>NC_044284.2:35924005-36224761 GCF_004027225.2 Strigops habroptila | reverse complement strand
GGAAACCGTGGGGCCCGTGCCAGCCTCGCCAGGCTGGCACCGCCACCGCCCCCTGCCCGGAGCACGCCCTGCCCGCGGGGAGCGAGGGACCCGGCAGGCGGGGAGCGGTTAGGGTCGAAGCCCCCCCACATTCATCTGGCACAGTGCCGGGGGTATCCTTTCCTGCCCCCTGCCTGTCCCTGTCCTGTCCCACTTCCCACCCGGGCTAGGTGATGCTCCCCTTCTTCCCCTGGAGCAGGCAGCTCCAGGCTGGCTCCTGGGGCACACTGGGGACCAGCACCCCAAGGTGGCATTGCCCACTGCCTGCCTGCCCATCTTCCGTTGCCCACACCAACCTGCATGGGGCTCACTGATAACATAGGAAGGGAACGAGGAAGTCCCCCCAGTTAATAGTTGAAGGTTCATCACTAGACCCCAGGCATGTCCCTTGTGCCATCCTTGGCTGCGTAGGGCACAGGAGGACTAGGGGTGAGCAGCTCAGTGCAGGCATCGCCCCAAGGCTCCTGCATAATTTGGGGCAGCTGCAAGGAGGAAGGGGCATATCTTTTTGGGCACAAGCAGGGAGCTTTGTTCCCTACCCCCCGCATCCTCAGCACCACCAGGTGCAGGGGCCCACAGGGTGGGAGGCAGAGGGCACTGCTGGCGCAGGGTTGGGATCCTGGGCGCCTGGGCTCCCTTCCCACCTGTGCCACTGCCTGCCTGTGGACTTGGGTGGACTTGGACGAGTCACCTCGCCTCCTCCCCTGTTGCTGGGGCAGGCGTGTGTCCCCCTCCCATACCCTTGTTGGTAACAAGGTCCTTTTTATTCCTTAGGGCCGAGAATTACTGGTGGCGGGGTCAGAATAAGCGGACCCTAAAAGTGGGCCAGTTCCCCCGAAACACGGTGACCTCGGTGGCAGGGCTGTCGGCGCATGACATCAGCCAGCCGCTTAAAAACAGCTTCATCCACACGGGCCATGGAGACACCAACCCGCAGCACTGCTGGGGGTTTCCCGATAAAATTGATGAGTAAGAAAATCTTTTGTCTTCTCTGCATCCCTTGCCTGCTCCCTGCTTTCCCTGCTGCCCACTGGGCATGGGAGTGAGCTGTGTCTTGGCCATCCCGTGTCCCCCTGCCAGTGAAGCATCTCTTCCCCCCCGCTGTACTGGGGATGGTGGCTCCGGGTGGCTGGACTAACTCCCTCTCTTCTTCTTACTAATGGGGTCAAGGGCAGGGGGGGGCTGCTGTGCTTGTGGGAGGGCTGTCTGGGGAGGGGTGAGCACCTTCTCCCAGCCCTGCAGCCCCTCTTGCTGTCCCGGGGCGGAGGGACATCAGTAAGCCCCACTGTGGATGTGGCTGTGTTACCACAATGCTTTTGGGGTGTCCCAGGGCTGCTAAACCTGCGCCTTTCTGTGCCTGCATGGAGGGAAGCTGTGATGGGGGTGTCGCCTGGCCCTCTGCTTTTAATAGCATGAGTTAAAACAGCAAACCATGAAAGAAATCCACCAAAATGCTTTTTCCACCCACCGTTCCATTACGAGAGACCCAGGTTGTTCTGATGAGGGGGGTCGGGTGCCTGTACCTGCTTGCCATGTGGGACTGGCGTGCTTAGTATGGTGCTGGGGGATGGTGGGCAGAGGTGCCTGGCTCACAGCAGAGGGCATGGGGGGTCTCTGCCAGCACTGGGCTGGGGGGACGTGGGAGGGCTGTGTGAGGGGGGCAGGATAGGATTTCAAAGCCTGGAAAGCTCCTGCTGGGTAGAGCCAGCTCCTGCGCTGGGCTAAGCACATCCTCTGGGATCGTGATCCCCGCTGCTGTTCGGCTTCCCATCCCCGGGACAGCTCTGCCGGTGCCCCCTGCCGCAGTCTGACCCACAGGGCACCCGGTGGGCTGAACCTCGGGGGGCTGGACCGGGGTGCCGTGCACGCGGTCCCGCTCGTGCCCCGGCAGGCTCCCACTGCGTGGGCACGGCGCTGGGTACGTGCTGCCGGGCTGCCGAGAACGCACCGAGCTGGGCACACGCCCAGGCCTTGGGGCTGCACCGGCTCCCACCGGCTCCCGCCTCGCCGCGCCGCGCCCGGCTTGCGACGGCTCGCCCGCGCCTCCCGGCACCCCACCAGCGTGCCGTGCCGTACCGGGGCGCCCTGCCCTGCATGCAGTGTCGTGCCGGGGCACCCCCTGGGTTACAGCGCATCATACGCGTGGGGGCGGGGAGGGGTGGGTGACACTGGGATGGCACCAGGCTCTGTGCCGCAGCACTGAAAGCCTCTTGGGGTGTGGTGCCCCAGCGCTTGCAGTCACTGGGGCATGGGGCATGGTGGAGGTGGGGTGTCCCAAGGGACAGCGCGCAAGCCCAGGGAGAAAGGGGTCCTGCAAGGCCCCCACTTGACCCCCAGGTGCTCTCCTCTCTCCCCACAGGCTGTACTTGGGAAATCCCATGGACCCTCCTGACGTTTTAGGTGTGGACCTGAGTGCTGCCAGACCCACCCAGCTTCCAGGCAGGGCTAAAAGTGAGTGGCTTTTCTCCTTCCACTCTGCCCGTCAGCTGCGCAAAGTCCTCGTGCCCTGCTGCCAGGGTGATGGGCTGTGGACCCTCTCCTTTCTGTCTCTCTGCTGCCACTTGCTTTTGACAGACCCAGGGGGAGCTGGGGTGACAGGGCGTGTTGTCACCTGGCCAAGTGCCACTGCCAGCAGCGTGGGTGGCTGGTGGCTCTGCCCGGCTGGACTCTGCCCCGCTGCCCTTCGTCCAGGTCCCTTGTCCGCTCCCAGCCTCCCGCAGCTGGGCTCCCCAGTACGGGGGATCTCAGTGGAGCTGCCACGTGGAGGGAGCTCAGACGCTGTGCGGGTGCCACAAATACCCTAAACCTGCTGTTTTCCCTTGGGGGGGCTTCCCACCGGCATCCTCCCTGCGCCCCACTGGTAACGGGGGACATGATGAAGCACGCGCCCTGCTAACAAGCACCCTGACTGCCGCTTGCTTTGCGCGCTCACCCCACGCCTCTCCTCCTCTCGAGCTTTCTCTTCTCCTGCAGGGCAGCCGCCTCCGCGCCCACCTCAGCCTACCGTCCTGCTCACCAGTAAGTTGGGCTTTTTTGGGTGCTTTTTTTCCCTCCTTCATGTCCCCTTTCTTTTCTCTCATAGCTCCTTTTGCCGTTTCTGCCTCCTGGGTATCACCATGGGTGATGGCATCTGTGGTGGGGACAGAGATGCAGAGCCGGGTGCTGGGGTCCGCAGACTGGGGAAGGGCAGGGTACCCTGCAGCCACCCAGCACCCTGCTGCCTGCCATGGTGCATCACTGTACCCAAGGGGGAGATAAAAGGTGGCTGAAGCTGTGGGGCGGTTTGGGGGTTTGGGGATACAGGTGCCCCTCCTTGCACCCCGGGGATCGGTGCCAGGAACCTCACCATCCCTCTCTGTCCGCCTTCTAGAGCCCTGCTACGACCCAGTCAGTGAGGAGGAGGAGGGTCTGCCAGGGGGTCTCCGGAAGCTCTGCCTTAAGAAGCCAGGCCCAGGCAAGGGTCTGCGACCAGTCAAGCCATCGGCACGGGTACCGGGCACCAAAGTTGGCGAGCGGCAACCCGGCCGGCTGACCAGTGAGGGGCCGGCAGGCAGTGAGGTGACACTCATTGATTTTGGAGAGGAGGTGCCCCAAGGTAGCCCCTCGCCAGTGGGGGAGCTGACAGCCCCGTCGTTGGCCAAGCTGGCCATGGAGGCCTTCTCCTTGCTGGACAAGACCCCACCACAAAGCCCCACGCGGGCTCTACCCCGGCCCCTCCACCCTACACCAGTGGTGGACTGGGACGCCCGCCCCTTGCCCCCACCGCCTGCCTATGACGACGTGGCGCAGGATGAGGACGACTTCGAGGTCTGCTCCATCACCAGCCCTCCGAGCCGGCGGGGCAAGACCAACTATGGCTTTGTGGATGAGGGTGAGCGGGGACCAGCGCTGGAGGATAACCTCTTCCTGCCCCCCAAGGAGATGAAGCAGCCCAGCATGACGCAGACCACAGAGCTCTTTGAGGAGCTGCAGCAGGAGTGCATGAAGAGGCTTAATGTCCCCCTGGGACCAGCTGCCCCCACAGACGACAAGCCCCAAATCCCTCCCCGTATCCCTATCCCGCCACGGCCCGTACGCCGTAATGAGCCTGGGCGCTGGTCGGGGGAGCTTTCACCAGCGTCGGGGGGCGAGGAGGACCGGCCGCCCCAGATCCCCCCCCGGGACCCGCTGTCACAGCCCACCTCCCGGACACCCAGCCCCATGGCTCTGCAGGTGGGGTCCCCCCAGCAACGTGCCGCTCTCTGCTCCTGCCTCTCCACCTCGCCAGGGAAGCCCATGCCCACCACACAGAGCTTTGCCCTGGACCCCAAGTATGCCACCCCCAAGGTCATCCAGGCGCAGGGCAAGGACTGCTCCAAGGGACCCTGCATCCTGCCCATCGTGAAGGATGGGCAGAAGGTCAGCAGCACCCACTACTACCTGTTGCCCGAGCGCCCTGCATACCTGGACAAGTATGAGAAGTTTTTCAAGGAGGCCAAAAGCCCCGAGGAGGTGCAGGCGTCCCGCCTGGTCACCACAGCCACCGTCCGTCCCATGGTGCAGCAGCCGCCACCAGACTGCAAGGTCAACTTCTCCTCCAACAACAGCAACCCTGGGCCCAAGTGCCTGGTGAAAGCCTCCTGCAGCCTCCAGAAGATCATCTATGATGGGCCGGATGGCTGCCGCCCTGCCGACAAGATCCGGCTCGTAAGTGGCATCTGTGAGCAAGAGGGGACACAGTGGCCATGGGTTCGCTTGAGCAAGAGCCATCCCTACCCTGGTTTCTCCAAGTTCAACCCCAAGGGGTTGGCTACAGAGGGTCCCCAGTTGTGCTGTGGGACATAAGTGTCACTGCAACTCCAAAATGGGGATCACAGGCCCTTTTAACCCGAATTAGCCCCATCCACAGCTGCGGGGAGGGGGGAGGAAGGTGGCTGTCACTGTGGTCCCTTTGGGCTCTCCTGGCTGGGTCCATGGTGGCCACGAGTGTGCACCCAAGCCCAGGAGAGGCTGAAGATCCCAGGGATGAGGATAGTCCTGGCTCCAAGCTGACAGTACTCCCCGGGTACAGAGCCAGGGCGGAGGGCAGCCCTGCTGTCCTCCTGCTCCAGCTGCTGGCTCCTCACTGCCTGGGTGAGGTGGCAGACATTGACCATAACCTCCCCTTAGGTGCAGGACACAGTGCACGGCGTGACCACCGAGGAGTGCCAGGCCGCCCTGCAGAACCATGGCTGGAGCGTCCAACGGGCCATCCAGTACCTGAAGGTACCACACATCCCTGTCCACCCGCCCCAGCTCCTGTGGGAGTGTTGGCACCCCTGTCCCCCTCCTTGCCATGCCCTGTCCCCTTGCAGGTGGAGCAGCTTTTCTGCCTGGGGCTGAAGTCCCGCGTTGAGTGCCACCGGGTGCTGGAGATGTTCGACTGGAACCTGGCCCAGGCCAGCTCCCACCTCCTTGATCCTTACAGCACCACCCGCCAGAAGTAGGGGCACGGATGGTCTTTTGGGGTGGGGGACGTCCACGGCACGCTGCTCTTGGCGAGCTGGCGCCATCACCCCTCCTGAGCTCATGTCTTCTCCTCTCCTTACAGGCGGTGACAGCGGGGATGGGGCGAGCTGTGTCGGATCCGGAGCAGGCATCTCGCCGTGGGGCCATCCCCCGGTGCCCACCCTCACCTACACAACCTGCTGCTGGACTCTGGACTGAGCCCCGACTTGGGGGATGGGGACACCCCGAAAGGGAGCCTGCCCAGTGCCCCTGACTTGTCAGGGTGCCTGCGCCTTGGCTTCAGTGATGGGCTCCATCCCCATACCCCTTGTTGAATTGTTTTTGTAAAGAGAAATGTAATTTTAATATATATATATTATGTATATATAAAAAACTATTCTATGGAGAGGAGGAGGGTGCCTGTGGCCATCTCCCAGGTTCATCCCTGCCAACGCACAGGGGCAGGCCATGTCTTCATGGGTGCTGGTTCCTCCCTGTGCAGGCAGCCACAGCCATGACCCACGGGACCTGCTGCAGGGATGGAACCCAGGCGCAGGGTGCCAGGGAGGGGATACGCATGTGCTGTGGTGCCCAGCAGGCACTGAGGATCCCCAGGGAGCTGTGTGATGTGTAAAACACACTGGTGATGGCTCCCAGGCTATTTTGGGGAGCAAAGGTCTCCCCGTCTGGGCTGCTAGAGTTAGTTGCATGCTGTCCCAGGCCCAAAGCTGGAGGGCTAGGCAGGTTTCTCCCCCTGTGAGCAGGCAGTATTGCCCCCAGCAATGTCCTGCAGCAGGGCCCCCCTTTCCTGGCACCCCAAGGACTCGGCTCCTGGTGACGCCTGACTCATGCCCGGGCAGGGAGTGCCGGGACGTGCCTCGCGCCCCAGCCCACACGAGGGGCGTTGTGTAACCAGATGCTACTGTGCAGCCAGAGCCGGGTGTTGGAGGGGGGGTGGCCCCCGTGGGTCCCAGGCCCCCCAAGTGAGTGTCAGAGCTCCTCTAGCTGGCTTCCCTGAGGTGACAGCAGTGGGAAGGGGTCTCTGAAGGTGGAGGAGAAACCAATGTGGACCATGGAGGACCTCTGTGCCCAAACCCAGCCGGTCACTGGGCTTTGGTGGTACCTGGTCCCCAGGATGTGCTCTGCTCCAGAGCTGGTGGCTTCAGAGGAGTGACCCCACCATGCCTGGTGAGTCGCCTGGCAGGACGGGCTGCCTTGGCATGTTTGTGGGTCCTTCCCTGTGGCATTGGTACCTGGCCACATCACCTATGTGCAATGTGCACCAGGCTGCACTTGTCTCTGGTTCCCTGGCCCTCCCTGAGTGTGGGGATGGGGAGGTTTGCTGGTGCTGCTGTGGGAACAGTCATGCATAGGTGCTTTGGACTCTCTCGGCCTCAGTTTCGCCATCTGAGGTGCAGCTATCATGGTGTGGCAGCCGGGGAGGGATGGCTGTCAATGAAGCGAGGAAGGCACAACGGCTTCACCAACTTATTTCTCATTCTTAAACGATCCCCAAGCTGGGCTAGGCTAGGCTCTGTAAAGAAGCAAGCCTGTGTTTGCTGAAGTGGCCCCACGTTTCCCTTTCCACGGTGAGGTTGCCTCTGTCCCCAGTGGAAGGTGACCCGCAACCCAGGACAAGGCGCGGCCCTGCTGCCCATGCGGGAACAGCCCCCCCGGCCAGGTTTACGTTGCTGTTTGCCGCGATGGCACTGATAACCCCTGCGCGCCAGTCCCCAGGCAGCGGTGCTGGCAGCGCCAGGAGGGGGACTGGGGCAGGGCTCACACGCAAGACCCCAAGGGTGCAGCAGGAGGCTGCTGCTTCCTTCTTCCTCCTTGGCTGCAAACCAACCCCTGCCAGGGGTTATCAGCCGCGGCCAAGCGTGGCAGGGACCCAGCAGTAAACAGGGGGAGTGACGAGGGGATGAAGAGCCCAGGGCTGACCCACCCCTCCCAGAGGTGCTAGGGACCCCTGTCCCCACTTGCCATCCCAGGGCCTTTGGCGCAGGTGACTTTGCAATCCGTTGAGTGCTCCCAGGGGTCTGGAGACCCCAACGTTGGGGTATCAACCATGGGATCACCTGGGAAGGACCTTAAAACTTCCCATGGCAAAATGGATGTTCCCCAGCATCAGTGGGTCCCCAGGACACGGACATAGCCATGCCTATGGCAGGCTGTGAGGACACGAGCTATCAGTGCCCCAGGCGGGGTAAGTCAGTGCCCCAGGCAGGGTACATGGCATCCCGTTCCCCCCACCTGAGGGAGTGCTCACTGGTGGAGCCACCCCCTTGCGTCGCTCCCCTGGGACAGGGATTGCTGCAGTCCTGTCCCTGCCGTCGAGGAAGCACCATGGGGTGCTGGGGCCAGTGGCCACTCTGGAGCTGCGTGCTGTGGGGTTTCTGGGTGCTGCCAGGTAAGTGCCGGGGTGCCCACACTGCTGCGGGGCAGATCAGGTGACCGATACCATCTGGGCGATGGGTGATGGGCTGCGAATAACTCTGGCTGCTTGAACGCTATGAGTTTGAGCCCATGCCTGGCCGGGGTTTGCCCCCTCCCCGCCAGCTGCTGGCACAGTCTCAGAATGGTTCCCTGACCATGGCACAGTAACAGGGGGTTGGTTGTGGGTCAAATGGGGTCTCTCACCTGTGGGGAAGATACCTTTCTCTTGATGTTGGTCCAGCTGTGGGTGCTGCGGTGGGGACCAGCCCCAGGGGCTGGGGGCACCTTCCTCCCACAGCAGGGAGGAGGGATGGGGGTGATGGGGGCCCCAGGCTGGTTTTTTCCTCATTCTGCCCTTACCTACCCGCTCCGCCTCCAGCACAAACCAGGAGGACGGGGGATAAGCCCCTTGCTGCAGTAGAACTGGGCAGCATCTCCTTCTCGGCCGACAGCACCAGCGCCGAGCTGCTTCCGGGCCTGGGCATGTGCCAGGCGTTCCCCAGCACCACAGCTGCCCGGCTGGAGCACCCCTCTCCTGCAGGCAGGAGCACCAGCCCCTCCGCGGGCTCAGGTAAGGCTGGTGGGCAGCCGGCTGCGGGCAGGTTCCTGCCTGCTGGGGCCGCGGTGGGGCTGATCCAGCTGGGGCTGCCTTGTCTCGCCCAGCAGGCAGCCTGGTGCCGGAGATGGTGGCGGGAGGGCTGGTCCCAGCCAGGACCAGTGGCGAGCAGCGGGGGTCTCCCACTGTGGCAGCTCTCCCCAAGGATCCTTCAACACAAGGCAGTCCCCAGGCAGGGGCTGGGGTCTCCTCTCCAGGTGCTCCCAGCCACCCGACCAGCATCCCTCCGCCTCCCACCACCGCTTGGCATGGGCAGCTTCTGTCCCTCGTGCCAACAGGGAATGCAGTGGGTCTTGCCACAGGTGGTGGCATTGCTGGGCCAGCTAGAGCCACATCGCCCCCAGCTCCACGTGTCCCCACTGTAATGGGGATGAGCAAACCACTATCAAACAGCAGTGCCGCTCCCAACCAGACTGTGGAAGGGTCCAGAGTGGCTCTGGACCGCACCCCTGGAGAACCAGTCCTGGGAACAACTGTTCCCATGCAAAAAGGCGCTGTGGCCAAGCCACCCATGGATGCTGCTGGTGCACTGAAAGGTTCCCCCCTAGCTCCAGGTGGACATCTGTCCCCACCAGTGGCACATGTCCCAGCTGCTCAACCAGCGCCAGGGACTAAAGCATCTTCCTCAGTAACTGGCAAACTGACTGATGCCCATGAGTTGGGGCAGCTGGGCAATGCTGTCACTGCAGAGGGGATGTCGGGGACAGCATGGACCACAATGCCATCGCTCCACCAGGATAAGCACAGCACAGCAATGTCGTTTCCCAGCATTAGCGAGAGCTCTGCTGAGCCGCATGCAACCGCCATTCTCCCATCCCAGGAGGAGGTGCTAGGGCCGGACAAGGCCACCTCACCTCTGGCCACAGCAGCCAGCATCTCCCAGGACATGGGCAACATCATGAAGCTGGCGGCAGCCCCAGCCAGCCCTGCTACTGGCCTCCATGGGGGTCCAACCCATGCAGCCACAGAGGGAGCCAGAATGGCAGCCCCACCATCTGCAGACCGCCCAAGTGCATCCTCAGCAAAGATCACCTTTTCTTCTGCAACAGCTGGCACCAGCGAGGCTACAGAGCCAGGGACACATGCTTCGTCCAGTGTTGGCCACAGTGCCCCGCAGGACGCCCCTGTGCCCTTCACTCAGCCACCTCCAGCCCTTTCACCTCACCTCCTTCATGATGCTGTACTAACAACAGGAAGGATGCTCCCCTCCAGCCACAGTGGAGCCCTTGGCACTGCTGGAGCCAATGCTGTCACCCACCCCCAAGCCACCGCACTAGCTCCAGGCACACCAGCTATGGCAATGGACATCACCACTGCAGAGCAAGTCCCCACTCCATCGTTTGCAGCTCTGGGAAGCACTGGCACTGAGCTGGCATCCATCAGGAGTGAACCCAGAGCCACAAGAGGCACTGCTTCCCTGGAGACCAAGGCCACCCTGGTGGGGCTCAGCATGAAGCTGTCCCCTCACGCAGCTCCCAATAGCCCTGGTGGTCCCTCTCCACGGCCCTTTCTGCACTCCACAGGGTCTCTGTTGCCCCATATGCTCTCAGCAGGCCCTGAGGCCACCACAGCAGAGGTGGCTGCAGGTGGAACCCCTCCAGCTGGACCCAGCATGGCCACAACCTTGTCCCTCAGGGGTGCTGTTGGAGCAGAAGGGCCAGCTTCCAGCCATGCGATCGTCACTGCCGAACCATCACCAGAGACACCTGCCAAGAGGACTGAGGCTCCTGAAACCAGGCCCCCCATGGATCTGCCTCTCCTGGCTCCCAGGGATAGTCACTCGGCTCTGCCAGCCATGGCTAACCCAATCCCAGCACCGGCCACAGCCAGTCCCCTCCCCAGTGCCACCACTGGCAAGACACCCCAGCCTGTGACATGGCCACCTCTCAAAACCACAGCCATGGAGGGGGGCAGGGACAGGTCCCAGCTGAAAGAAGACGGCAGCACCATGCAGGCAGCTCCAGGCTCAACCCCAGCTGAAAACACAAGGGTGGGTGCTGTGGCAGGCACCCCTCTCGGTGGTAGCACCACCCTGGAGACTGCCCTGCTGGCATCACCCTCCACCACAGCCCATGTCGCTGTTTGGCCAAGCGTGGGTGCATTGGACCACAGCTATCACACTGCTGAACCCACCATGGGCACGGACACGGGCATGGACTTGGACATGGACACACCTTCTGCCACCACAAGGAACAGGGCTATGGGGCTGCCCCTGGGATTGTCCACTTCTATGGCTGGGGTGGCTGAGCCAGGCACTGGTGATGCCAACTCATCAGCACGCTCTGCCCCAGGCAGCAAAAGCCCTACAGCAGTGGCCATCATGGGCACAGCATCAACCACAGCTCTGGAGCTGGTTCCTGGCCTCACTCACAGCCCTGCTGAGCCAGAGGCCAGTGTGTCCTCTCCTGCCCCCAGGAACACCCATCCGATGGTGGCAGCACCCTCCGTCACCCCCAGCATCACCAACACTCATCCAGCAGCAGGAGCAGATGATGCCAGGCTGGACAGGGTCACAGCAACACCCCCTTCTGCTGCCCCCAGCAGTGCCTCCACTGTCACCCCAAGGCCATTCCGTGAGGCCACCAATAGCAGACAAGACCCAGCCTCGAGGGCTCACAACCCAGTCCCTGAGGATGTGAGGAGAGCTAGGGTCTCCTCACTGGCTCTTGGCCACACACATGTGTGGGAGACTACAGCTGCATCCCAGTCAGGTGCTGGGGGTACCACTGCTCAGGCAGACACCACCCCTTTGGAGAGCAGTGCCAAGGGTGCAGCACCCCCAGCCAGCACCGGCAGCACCAATGTGCCTGTTTCCAATAGCGGTGGCACAAGCCCAGCCACCACACCAGCCGCCAGTGTGTTCCCTAGCAACAGCATCCTACAAGGCACCTCAGCCGGATGGGAGAACTCTGTGGTGACTGGGGCCACCGCAGCTGTGATATCCGCCACAGCAAAGGCCACCACCACCAGCAGTGCCCTGTCCCCTGCTGTAACACATGAAAAGGGAGGCGGAGGTGGGCAAGCTGTCCTACACCCATCAGCACGCAGCCCCTTGGTGGAGACAACTGCGAGGACCTGGGGTGTGCTCAGTACGAGCCCTGCCATCATGGTGCCCAGTTCACCCCTCTCCAGCCCGCACAGACCAGCAGAGAAGCCAGCAACAGTCCCATCATCTTTGCTTGGATTTCATGCAACTGGGGAGGCAAGAGCCAGGGAGACTCTCTCTGAGCCAATAACAGGCACTGCTTTGCCCACAGCTATCAGCGACCATGCCATGGGACAGGCAGCGAGCACATCAACTCCTGGCTTCTGGATATCACCAGGGACAAATGGCTGGGGAAAGAAAACAGCTATCACTGCAGATGGAACCACAGCCACCACTGCAGATGGAACCACAGCCATGACTGCAGATGGAACCACAGCCACCACTGCAGACGGAACCACAGCCATCACTGCAGATGGAACCACAGCCATCACTTCAGATGGAACCGCAGCCATCACTGCAGATGGGACCACTGCCGTCATTGCAGACAGCACCACAGCCATGACTGCAGATGGAACCACAGCCATCACTGCAGTTGGGACCACAGCCATGACTGCAGATGGAACCACAACCATCACTGCAGATGGAACCACAACCATCACTGCAGATGGAACCACAGCCGTCACTGCAGGCAGCACCACAGTCATGACTGCAGATGGAACCACAGCCATGACTGCAGATGGAACCAGAGCCATGACTGCAGATGGAACCACAGCCATCACTGCAGACAGCACCACAGCCATGACTGCAGGTGGAACCACAGCCATGAGTGCAGATGGAACCACAGCCATGACTGCAGGCAGCACCACAGCCATCACTGCAGATGGAACCATAGCCATGACTGCAGATGGAACCACAGTCATGACTGCAGATGGAACCACAGCCATGAGTCCAGATGGAACCATAGCCATGACTGCAGATGGAACCACAGCCATGACTGCAGACAGCACCACAGCCATGACTGCAGGTGGAACCATGGCCATGAGTGCAGATGGAACCACAGCCATGACTGCAGATGGAACCACAGCCATGACTGCAGGCAGCACCACAGCCATCACTGCAGATGGAACCATAGCCATGACTGCAGATGGAACCACGGTCATGACTGCAGATGGGACCACAGCCATGAGTGCAGATGGAACCATAGCCATGACTGCAGATGGAACCACAGCCATGACTGCAGACAGCACCACAGCCATGACTGCAGGTGGAACCACGGCCATGACTGCAGATGGAACCACAGCCATGACTGCAGATGGAACCACAGCCATCACTGCAGACAGCACCACACCCGTAACTTCAGACAGCACCACAGCCATCACTGCAGATGGAACCACAGCCATGACTGCAGATGGAACCACAGCCATGACTGCAGATGGAACCACAGCCATGACTGCAGATGGAAACACAGCCATCACTGCAGACAGCACCACAGACATCACTGCAGTTGGGACCACAGCCACCACTGCAGATGGAACCACAGCCATGACTGCAGATGGAACTACAGCCACCACTGCAGATGGAACCACAGCCACCACTGCAGATGGAACCACAGCCATGACTGCAGATGGAACCACAGCCATCACTGCAGATGGAACCACAGCCATCACTGCAGACAGCGTGACAACCATCACTGCAGATGGAACCACAGCCATCACTTCAGATGGAACCGCAGCCATCACTGCAGATGGAACCACAGCCATGACTGCAGACAGCACCACAGCCATCACTGCAGATGGAACCACAGCCATGAGTCCAGATGGAACCATAGCCATCACTGCAGATGGAACCACAGTCATGACTGCAGACGGGACCACAGCCATCGCTGCAGATGGAACCACAGCCATCACTGCAGGCAGCACCACAGTCATGACTGCAGATGGAACCACAGCCATCACTGCAGACAGCACCACAGCCATGACTGCAGATGGAACCACAGCCATCACTGCAGACAGCACCACAGCCATGACTGCAGATGGAACCACAGCCATCACTGCAGACAGCACGACAACCATCACTGCAGATGGAACCACAGCCATGACTGCAGGTGGAACCACAGCCATCACTTCAGACAGCACCACAGCCATCACTGCAGATGGAACCAGAGCCATCGTTGCTGATGGAACCACGGACATCACTGCAGACAGCACCACAGCCATGACTGCAGGTGGAACCACAGCTATGACTGCAGATGGAACCACAGCCATGACTGCAGGCAGCACCACAGCCATCACTGCAGATGGAACCGCAGCCATCACTGCAAATGGAACCAGAGCCATCACTGCAGGTGGAACCACAGCCATGACTGCAGACAGCACCACAGCCATAACTGCAGACAGCACCACAGCCATGACTGCAGGTGGAACCACAGCCATGAGTGCAGATGGAACCACAGCCATGACTGCAGGCAGCACCACAGCCATCACTGCAGATGGAACCATAGCCATGACTGCAGATGGAACCACAGTCATGACTGCAGATGGAACCACAGCCATGAGTCCAGATGGAACCATAGCCATGACTGCAGATGGAACCACAGCCATGACTGCAGACAGCACCACAGCCATGACTGCAGGTGGAACCATGGCCATGAGTGCAGATGGAACCACAGCCATGACTGCAGATGGAACCACAGCCATGACTGCAGGCAGCACCACAGCCATCACTGCAGATGGAACCATAGCCATGACTGCAGATGGAACCACGGTCATGACTGCAGATGGGACCACAGCCATGAGTGCAGATGGAACCATAGCCATGACTGCAGATGGAACCACAGCCATGACTGCAGACAGCACCACAGCCATGACTGCAGGTGGAACCACGGCCATGACTGCAGATGGAACCACAGCCATGACTGCAGATGGAACCACAGCCATCACTGCAGACAGCACCACACCCGTAACTTCAGACAGCACCACAGCCATCACTGCAGATGGAACCACAGCCATGACTGCAGATGGAACCACAGCCATGACTGCAGATGGAACCACAGCCATGACTGCAGATGGAAACACAGCCATCACTGCAGACAGCACCACAGACATCACTGCAGTTGGGACCACAGCCACCACTGCAGATGGAACCACAGCCATGACTGCAGATGGAACTACAGCCACCACTGCAGATGGAACCACAGCCACCACTGCAGATGGAACCACAGCCATGACTGCAGATGGAACCACAGCCATCACTGCAGATGGAACCACAGCCATCACTGCAGACAGCGTGACAACCATCACTGCAGATGGAACCACAGCCATCACTTCAGATGGAACCGCAGCCATCACTGCAGATGGAACCACAGCCATGACTGCAGACAGCACCACAGCCATCACTGCAGATGGAACCACAGCCATGAGTCCAGATGGAACCATAGCCATCACTGCAGATGGAACCACAGTCATGACTGCAGACGGGACCACAGCCATCGCTGCAGATGGAACCACAGCCATCACTGCAGGCAGCACCACAGTCATGACTGCAGATGGAACCACAGCCATCACTGCAGACAGCACCACAGCCATGACTGCAGATGGAACCACAGCCATCACTGCAGACAGCACCACAGCCATGACTGCAGATGGAACCACAGCCATCACTGCAGACAGCACGACAACCATCACTGCAGATGGAACCACAGCCATGACTGCAGGTGGAACCACAGCCATCACTTCAGACAGCACCACAGCCATCACTGCAGATGGAACCAGAGCCATCGTTGCTGATGGAACCACGGACATCACTGCAGACAGCACCACAGCCATGACTGCAGGTGGAACCACAGCTATGACTGCAGATGGAACCACAGCCATGACTGCAGGCAGCACCACAGCCATCACTGCAGATGGAACCGCAGCCATCACTGCAAATGGAACCAGAGCCATCACTGCAGGTGGAACCACAGCCATGACTTCAGACAGCACCACAGCCATAACTGCAGACAGCACCACAGCCATGACTGCAGGTGGAACCACAGCCATGAGTGCAGATGGAACCACAGCCATGACTGCAGGCAGCACCACAGCCATCACTGCAGATGGAACCATAGCCATGACTGCAGATGGAACCACAGTCATGACTGCAGATGGAACCACAGCCATGAGTCCAGATGGAACCATAGCCATGACTGCAGATGGAACCACAGCCATGACTGCAGACAGCACCACAGCCATGACTGCAGGTGGAACCATGGCCATGAGTGCAGATGGAACCACAGCCATGACTGCAGATGGAACCACAGCCATGACTGCAGGCAGCACCACAGCCATCACTGCAGATGGAACCATAGCCATGACTGCAGATGGAACCACGGTCATGACTGCAGATGGGACCACAGCCATGAGTGCAGATGGAACCATAGCCATGACTGCAGATGGAACCACAGCCATGACTGCAGACAGCACCACAGCCATGACTGCAGGTGGAACCACGGCCATGACTGCAGATGGAACCACAGCCATGACTGCAGATGGGACCACAGCCATGAGTGCAGATGGAACCATAGCCATGACTGCAGATGGAACCACAGCCATCACTGCAGACAGCGCGACAACCATCACTGCAGATGGAACCACAGCCATCACTTCAGATGGAACCGCAGCCATCACTGCAGATGGGACCACAGCCATCATTGCAGACAGCACCACAGCCATCACTTCAGACAGCACCACAGCCATCACTGCAGATGGAACCACAGCCATCGTTGCAGATGGAACCACAGCCATCACTGCAGACAGCACCACAGCCATCACTGCAGTTGGGACCACAGCCATGACTGCAGATGGAACCACAGCCATGAGTGCAGATGGACCCTCAGCCATCACTGCAGACAGCACCACAGCCATCACTGCAGGCAGCACCACAGTCATGACTGCACATGGAACCACAGCCATCACTGCAGGCAGCACCACAGCCATCACTGCAGGTGGAACCACAGCCATGACTGCAGATGGAACCACAGCCATCACTGCAGATGGAACCACAGCCATAACTGCAGACAGCACCACAGCCATCATTGCTGACAGCACCACAGCCATGAATGCAGCTAGAACTACATCTATCAATACAGACAGAACTACAGCCATCAATGCAGACAAAACTAAAACCATCACTGCAGACAGCACTGCAGCTCTTGCACCCACATACCCAGTGAGTCCAGCCAAGGAGGCAGGAGATGTCCTGGCTGCAGGCACTACTGTAACTTTGATCCCAGCCACTACCACCAGACCTACCACTGCCCCAGCTCCTGCCCTTGGGACACAGAGGGGACCGGCCACAATGTCAAGCACATCTGCCCACTCCACCACTGTCCACAGAAATCCTGTCACTGAGCTCCAACCCACGAGTGGGATTACCAGTAAGTATATTTTCTTCATCCCAAAGTATAGAGCAGGAAGGGGTTATCAGCTGATGAAGCATCGTGATGGCTGAGGGTACCTACGGCTAAGCCCGGGGTGACTCATCCAAAATGTGCATTGATCTGCCAGATTCATGAGGAAAGGTGAAATAGGGCTTCTGAGAGCCTATTCCAAGTTAAAAAGTGGGTTAAAAGTTGCGTTACACCATCAGAGCAGTGGTCTGTCCAGGGCAAGCACAGGCGCAGCACCCAGGCAGCAAGCAGGCGAGTTTGCACTGGCCATAGGAAGGACAGAGCATACATTAGCGGTTTTTCTCCTTTCTTTCTCAGTGCCAGCAGCCTTGCTCTACCCCTTCGGCACAGAGGAAGGGGACCAGGAGTGTGTCCAGAGGACAGTGGATTTTAACTCCCCCCTGTTCAAGCCAGAGATTGGGTTCCCCTTTGGGAATTCACTGCAGGATGCTGTCTACGTGAGTTCCCACCTCGCTGAGCATGTCAGGGATGTGCAGCCTCTTTGGTAGAAAAAAATCCCGCAGAAATGGAGCAGAAACTGAATTTCATTGAATATAACTTTTTTGCAGTTAAAAATGCCTGTTTTCTGCTCACTCGTGGAGGCTAAAAGCCACCTCAGGAGCTGCCTGTGATGTCAGCAAATAACAAGTTATTCTGGTTAGTTTACAGATAACGGACAGATCATTTTCCCACCCACGGACAACTACGTCCCCTCCAACCCCAACCCACCTCCCCAGGGCTTCAGTGGCCAGGAAGGTTTGCCGATGGTGGCCGCCTTTTGGGACGATGCAGATTTCTCCCAGGGTGTCGGCACCACTTGGTACCAGGTCAGGGCCACCAAAGCTGTTCTCCTGGGAGAGCCCAGCTCCCATCTTGCCCATTTTTACTCTCTCTCTTGCCAACCAGGAATACTCCACACTCAGCTCTACCCGAGACGCCCTTGTTCATGATGTGGAAGCAAAGATCGGGAAATACATGAAAATCCCCTACGTAGCAAAATGGACCTTGAAGGTGACATGGGAGAAGGCTCCGGCGTACCCGTCCCAGAGGGATGACACTCGGGTGAGCAGTGTGGGGCCCAGGTGACAGAGGGGACTGTCACCAGCAATGGCCAGGGCAGCACTGGGCTGCTGGTCTCCTGTACCTTGATGCAGGTGTTTCAGGTCTCACCACGTCAGTCTGCACTGCGGGAAGAGCGGGGGAGGCTTTGGAGGTGCTAAGGGGGTGCCTTGGGTTTCTCCAGACGAGCACCTACCAGGCAGTCCTCACCACTGATGGGAACCATTCCTTCACCCTGCTGCTGTACCAGGATGGTGGGATGCAGTGGGACTACACCAAGCTGGCTGCAGACAATGTGCTGATCGGCTTCTCCAGGTGCTGTGCACATGTGTGGCTGTGTTTCGGGACAGCAGGGTTTTCTCCCAGGATTGTGTTGGGACCATCTGAGACGTTACCCCCAGGAAAGCCCAAGTCCCACCCCCAGAGCAACCCTGTCCCATTTAAACCCTCTCTGCTGCAAACCACAACAGTTCCCACCCCAGCTGCTCTACAGGGAGAGGAGGAAGGTTGTGTTGGGAGGGTGACCCCCAAACCTTCTGTCTCCACACAGCAGCAATGGCTATGCCCAAAATAATGAGCTGACTCAAAAGCCACCAGCTGTCAAGTACCGACCCGACCAGCACAGCAGCACCAGCACCGGTATGACAAGGGGGGAGTCCTTGAGACAGGTCAGGATGGAGGGAGCCGTGTGCTCTGTGGCAGGAGCATGTTCCCCGCACGTGTCCGTGCAAAGCGGTGGGCCAGCAAAGCCATTGAGCCAGAGCAGGCCGCTGAGAGCAGAGCATGGGTGTCGCATGTTCTGCTGTGGCTTGCCACAGCCAAGCCAGCTCTAGAGGGAGCCTGGAGACTTTGTGTGAGATCAATGGCCAGGGACAGTTGTCCCATGGGATCCCTCTCAGAACGAGGTGAGATCCCAGTGGGGCGGTGCTGTTCTCTGGTTGCTCCCCAGATGTGCGTGGTCTGTGGATCTACAGGCTGGACAGCCGCTCCCGGGTGAACTACAGACTGTGGTGCCTGGCATGGCTGCACGCAGAGCCAGCGCCAGCCGCCTGGAATGCCCAGCTGCCGCCATGTCCTTGCTCCCAGCCCCAGGCAGAGCTGGACCCCCGCTTCCGCCACAGCTCAGGTGCCAAGCACAGCACCCCCAGGGCCAGCCGCGGGTGGGGGGACAGCAGAGGGTCCCCTCTGCTCCGGGGTGGCCATCATCCTCCCACACCATTTCAGGCCCAGCAGACGCCTCTGTGAGGATGCTGCGCACTGCATCCCCCAGCCCAGCTGGAGCAGGGGTGCGATGTCTGTACCGAGATGGGAGCTTACTCGAAGGCTGGCAGGAGAGAGCATGGAGCCTGCCCATTCACCCCACCACTGGTAAGTGGGCACCCGCACTGCCTTACCCTAAAACACCCCGAACACCGAGTGCTCTGCAGGCGCAGTGGGGACCCCGACACCCCAAGCGCCCAGCTGCCTTACCCCTCAGATGGGGAGCTGGAGGCATTCGACTGGTGCTGCCAGCGCGTTGGGAAGCCCCTGTTCTGTGCAAGGTTTGCTGAGAAGAGACCAAGGGTTGGCTGCGAGGGATACGTGCCACCCACCCCTGGTGAGTCCCCAGGGCTCTACCTCCTCTGTGCCAGAGTACTGGGTGGGTGGCATGGCCATACATGGATCCTCTCTGGAGAGCATCCAGAGGCTGCTCTCCTCCGTGCAATGACACCATCATTTGTTTATTTTCCTTCCCCCCAAATGGCTCCATGTCCTTTGGACCCCAGCTGGTGCCTTTGGGGACCCCCACATCACCACTATGGATGGACTCACCTACACCTTCAATGGGCTTGGGGACTTTGCCCTGCTGCTGGCTAGCGATGCCCAGACCAGCTTTGTGCTGCATGGGCGCACGGCCCGGACTGGCATGGCCCAGGCCACCAACTTTGTGGCCTTTGCTGCCCAGTACATCTCCACTACCACAACAACAGTGAGTAGAGGAAACCTGGGTATCAGTTTTAGCTTCTAAAGGGAATGAAGAGTACATCCAGTCCTGGTGAATGGCCCCTGGCGCTGAGCCGCTCTGCCAGGGCTGGAGGAGGACACAGCTCAAGTGTCCCCATCATGGCTGGATGGCAGGAAGGGAAGAGCAGAGGGGCTGACCAGGACATCCGCTGTGATTTGCAGGTTGAGTGGACCTTGGGGAGCCAGGGTGACATCCAAGTCGTCCTGAACCATGAAACCATCCAGTTTTCCTATTCCCAAGGTGAGCGGGTTGTGCTGTTAAATGTGTCTGGAGGAGTGATGAGTGTCCCCATCCCCACTCAGCCAGGGTGGATGGGGAGCATTCCCCTCCCCAGATCCTGGGGCATCATTTCAGACCCCAGCCTTGCATGGACTCTCCCTCTGTGCTCTCCTTCTCTTGCAGACATGGGTGCTGAGGTGTACTACAGCCCTGGCGTCCTGCTGGTCAATGCCTCCTCCGCCATGGCTGTCTTCGATGGGGCCATTGCCATCTCCATCTCAGCTGCCTCCGGGATGCTCAGTGTGGTCTGCAGCCTTCCCGATCAATACCGCAACAGCACCAAAGGCCTCCTGGGTGAGGACTTGTGGCACTGCTGCAGAGCCAGAGTGTAAAGTTCCCTTCCCACCCTAAAGCAGGCTGGAAAACACTTGGGAGGTTGAGGGGGGAGTTGGCATATTTATGAAGGCAGGGACCCCTCCATCTTAACTAAATGAGGGCCAGCACCAGAGAGGAGGTCAACCCTGGGGGGACTTCAGTCCTCTGGTGATGCTCCGCCAGGTGTGTGGGACCATGACCCTGCAAATGACTTCCAGATGCCAAATGGTACCAGCATCCCTGTGAACAGCAGCGAGGAGGAGATCTACAGCTATGGTTTGACCTGTATGTTCAGGCTCGGGATCTGCCTTGATGGTTCCCCTCTTCCTGCACCTTCTGGCTACACTTTGGCTGGAGGCATTTTGACATTTGCCTGAGCAAAAGTGATGCCAGGGAAGTCCTTTGGTCTCCTCACTGCTCTGTGGATATGAGCCTTAAAATACGACAAACCTTAAAAACCCAAGGCCATACCCATGGTGTGCTCTCTTGCAGGGGCTGTTGGAGAGCACAGCTTGCTTGCTCAGCCTCTGGACTTACCAGTAATGAACTTCACACCCATCTTCTTGTCTCGGCTGCGACAGGAGAACGAAAGCCAGTACCAGCTGGTAGCCTCACAGTGCCGTGGCAGCAAGGAGTGCATCTATGATTCACTGAGTACAGGGGACATGGCCCTGGGCCTGGCCACCCAGAGCTTCACAGCCGACTTCCAGGAGAAGAAGACAGTACTCAGTAAGTGGAGCAGATCCTCACCTCCAAGAGGTCATAGCTTTGGTAACTAGGCAGTGCCCTGCTCCCACCATGTCCTCTCTTGCTCCATGTGAGGCAGGAGAAAAGTCACCAAAGTGTCAGAGTTGCATTGCCCAGCTGGCTGGTCTCCAAGCCTGGGAGATGCCACCATGCTGTGCAACACGAGGGCCTTGTCGGTAGGCAGTCAGGGCAGCATCTGTCTAGGGTCCTGTCCTCACCAGGAGGGACTCAGAGCCAAGGGGTGCCAAAGCCATGTAGCTACCAACCAGCTGTGTGCTGGGCTGCTCTTTCCTCAGATGCCTTCCCTCCCATCATCACTGGTGATCCATCACTCACAGCCTTCAGGACAGAAAGGGTCAGGAGGCAGTACCGTGCCATGGGGGTGGGTGCACGCTTTGCCCCACACCTCTCTCCAGAGCTCAACATATCGGGTAAGGAAGGAGCGATGAGGCAGCTGGGATGGGATGGGGGGACACTTGGCCACCAGCCCACTGCCACCTCCTCTAACTTCCACCTCTCCCCTGGCAGAGAGCGGCACCTTGACATGGCAGCCCCGTGGGACAGCCCCACTCGCCATCAACCTGGAGGCTGTTGGGTCCAACAACCTCACTGCCCTCCTCCAGCTCCACTTCACGCTTTGCAGCTGCAGGAGGATCCAGGAGTGTGACTACAGCAACACCGTCACTGTTGAGGGGTCCTCCCTGCAGGTAGTGTGCTGGAAAGCCAGTGCCACATTGTGCCTGTCCCCACAGCTGTCTTCTCTGTCCATCCATCCTCCTCGTGTCCCCTAAGCCAGTGCCACTGTCCCCTTCCAGTTGGCAGCCTGCAGGTGTGAGGACGGCTACTCAGGTCCCTTCTGCCAGGACCCTCCAGACCCCTGTGTCCAGGGATGCTTCCCTGGGGTGCGCTGCGACTCCCTTGCTGGCTGCGGCTCCTGCCCAGCCGGCCTGACTGGTGATGGGCGGCACTGCTCAGGTGACAAGGGCTTGCCATGGCCACCAGGGCACCTGTGGTATCCCCACCAAGGTGCTTCTCCTGGTGCCACACTGCATTGCCTCGGCAGATATCGACGAGTGCGTGCAGGGGATGGTGTGCCCAGGGAACACCACGTGCACCAACACGGTAGGCAGCTACGCCTGCTCCTGCCCAGCTGGCAAGGAAGGTGAGTACAGGCATGGTTCTCATCCCACTATCCCCTGGGCCTCAGTGGAAGAGGGGTCCCGTGGGACCCAAACTGGCAGAGAGAAGGGGGAGCTGGCTGAGCTCTGTACACAAGCCCTTGCTGTCCTTAACAGAAGGGATCGGAATCCAGCCACTGCTCATGCTCTCAGGCTGCAGGTCTCACTATTCTGCTGGGAAGGGAAAATTTTCCCATGCAATTTTTCTCTTTGGGAAAAAGAAAAAATCTCATCCCATCAAAGCTCAAATGCACATGCAGAGGTTGGGGGGGCTAAAATCAAATCATTTTTTCAGATGGTTTGGGGAGGGGAGTGGGTGATGGGTTTTGCTCCTATTCTAATGCAGCTAGCTGGGATTTCCCAAGGATGAAAGGCTTCAGGTGGGAGGAGGAGGTGCAGGACTTTTCCTTGAGGACCTGAATTTATACTAAAAGTCCTAATGCATTAAAAAAAACCCACCCAAAACCCTGAAACTTGTAAGAAAGGTGCTACAGAGCAGCTGGGGATGGCTCAGTGGGCTGGGGCTCTGCCTCTGCAGCCAGGCTCATGCCTCAACCTGACCTGGGCTCCCCATCCTCCAGGTGAGGGGCCAGGCTGTGGCTCAGCCTGCGGCTCCCACTCCTGTCCCACGGGATACTGCAGTAACGGGGGACGCTGCCGCCTGCACCCCATCACCTGCACCCCCAGCTGCACCTGCCCCCCAGCCTTCACCGACCAGCGCTGCCTGGTGGCAGGGGGGGATTTTCGGCCGTTGCCCAGCACAGGTGGGTGCCTGTATCTGGTGGGTGTGATCCCCAACCCTGCTCACCCCAGTGCAGGGGTTGCAGAGCCACTGCTGTGCTTCCCCCTGACAGATCTGCCCCGGAGAAGCATCCAGCTATGGGTCAGGACGCTGCGAAATGCCACTGCCGAGGAAGTCAATGGCACTGTATGTCACTGGAGGGGATGGGTTCGGGGAGGGGGATGCACCAGCACACCAGGCAGCATGGCAGCTTGGGGTGCCCATGCCTCCATGCACTCCCCTCCTGTGAGATTCACAGGATCCAGTGGATCCACAGGGCTGGAGGGAGGCAGCACCAGCCATGTGATGCTGGCTGCATCCATGTGCCAGGTCCCCAGTGTGTGAATGGAAGGCCAGAGCAGCCCTTGGGGCTTGGCCACGGTGCCCACACTGCTCTTCAGCCTGTCTCTAATGCTCTTCCATTCCTTCCACCACAGGTCTCAGCCATCCTGGGCTCCCTGGAGGTAAAGGCTTTCCAGAGCAACACCAACATCACCCAGATGTGAGTCAGCTGTGGAACGGCCCCATGCCCACCCCAGAGAGCCAGCAGAGCAAGGCTGGGCATGGGGCCGTGAGGTTTGGGACACAAAGGACAGTTTCACCCACCAGCCCTGATGCCGATAAACCCTTGGAGACACAAGCCTCCTGGCACCTTCCATCTCCTGCCTCATTCCTTCTTTATCACACCCCAAATGGGGAAACCGAGGCACGGTGAGGCTCAGTCAGTCTGTGGTGCAGCAACAGCTCCACTAGCAGCCCCATCTTTTCCCCACAGGACAGACAGCGATGACTTCACCTTCACAGTGGTGTCTGAGTTCGCCTATGACAGCCACAGCACCGTCATCCAATTCCTGAATGAGGAGCTGCAGGGGGCCATCACCAGTGCCTTCAACAGGCGCAGGGGACAGCGGGAGGCAGGCACCCGCCTCCTCTTCCAGCACCTGCACAAGGACAATGTCACTGACCTGGTGAAGTGTGAGTTGTGGGGGAGCCCAAGAGGAGCACCCCGCTGTCCCCATTGTCATCATTACCCTATATGCCCTGGGGTTCATGTAAGAACCATAGGGGAGGTGGGTGGGCAGCAGTCCCCAGCCATGGATCCAGCTCAGGGAGACGAGGGGTGATGAATCCATGCCTTTCCTCCCCAGTGACAGTGGCTGAGCTGAGACAATATTTTCCCTGCGGTTTGTATGGCTACAAAGGATACCAGCTCCACTATGTGGGGACCGTCGGCTTCGTCTGCAGCTCCCCTTGCAAGATGGGCTACTGCCAGCACGGTGGCCTGTGCCAGCACCTGCCCGAGGGTCCCACCTGCAGGTAGCAGCAGTGCTGGGATGGACAAAGCCACCTGGCACAAAGCCACCTGATGCTCCCCACAGCATCACCTCTCATCTTTCCCTATCCGCAGCTGCCTGCCCTTCTCCGTGTTGTCCCCGGCCGGTGCCCGGTGCGAGCAGCTGGCCATCAGCTTCACCGCCTTCCTCAGCATCTTGCTGGTAATCCTGGCTCTGCTCTGCCTCTCACTCGCCATTGTCTGCCTGGCCTCACATCTCGGCCGCCAGCAGCGCCGCCAGCACCAGGGGTGAGCCATAGGCTGGACCACAGGGGCAGGTGCTGTGGGTGCAGCAGGGAAAGGAGGTTCGGTGTCAGCAACAAAAACTGGTGGAAAATCCATCTCTGGAAGATCCACCACTGGTGGGACCCATCTGGCCTGGGCAGGGGGAGCCTGCTATGGGGAAGAGGCTGGGCTGGGTGATCTTTTAGCATCTTCCAGACTTTTTCACAGTCATCTGCTGCTCAGAGGTCCAATAACATCAGTGGGTTGAACGTTAGCTTCCCTTTTTCCCCCGTGTCAGGGAAAATTTGCATTTCTTCCTCATCTCACCTAGTGTTCAATTACAGACGGGCTTTCTATTGAATTTTAATTTGAATGCCATCCAAATAATTTCCACTGCCATTCACGTTGGTCTAGAAAGAGTTGGTTAGGAGCCAAGATCAGGCAGGGGCTCTCCTAGCCTCCCATGACATGTCATCCCCTTTCTTTTCTCCCCTCCCAGGGCCAGGGACACCTTCTGGAGGCCACGGCCCTTCTCCTGTGAGTATATCCCTGCAACACCTCCTCACATCAGCTCTGCTTCACTCCAGTCTTCCTTGATCTCTGATCATCTTCCCTGCTCCAGCTCTGATGATGGCAGGAGAGCGAGCAGAGCCCACCCGCTCTCACTCCATGGAAAGTCATCGGGAAGTGCAGCTCCAGCCCATTGACCCCTTAGTCCAGGTATGCCATGGGGTTATTGTCCCCGTGGGGGGTCGGGATGGGGGGCCATGGGCTGGGGACAGGTGTGCTAGCCTTATGCCTCCAAGATGCTCAGGAGCCATGCCTTGTGCTGGAGCATCACGGATGCTTTGGCTGGTGCTGGTGTCATTGCTGTTGGGCTCGTCACAAAGAGCAGCACCAACAGAACAGTGTGGCTTGTCCCTTCTTTACAGATGAGGATCCAGAGACCCCACATCAGGCCTCTGAGCCAGCCTCCCCAGCAGCCTTAGCCTGCCACTGGTCCTGCCCCAGCACCTCTGGGCTCATGGAGGAGCCAGCTGCTGCTTCCAGCCCCACCGCCCGCTCTCGAGGTCTCCAGCAACAGTGCCTGCGTGGAGGCAGGGGACCGGCGGCTGTCCTTTGGAGCCTGGTCTTTGTGGGAGGACTCACTGTGGAGGAGATGCTTTTATTGAATGAAAGAAGTGCGTTTACATTGGGTGGCCGAAGCAAGAAGATTTTACCTTTCACTTAGGACCTGCAGAGGCAATCGGGATAGTCCTTGAGTGTGTCTGCACTGAGGTGTGCTCTAGTGCAACATAATCAGACCCAGCAGAGCCACTGGTAGAGTCAGGTGGGATAATGCAGTGATTATAACCCATTAGGAACAAAATAGAATAAATCAACAATGATGGCATGCTGCTAAGTTGCCTGCACCTCATGGTGCCCATGCGCCAGACCTGCTTCCTTGTCACCGAGCTCTCAAGTTCCTGCTTTCTTCTCGTCCCATTCACAGGACCAAAGAGATGGATGTAGCTTTTTTAGTCGCTCCATCCCCTCATTCTCCCTGCAGAGCTGCAAGTTTCCCCTCACTGCTCTCCCCAGGCACCACTCACAGTGGCTCAGATCATGCAGGTCAGGCTGTGGTCCCCACAAACACCCCTGCTGAGGAACATGGTGTGCCCAAGGAGGGTGTATCAGACCCCAGCAGACCCCAGCTGCAGCCCCACACCCCTAGAGCCTGTCTTGGCCTCAGCCTGGACACTCACATCACCAGCATCAACTCCAAGGGCAGAAGCCTCCTGTAATCCTGCTGCTCCAAGCCTGCCCCCACCACTGCCTCCTGTCCTGGCCCAGCAGAGGACACGGCTGCTGCAGGATCAGTGATGCTCAGACCCCAGGAGGCTTTATTGAACAAACAAGATTGAAAAGGTTTTTGGTTTTGATTTTTTTTTTTAAGGCAGACGCTCGTTTATGCACAAAATATTTATTTTTCTCCCAATTTCTGATCATGAGATTGCATTTTGCCCTCACATACCCAGCAAAGGTATGGGGGACAAGACAGGACCAGCTCATGGGGTGAGCCTGGCATACCATGGCACTTGGGGTCTTGGCCACAGTCAACCCATGCAAGGTGCAAAAACCCCTTCCCTAGGTGCCAGGGGTCCAACCTCCCCCGGTAGCATGGGAGGCACAGTGGGATGTAGGTGGGGAAAGAGGTGGTTTACGAGGTGAGGGGTACCTGCCCGTCTCCTGCCAGCAAGGAGGTGCTCATGGGCACCCACTCGGCCGCAGCTGGGGAAGGGCAACTAAAGCTACTGGTTCCTGGGACAAGTCTGGGTTAGAAACATGAACTTGTGCCAATGAAGCAGGCACTGGCCAAGTGAGCTGCCTTGTGTGGTGGGCAGTGTGATGGGTACTGGAAGAAGTGCAGGGACACAGTGGATGAGAAGGAGTGGAGGACTCGGAGGATCAGACGTGGCCCAGACCATGCTGTTGGTGTGCAGCCCCATAGTTATTCATCCTCTCCGCCTACAAAGAAGAAGAAATGAGAATTGCTCAGCCACCTCCTCCCTGGGGCCCTAAGGTAAGCTGGGAGCCCTGGAGGAGTTTCCACACAGCGGGACAGGGACAGGAAAGTGGCCAGCAGAGAGGAGACACCCAATCCCGCTCACCTCTCTGCTCCTCCGAGTAGCTCTCTGACTCCTCTGAGGAACCTGCTGGGGTTGCAAGAAAGCCCCACATCAACTTACACCGATAACCACATTAGCTGCAATCCTCCTCCCCTGCCGGTGCTGTCACCCCCAGACTACGCTGGTGATTATGTGCTAAGGAAGATGCAGAGATGCCCCCCACAACCCCGTACGGCCCAGGGCACAGCATAGACTGCATGTGGACACCCCAAAACCCATCTCTCATCTGCCTGGGGCTCTTGCTGCCTTAGCAATGGGGTGGCTGGGACGTTCCCCTCTGCAGCCCTGGGCATCAAGACAGCATCGCCCCAGCACACACAGGCTGCAAACCCACCCATGCCAGGCAGCTGGTATCCACCACAGCCAATCTTTGGTCTCTTCTCACTGTAGCGGGCGCAGAGGTGGGCGCTGCCAGCCTGGTTACAGCACCAGTCATAAAACTTCAGCTCCTGGTCTGGAGGCAAAAAGGAGAGCAAGGGGCTGAAGGGGAGAGGAGAGGGAGGTGGGCTGGCTCTAGGCAGGCAGGGTGCTCGCCTCAGCTTTCGGCAAGTTCACACTCCCTCCAAGGGCAACAGCATGTCAGGAAAGAGGTTGGCATGCAGATTAAAATGATTTACAGGCTACAGCGATGCCAGCCTCAGCTGGGGGATGCCGGGGCGGCTGTGCTTACCACGGTAGGGGGATGTCTGCCTGAAGGACCTCCAGTACCTCTCCTGCCGCCCCTCGATGAGCTGGCTCTGGCTGTCATACAGGCAGCGGATGCCAGCACCGTGCTGGTTGGGAGAGGCGGAATGCAGCATGGAGACACGGGCAGCCCACCAGCCTGCAATGGGGTGGCAGTGAGCCTTAGCGCAGCTCTCCCCAGCCAGCATTCTTGCCTCAGGGCAAAGAGCAGGGCTGGGTCTTGCTCCTTGTTATCCATCACCCATGGTGCTATGGGGGTTTGGAGGGACTGACAGAGACCATCCAAGTGGTCCCCCAGGGTGAGACCCAGGTGCTCGGTGGGTCCATCCCCACTGTCCCCATACAGCTTAGATCAGCTCCATCCAGTCTAATAACACAGGGGCAGATCAGCCCTTGTTCCTTCTCAATTTCCCTGTCTCTGCAGGGAAGGGCAGCCCCCCACCCCATTTTCCTTGGGGTCACCTGCCCACCCTGCCAGCAGGGACTCCAGCCACCCTCACAGGGATGTGGGAAGGGACAGTTTGGACACGAGGACGTGAGGGAAGTGGCATGTCCACTTACCTCCACGGCTGCTCTTGAAGCGGGGGTCCTGCTGCCCTTGCTGCAGGGAGCAGGGGCAGGCGGGCAGGCCTTGGGTCCATGCCCGCGGCTCCTGCTGCCGCCCTGTCCACGCCAGGCACTTCAGCCGGTAGTTGACACCCACACGGCTCTCCAGCTTGTAAATCCACAGCCCACGGAGGTCTGAGCAGGGACAGAAATCGCGAGCTGCCACCTCCGGCCAAGGGGACCACAGGGGCAGCTTTGGCTTGAGGCAAGAGCTGAGTGATGCTGGTGCTGGAAGCTAAGCCCACATTGTCCCTAGCCATGGGAATCCATGCTTAACAGCCACCCAACTACAGGAAAATGGGGAGAGGCTCTTGCCAAAGAAGAAAGTCTTGGGTCAGAGTCATTACAACAAAAAGGGTCCATGGACACATCAAGAACGTTTCAGCCTCAGGGTACCCAGCGGTACCTTTTGTCTCTAGGGACCTACTATCTGGTACCCAGTGGAAGCATTTTGTGCATTTTATGCACAACAACCCCATGCAATGCTACAGGGTTGGGGAAGAGTGGCTGGAAAGCAGCTCAGCGGTAAAGGACCTGGGGGTGCTGATTGACAGATCTGAACATGAGCCAGCTTATGCCCAGACAGCCAAGAAGGCCAATGACATCCTGGCCTGTATCAGCAATAGTGTGGCCAGCAGGGCCAGGGCAGTGATCATCCCCCTGTACTCGGCACTTTTAAGGCCACATCTCAAATCCTGTGTTCAGTTCTGGGCCCCTCACTGTAAGAGAGACATTGAGGTGCTGGAGCAGGTCCAGAGAAGGGCAACAAAGCTGATGAAGGGTCTGGAGCACAAGTCTTACAAGGAAATGCTGAGGGAACTGGGGGCTTTTAGTCTGGAGAGAAGAAAGCTCAGGGGACACCTTATCACTCTCTAGAGCAACCTGACAGGAGGTTGTAGCGAGGTGGGGGTCAGTCTGTTCTCTCATTTAACAAGCAACAGGACAAGAGGTTCCTCCTCAAGCTGCATAAGGGGAGGTTTAGACTGGATTTTAGGAAAAAATTCTGCACAGAGACGGCAGTCAGGCATTGTAACAGGCTGCCCAGGGCAGTGGTGAAATCATTGTCCATGGAAGTGTTCAGAAACTCTGTAGATGAGGCCCTCAGTGACACGGTTTAGTGGTGGTCTTGGCAGTCCCAGGATAATTGTTGGACTTGGTGATCTTAAGGGTCTTTTCCAACCTAGTTGCTTCTATGATTCTATGTGCCTGGGGGGAAAGCTTGGCCTTGGTGAACTCAGTGGGAGCCTTGCCACAGTGGCAGGCTGGATTTCATCCCCTGGGAACATCCCCCTCCCCACGCAGATCTTCCCCAACCCCCTGAGGGGCTGCGTGAAACCCCCCCGACTGTGCGGCACTTACCTGTGTTGTAGCCCCTGAACTGGTCAGGGCGATATTTAGTGGCTGGAGGTCTTTGAGTCAGGTCATCGTTGTGGTAAAAACCATCCCCGCTGCGTGCAGAGGAAAGAAGAATCAGGGGTTGCTCTTCCTGTGTGAGGTTATCACAGCCCCAGCCTGCCCTTCAGCCGCTCTGATCATGAGCCAGTGGGACCCCACAGCACCCAAATCACAACTCCGAGGACAAGAAGGCAAAGGTACTAGCTACCCCAGCCCGCTGCCTCCTCTGCCTCCTCTCTACAGGATGCAGTTAATTTTAGGCGCTGCAAATGCACCTACTGCATCGTGGGATGAACTCATGGACATCTCAAGACCCCTGCAAGCAGCTTGCATGGTTTCCAGCATCTTGCAGGGTGATACGGAGCAGAAACCCACAAGTGGTCATGCACAGGCAAACGTGCACACACGCACGCCTGTGCTGCCCACACTTCCCGTCACAGCCACCTTTTCCTTACCCAGCTGCAGCAATGAGGAAACCCTGGAGACAGCGTGCATGGGGAGAGACGTCATGCGAGGAGGCAGGAAGCAACTGCTCCAGCCAAGCAGCGGAAATCCCTTCCCTCAACTGGTGCAAAGTTCAGCAAACATCCCTGTTCCCCGCTCCTTCTACCCAAACCACCAGGATGCTGTGGGCCCGGGACCCCAGACGGATGTGTGGTTTTTACCACGAGCACAGCCCGGCAAGTCAGTGTGCTGCAGCATGATACAGCCAGTAGTAGAACAAATTTGGCTGTGAGACACCCGTGTGTTAGGCTACATGGGCATGCAGACCCCATCTGGGCTGTCCCTCATCCTTCATGGTACACAGGGAAAAGGATTAAACCAGCCATAGCCAGTGGTGGGACACAGCCTGGTGCTCAGAGGAGGCAGGGGTAGGGTGCTGATCCCACGGTACCTGGTGTAGCCAATGAGTACATTGGTGGCAGCGAGCCTGGTGTAATCCCATTGCATGCCTCCCTCCTGGTACAGCATCAGGACGTAGGACCTGAAGCCGTCGGTGGTCAGAACAGCCTGATACGTGATTGTCTGGGGAGAAGTATTGCAGACAGGTAAGAAAGCAAGCAAAGCTGTTAGGTTTAAAATTAGGGCTGTGGGTCAGTGCTCGCTCGGGAACAGCAGGGCTGAGGGCCTGATGTGCAAGATAAAGGCAGCCTAGGCTGGTTTGCATTTTGCATGGAAAATGCAACGGTTTTACTTTGATGCTCCATCTACTTTGATGTTCCAGGAGAAGCCTCACATTCACCCAATTTTATGCTCCCAAAGAACAGTGTTTCTGATGCACAGCAAACTCCCACCGCATTAAAGAGAAAGATTTTACAGAGCAGGGGAAGTTCAACTAAAGATGTCCCCCAGAAAACCAGAAAAACACCAAAACATGGGCACAGGCCAGTTCTTCTGGCAAAAGTCTTCAAGACTGACCTTTTTCACAAAACTGGTTCTTATTTTTAGGCACAGACAACCATGGGTCTTGGGTTTTTTGTCAACTCCATGAGCCCTTGAACTCCATCAGTCCCTTACCCTGTGGGTGTCAGTCCGCGCTGTATAGGCAGGTGCCCTCTCCCAGGTGATCTTCAGGGTCCAGACTGCAGAGTAGGAGGACTTCAGGTACCGCCGAACCTTTGCTTCCACATCGCGGACAAATGGAGGCTTGGCCGTGTTGAGGGTGAAGTACTCCTGCGGGTTGGGTACACCCATGTCTGTGTTAGCTCCCAGTAGGGCAAAGACAGGTCTAGACTGGGGTCATGCCATGGAGCACTGCAACTGAGGGTGTGGATGAGATTTGGATGTCTCAAGACATGACACACACAGGACCAACCACTCTTAGGTTTGGCCCAGAAAAGGGAAACACTGCTCATAGGCTCCATCAATTACGCATTTCAAGGGACATCCACAGAATAGGTGATGAGTTTACCATCAAAAGGTGTTTCATGCAAACATGCACCCCAGTGGCTTCGCTTACCTGGTAATAGGTGGTGCCAACCCCTCTGGAGAAGTCGGCGTTGTCCCAAAACACAGCGATAATGGGAACCTCCTCGTGGCCGTTAAAGCCGCTGGGAGGAGGGTTGGGGTATGTGAAGATGCTGTTGTCTGAGGCTGGGAAAATGATCTGTCCATTGTCTGTAAACTGAGCAGAGGCATCCCTCCATCAGGTGAGGATCACCCTAACACGGGAGCAGCAGCCCTTCCATTTCCAAGCCCACTTCGAGCAAGGCCAAGGAAGGTCACGACTGATATGACCACAAAGTCACCTCCTGCTGTAAACAGACCCCAGCAGCATCCCAATTGATTTGTCCCTGACAGGGTCCATCCCAGGCACCTGCCCCAGGGTGCCTCCCCGGGTTTCTGGGGGATGGCTGCTTGCCCAGCAGCAAGGGTAGACCAGGTAGCCAAGGTAGACTCACGTAGAGAGAGTCACGCAGGGTTTTCCCAAATGGGAATCCAGTCTCGGGCTTGAAAAGTGGAGAATTAAAATCCACCCTCCTCTCCACATACTGCCGATCGTTTTCCCTCGCTCCGTACTGGTAGAGGGGCACAGCTGCAACTGAAAAAGATAACAAGCAAAAAACCACACCCCTAAACACACAGCAAAGCCTTTGGTTTGTGCCAAAAACTCAAAGGGCTGAAATGATTTTGCTTCCAAAGGGACGCAGCCTGGGCAGCAGGAGGTTGGGGGGACACTGCCAATAGCCACCTGGACACCCTGTGTGCCACCTTCCCTTGCAGGAGCTTGCTCCCACCCCTTCCACTGCCTTACATGTACACAGCTGTCCTAAACCTGCTGTGATGGCCTTTGCGGTCACTGTCCCCTCCTGCTCCAGCCCTGCTGGGGCACCGTGCTGAAGGACTGCCTTTAGGAGGGGAAAAACATTGTATGGGACTGTGGTAGGGGGACAGCAGGGAATTAAGCACTCACAGAAGTTTCTAGAGATGTCCACAGCCTCCACTTCCATATTTATGTCTGCTAAATAAAACAAAGCCTTTGGAGAGAATGGGTTTTCTAGCTGATTGGCAGGCTTGAAGGCAGGCTTGAAGGCAGGCTTGAAGGCAGGCTCAGCCTGCCAAAAATGCAGGCTCATGTGCAAGAGGTTCTCATGGTGTGCCTCCCCCAGGTGTCCTGGCCCCAGATAGCCCCCTTGGTCTCTAGGTACCAAATGTCCCCCAGGATGGTCCGTTAGGATGCATCACATACCTGCAGGGCCAGGCAATGGGGTCAGGGCAGCCGCCGGCCCTTCTGATGGAGCTGGAAACACTGGGGATGATGCTCGAGAGATGACAGTGGCTGCTTCTGGTCTGGGGAATGTCTCCCTGCCCCCAGGGATGGGGACTGGTGGGGCCAGGCTGGTGGTGGCTGTGCGTGTGGTGGCTGGGGACCTGCCCCAGGCTCCCCCCTGGCCTGGGAAGGCTGTGGGGATGCTCGACCCACCAGTGACAGGGGCTTGGTTCACTAGGCTGGTGGTCAGCTCGCTGCCCAGCAATGGCTGTACAGCGGCTGGTGATGAACTACCGGCAGGTCCCAGCCTCGGGGTCTTTGATGTGGGGCTGCCAGCAGTGATTCCAGGGGGAGGAAGAGCAGGGACCCCTGGACTCCCCCCCAGCAGGGAATGAGTGGTGATCTCCACATCTACCCTGGCTCCAGTTGTGCTGGGAAGGAGCCAAGCCATGTCCCCTCGTCCTGCCATCGCTCCAGGGAGCATGGCACTTGCTTCCTCAGGCACAGAGATGTCAGCATCCCCAGAGGGGGCTCCAGGGCTTCCCGGCTGGCGGGGAGGCAGGAGCAGGGCAGGCCCCCCCAGTGCAGCAGCAACCAGCTCTCCCCTTCTCCCTGCAGAGGACCCCACTACTGACTCACATGCCAAAAGCGGAGCAGAAAGCCCAGGGTTGGTGGACACTCCCTCTGCAGCGTTTTCTCTCTGCGGAGCAGAAGGCAGCTCCAGGGCGGCACCAGGGGATGCAGGAGCACGGGGGGACACTTCTCCCAATGGTGCTGGCATCCCTGAGGCCACCTCGTCTTCAAAAGACCATGTCTGAGCGCCTCCAGCATCTCCTGCCAGCCCACGCTGTGCCCCTGGCATCAGGGGTCTGCTCCCACTCTGGGTGCCAGGGGCAGAGATGCTGTCCCCATTGGGTGCCAACCCTGAGCTCAGCCCATGCCCGGAAAGAGGCAGAGAAGCAGCTGGAGAGGTGGCCATGTCATTGGAAATGCTGCTGCTGTCAGGAGCCACTGGGACCAGGGGCTGCGTCTCCTGAGGGGAGGGGAGGGCAGATGGGGCTGGTGCTCCTGATGTCTTCTGCATGATGGCTCCTGCTCCTTCCCCCAGGCTGGCACCAGGGGAAGGTCCCCCGTTCACTGAGGATCCTCCAGGCAGCTCCACCACATTGGCTTGGCTCAGTTGTGCATCAGAAAGTCCAGGACTGGCACCGCTCTGGATGCCAGGGGCAGGCACAGGGCGTTCCTCAGGGCCAGGAGCCCCCAAGGCTGTGCTCAAGGCACCACCAGCTCCACCAGCTCCAGGAAGGCTTGCTCCATTAGCAGCCTCGACAGCTGTCCCAGGTGATGAAGACCCCTCTATAGATGGGGAAGAAGATGCAAACTGCAGCACAGTGCTCATTTCTCCATCAGGGGCTCCTGAAGCAGCTGGTCCCTCTCTAGCAGGGGCCTGGGACTGCCCTGAGGACCCTCTGTCACCAGCTGCTTCACCTGCCCCTTCTCCTGCAGCAGGAGGGACCCCAGGCCCAGCACCCAGGGAAGGCGGCCAAGGTCCAGAAGAACTTGGGCTGGATGGATCCAAAACGGAGGATGCTGCAACTGCACCACTGGGAGAGGCAGGACCAGATGAGGAACCTGCCCCGGGCAGCTGATCCTTCCCAGCCACTGTCCCACTGCCCGCAGCAGAGACCAGAGGCGGCTCAAAACCAGCCCCACTGCCTGCTCCTCCCAGCGCCTGCTCCGCTGGGCCAGCTCCATGCTCCTCTGCTGTCGGCAGCCCCACATTTGTGCCAGCCTGGACCCCAAGGGCAGGTGATGAGGGTCCTGCTGGTCCATAAGCTGCTGAGCTGGGGGCATCCCATGCTGAAGTCAAGCTGGTGCTGGATCCATTGGCTCCAGGGAGACCTGCTCCCTGGGGAGCACCAGCTGCCATCCCCAGTGGCTGTGACTCCCCAAAGGACGGAGGCACGGGAGCTCCCTGGGGCTCCCCAGCACTGAGGTCAGGGCTCGCTGGTGTCTCTGACCCAGACACAGGGCCGGCTGCAGCCCCTGGGGGTGGGTAAGCAGCCACAGGAGCACTGCCCCCTGGTCCTTCAGCCTCCAAGACACCAGGCTCCAGCCCAGCACTGCCAGGAGGTGCGGGACCAGGCAGGGGCCCTTGTCCCAGTGCCGGCTCTGCTCCTGCTCCATCCCCAAGAGCTGACAGAGGGGACAGTTTGGCATTTGCCAAAGCTTCTGTTCCTCCTGTCGGCAGCTCTCCAGTGTTAGCTGGATCTTGCTGAACACTGAAGGCTGAAGGACTTGTCTCCGTGTAGGGCTTTTCTGGGTTTCCTGCCTGTGCTGCATCCCCTCTGCTCTCAGCCCCTTGCACCAGAGCAAGCTCTGAACCAGTTTCAGTGTCTGGAGAGGCCAGGGACAGGCTGTCAGGGCCAAGGGCTGCGGCTGGGATGGGTCCTGCTCCACCACCCTCTGAAACCGAGGGTGCTGCCACCACATCACTGGGAGAAGCAGGACCGGACAAGGAACCTGCCCCGGGCAGCTGATCCTTCCCAGCCACTGTCCCACTGCCCGCAGCAGAGACCAGAGGCGGCTCAAAACCAGCCCCACTGCCTGCTCCTCCCAGCGCCTGCTCTGCTGGGCCAGCTCCATGCTCCTCTGCTGCCGGCAGCCCCACATTTGTGCCAGCCTGGACCCCAAGGGCAGGTGATGAGGGTCCTGCTGGTCCATAAGCTGCTGAGCTGGGGGCATCCCATGCTGAAGTCAAGCTGGTGCTGGATCCATTGGCTCCAGGGAGACCTGCTCCCTGGGGAGCACCAGCTGCCATCCCCAGTGGCTGTGACTCCCCAAAGGACGGAGGCACGGGAGCTCCCTGGGGCTCCCCAGCACTGAGGTCAGGGCTCGCTGGTGTCTCTGACCCAGACACAGGGCCGGCTGCAGCCCCTGGGGGTGGATAAGCAGCCACAGGAGCACTGCCCCCTGGTCCTTCAGCCTCCAAGACACCAGGCTCCAGCCCAGCACTGCCAGGAGGTGCGGGACCAGGCAGGGGCCCTTGTCCCAGTGCCGGCGCTGCTCCTGCTCCATCCCCAAGAGCTGACAGAGGGGACAGTTCGGCATTTGCCAAAGCTTCTGTTCCTCCTGTCGGCAGCTCTCCAGTGTTAGCTGGATCTTGCTGAACACTGAAGGCTGAAGGATTCGTGTCAGTCTGGGTATCTGAATAAGGACTGCCATTTCCTGAACCTCCTGACTGTGCTGTGTCCCCTGCACCCTCGGCCCCCTCATCCTGGACCCCAGCAGCAGGCCATGCCAGTCCATCAGGTACAAAAGATGCTGGGTTGGGAGCATCTGAAGCTGAATTCAAGCGAGCGCCATCAGCATCCTGGGGAGCACCAGCTGCCGTCTCCAATGGCTGTGTTCCCCCGAGAGAAGGAGACATGGGTGCTCCTCGAGCAGCACTGAGGTCAGGGCTTGCTGGTGTCTCTGCTCCATCATCAGCTGCAGGCAGGGTGCCAGCCCCAGTCCCTGGGGGTGGGTAAGCAGCCCCCGGGAGTGGGTAAGCAGTACCCAGAGGTGGGTAAGGAGCCCCAGGAGCACTGGGGAATGGCAGAGCAGCAGCAAGCAGTGGTGGCTGTTCTCCAGTGGGGGTCTGCCATGGGGATGGTTTGGCCAGACGCACAGCTCCCATGTCCCCTCTGGGTAGTGCAGTGGCCAGGACTGGGGGGTTTGTGTCACTCAGTACATCAGTGGGAACCCCTGGGGATAGCAGCGAGATAGCAGTGTCCTCTGTTGCCTTGGGTGCCTCACTGGCTGCAGGTGACAAGGCTGAACCAGGAGCTCCCTGCCCTTCCCAATCCTCACTGCCGGCCGGTGCCAGCAAAGTAGTTGGGCTCAGCACTGCCTGGTCGGGGAGGACAGAGGGCTCCCATAGGTTTCCCACTGTTCCCGACGCTGTTGGGCTCTCCAGGGGCAGGAAAGTCGAGGCAGGTGGGCTGAATTCACCATTTACTGCATCTCCTGCATCTCCAGGCACTGACGCTGAGGGACTTCCCTCAGCAGCCGGGGTAATTTCTCCCACTGGCTCTGGGGTGATGCCCACAGCCCCGCTCACCGCTCTGTCCTGCTGGGCTGTAAGCAGCCCCCCAGTGCTGGGGCTGGGGCTCGAGGAGTTGGCACTGTCTTTGCTTTGGATATCCAGGGGCAGGGTAACGCCTTCCTCAACTGCTCCCGCAGCTGTGGTCAGCCCTTGGCTCGGCAGCATGGTGACACCGGCACCCACAGGGCTGCCAGCAGTTGGCTGTGCCTCCCAGGCGGCTGCTGGTGGAGGGATGGTAGGGAGGGACTTGGCGGCAGTGCTGGGGTTTAGATCTTCTCCTTCTCTGGCCACAGCCGCGATGTCCTCCTTCATACCTGCAAAGAGAGGGGTGGTCCCCAGGGGGGTGCCGGGAGCAGCTGCTGTTACATCAAGCTCTGCTTCCGGGGTGATAGTGGGGTGCTGTGCAGAGATGGCGGCAGCAGTCGTGGCTGCAGCAGGAGCAGTCAAACCCCTCTCAAAATCCTGAGACGTGTTAAGCGGCTTGGTCACGTTCGTCCAAGTCGGTGCTGTAGAGGTGTATTTGCTTGCCCCTGTCACCACAGCATCTGGCTCAGCCCCGGGAGGGAAGGTTGGGCTTGGTGGGCTCTCCATGAGGGTGGTCTCCACCGTCTCAGCATCAGCCGCCACGGTGCTTGTCTCTGCAGTGCCCACCACCAGGGCACTGGGCCCCTTGCTCTCTGCCGTGATGGGAGAAGCCGTCCCTGCAGAAAATGGCCCCTCGGTAGTAAAAGGGAGGGCAGCAGCAGCCCCGAGCCCTGCAGAGGAACACAAAGTGGAGCATTACGCTGGGCTCTGGAGCCGGCAGCCTGCCAGGATCAGCCATGTGTCTCTGCCAGCTGAGCATCAGGAAGATCCTGCCCCTTCTTAAACCCTACTGCCTCATCCCATGGCCTTACAAGTGTCTGATTTAACAGCTAAGGAGCGCAGCCTGGGCTGCCTTAGGCACAGCACTGCATAGCGCCTTTTGAAGGCCCAGCATCAGCTGCTGCCACCTGAGGCAGGACACAACTCATCACAGGTCTAGTGCAAGCCTGGAGGCAAAGGCAGACGTTGCAACCAGGACAAAGGCAGATGCTGCAGCCAGGGCCCTGGGGATGGTATTGCCTGCCACTGGGAAGAGCTGGGGCCCAGTAAGTCTATTTCGTAGCCCCAAGGACATCTGCAGAGCTCTGCCGCCTGAGGACAGCTCTCAGCCCTCTTTGCCTTGCTGCAGGGACAAACCTGAGGACAGCTGCTTTTGCAGAGCCGGTGTGTGTGTGCGTGTAATTCTTCCATGTTTAAACCTTTTGGGTGTCTGAGGGACATTTAAATACAGTTTACCCAAAGCCCTTTGGCAAATAGGACAGACAGGGCTTAGTGAAACGTTCCCTGATGGCAAATCCCTCTCTCCTGCTGCAGATAAAGCAGAGGGGACCACCCCTCTCCTCCAGCTGGGCGCAGGCATCAGAAGTTCCCTGCCTGTGGAGGGAATGATAACTCCCAGAACCAAGTCCTGCTTACAGCTCCCTCCTCCTGCTGCTGAAATCCTGCCCCACATCCAGGAGCTTTACCCAAAGGAGGAGACACTACCCACATCCCAGGCATTTGTCCCAGCACCCACTATCACCCATGGGTGACATTCCACTCAGTCTTATTTTTAGGACAGGGATGTAGGCTTTGCGGAGGCCAATCTACCGCCGTTGGCTTCAGGAGAAGCTGGGCAAATCTGCTGACGCTTTGCTTTAGGTGCTGCAATTAGGGGAGACAAAGGGCACCCCGAGGGTGAGCCCCAGCAGGGTTTCACCTCAGTGAGACAGCCTGAGCCTGTTCCCCATCCGGGTGCTCCGGTTCATCAGGTTCCCCCTGCCAGACAACCGGATCCCCCTGCAGCGGAGGTGCCTCCAACCTCACCACTGGCTCAGATCATTAACTTGTGGATAGCTTGAACTGTAGTCATTAATGACTATGCCAGACCAGCCCTTGAGGGGTCCATCCTCCCCCAGTCCCCTATTCCCCCTCCTGTCAGGCTGCTTCCTTGCCATCTTCCCTGGCTGAGATATGCTCTTTGCACCAACCCCCTTCAGCCAGAGAGGTTCAGCTGCTTCCCTCCCCGTCTCAGAGAAAAAGCGCATCCATCAAGTCCCCCCAGGTTAGCTGGGCACACTCCACCCCAGTAAATCCATCTTTTATTTTAATTCTTTCATACAGAGCAGGAAATGCCACCTACCCCACGCCACCCCATCATGGGAAGAGTGTGAAAGAGAGGCCCCAGCATGGAGCACCAGAGTTTGCTCTTTCACGGGATGAGGGAGGGATGGGAGTGTCTCTGGAGCCCTGCTGGCTTCCCTTGGATCCTTTGCTGGAGGGGCTGTATGTAGGCTCCTGGGCTGGGCTCTCACCTCTCCCACGGGTCCATGCCTGCAACCAGCCCCTCAGGGTGATGCCTGCCCCATAGAACACTTTTCCTAGCTCTTTGGCAGCATTGTATGGTGAGGACTTGGTCATAAGAGGAGTTTCCAGAGCAGCCAGGAGGGAAAAGCATCTCACAAGCGTACCTGCTTTGCCCTGCAAGGGCTCGGATAGGACGTGTGCTAGCAGAAAAATATAGGACATACCGTGCAGAATCCATATGCAGCATCCCACGAAGGTAGAAAGTGTCCATCCCCTGGTCCCCATGCCTCAGGCCTCCACACAGGCAGAGCACTGGGAAGCTCAAAGGGAGGCAAGAGCAGCTCCGTCTGTCCCTCCCTGTCTGCCTGCCTCTCCTGCAGAGCTGGAGTCTCGCAGGTGCAATCCTGCTGCTGCTCCCTCCTATTTATAGGGATGGCAGAAGGAGGCAGGTTGCAACCGCCGTCCCCTCCCGCCCCCAGAGCTTTCCCTCCAATGTCCCTGTCACCGTTCACTTCCTGCTGAGCTGCCCCCCTTCCCAAGGGCTGGATGCCCTGTTCAAGTGGTGCATGGGTTGGGGGTTACCCTACAGGGACCCATTCTCCCAGGGAGCTGGGCACAGCCCAGTGCAGCTCCCTGCACCACCAGCACCAGCTGGAGAAGCTGAGCCCAGAGCAGTGCATGGCACTGCCTGCAGTGGCATGGCAGACATCCCAGAGACCACATAGGACCTGCTCCCCATGCAGGGGAGAGGGACACGGAGCAGTGGGTCATGGTGGTAATGGGGCAATGCCAGGTGGTGCCACCACGCCTGTGAGGACACCATAGACACTAAAATCAGCAGCTGAGCCGTGTTCCCCCTTGGCTCAAGGCTTCCCCCAGAGCAGAGGCAGATTATAAAGCAGAGAAGGTATAGCTGGGAGCAGGCCCTGGGATGTCAGCTGAGCTCCCCAGCACTCAGCTACAACTGGGAGCACTGGGGATTCCCGTTCAGAGCCCAGCATGCCTCATCAGGGTTTTAAACCTGCACCTCAGTATGGACACAGCAGCATGGGGTGCTGGGAGGGGGTGAATGAGCCAGCGAAGCTCTTCTGCAAGGTGGGACCAGCCCCTCCAGAGGCTGAAGCAGAAAAAGGTGCAGCCCAGGATCCCCTCCCCTGCTATGGAGATACCCTGGGTCACTTCACCCCTATGTCTCCCCTTCCCCTGGAGCAGCAATTCCCTGTTTCCCCTGCCTTGAAAACTGCTGCCAGCTCCCCCACGAACAGCATTACGCAAACCCCCATCACTACATGGTTTTGTAATCAATTAAACGCTTTTTAACCAGGACTGCCCCCAGGCAACTCCTGCAAAGTGCTATTAGGGGTGTTAGGCAGTACACAGTGTCCCACCGCTCCATCAGGCATGCGGCAGTGGCAGGGCACACGGAGTGACACCCTGGCCCCAGCCAGGCAGCACCAATGGGGGAAGTCCAGGGGAGGCCAAGTCACGGTTGATGGAACCCCATCCTGTAGACTCACGTATTCCCCCCGGCACTGGGAACAGGGCATAGGTGGTAAATAAGGGGAGAGCACCACTCGCCTGGAACCGACAATGCCATCACGGGGATGAAGCCGAGGAGAGGACGGTGCGCCAGGGGCCCCTGCAACCAGCACTGCAGATCACAGTGTGACCACCCAGCCAGTGACCACCCCAGTGGCCACCACACCTGGGCTGATGGAGGATTAAAGGGAAGCAAATCCACCGTGGGAGCGTCATCGCCGCCTGTGCTGACAATGCTATATCACTCTGGAAAGCCACCCTGATGGGGAATATGTGCTGACACTGGAGAGAGTTGCTCCAGGTGGTGTTTGAGGTGTAACATGTGGTGGGAGCCACAGGGGTTGTTGCAAACATACTGCTCAGCGTAGGGGAAAACAACTCAGCTGAAGCAAGGTGCTTCCAGCACACCTCAGCCTCAGCCCTCCTGCAAGCTCCTGCCCATGGTGTGCTGGGACTGACACTATCCAGAGACCCTCATGCCTACACCTCCTGCCCAAATAGCCCAATTCCCTGATGGTCCTCCAGCAGAGTCATGGGGGTGACAAACCAAGCTTGTCCTTCTGCTCTAGCATTGGCACACACCCCCAAGAAGGCCTGCAGCCAATCTGGGTTATCCCTCATCTCAAGGATGGTGCCCTTTTCCCACCCTGGGAAAGGGCTTTTCATTGATCCTTCTCCTACAAAATCAAGGTTCCAGCAAACTGCTGGCTCCTGGAAGGAAAACTGTCATCTGCAGTTATCAAGGACCAAAGCATCATAAGGGCATCAGGCCCATAAGGGCCTCAGGAGCCTGCATCCAGGGGGCAAAACCATGAATCCCAGCATCCACGGGCTCTGCACCATCCAGCATGGCATTGCATGGCCCAGAACAGTGCCCTATCAGCCTTCCTGGACTTAATGGGCTCGTTGTTCAAGCCCTGCTGAGATGCTGGCATCTCCTACCAGGTCTGGTCTGGCCTCCTAGCAAGGGCATTTGGAGAGGGCTCAGGGGTGGGGGGGTGGGGGACCAGGTTATCCATCAACCCCACAGGTTCTGGATGACTTGGCATCCTGCTGCCAGACAGCAGGAGAAAGGCTATAGCCTCCAGCGGGGTGAGAGGGAGGGGGACACTGGAAGGGACACTTGAGTTACAAGGGAGTTGGAACACATGATGCTGCTGGGTGTTCTGAAGGTGACAGTTCTGCTGGGCGCGGAGTCTGCTCCTTGGGACAATGCTGATAGTTGGGAGTGGGTTATAGCAAACAGGCTGAGAAATGATTTATGGGCTCAGAAAGGAACGGGACTTGGATCTGACCTCCCAAGCCTCTCTTGTCAGGGGTCCATGGCAGGCAAGCAGCCGTATGGTGAAGGTGGCAGCCAGCATCCTCAAGGATGGCAGGCATGGAGAGCATGGGCAGTGTCAGGAGCTAGTCAGAGCTCCATGTCCCCAGTGTCCAGGCAGGGCCCACCATACACATGGGAGCAACGTCCCCTCACCATGCCCCACTTCTTCCTCCCAGGCTGGGGGACAGAGGGGCTCAGTGGGACCGGAGCATCTCCTTCCCCCGCCACCCCCCAACCATGATAACAGAAGGCATCCGTGCTGGCAGGGGACAGCGAGTGCCCCGGTCACCTTTTCATCCCGGCATTTCAGGACCTTTTCCTCCCTTTGTGACGCAGTTTGGCTCCATTACCCTGGCCTTGGCCCCCGGCCATGTCCCGGGGTCTGAAGTTATGGATTCAACAGCCGGAGAGAGCAGCCCAATGGGACGCGGTGTGGGAGGACTCTTGGCCCAGCTCCATGGTGTAGGCAGAGCACGAGGATTTCTTTCCTAGCACACCACCAGGCATCCAGTGTGGGGACCCCTTCCGGCAGGCTTTACGCTGCTCCCCAGCTCCTTGCCCAGGTGCTAAGGGACCTCTCTTGGTGCCAACATCTACAAGAAGCCCCCAAAAGCCAGGCAGCATCCTAGAGAGCAAAGGGGCAACAGTGGAATGCAAAAGGGGTATCCCAAATGGGAGCATCCTGAAAAGCTGCCTGGGCTCAGCCTCCATCCCCAGCCCAGCCTCTCCCGGCCCTTGCAAAATGGCAGACAGATGGGTGATCCCAGGGTGCCTTTCCCCCTCCTGTCCCCATCCAGCCCTGGAATCATCCCCAGCTTTGGCATCCCACAGCCCCATGTGCCCCTTCCCAGCTTTCCCACACCAGGGCGGCATGGGCTGCCAGCGAGGAGCAGAGATGAGCCGAAAATAACCCCTGAGAAGCAACATGGCTATTTTGCTAATTATTTCAGTTTTCAATCTCCCGGCGAGGTGACTTGCTTAGGCTAATAATTGCTTCAGTTGGATTTTATCTGGCTAATTAATCAGTTAATAAATGACTTTGCTGCAGGGGGATAGATGTTGTGGCCGTCTCCTTAGCTGGGGACTGGAAAAAAACAGGAAGGAGCACAGCCCACGGGATTTCCACAGCCACATGGTGCACATGAGTGGCATGGGGCAGACAGAACCCAAGCAGGGACCCCCAGCCTGTCAGCATACCGAGCCATCCTCGGAACGTTTGCAGCAGCCCCTGCCAGGGGGAACAGCCCTGAGCTCATCTCTCTGCTGTGAAGCTTTTGGGACTCAGCTGGCTTTCCTTGCTGATACCTCTGCTAGATGGAGAAGCTGAAAACTGGGGAAGGCGACTTGGAAAAAAAAAGAAGTCATCATCTTTGCCGTGGAAAACATGGGATTTCCCTTTACTGCACAGCCTGGTTAGCATGGGTGTGCTCCTGTCAGCAATACCGCAGGTGAGCTGGGGAGAGCTGCTGTGCCAGGCTCCAGCTTCACTTGCCTGCTGCACTGTGGTGCTCAGGAGCTCAGCTGGCGATGGGACAGGGCTCCAGTGCAGGAGCAGGCTCTTTTCCTCTCCTGCCTCCTTCCCAGAGCCAACCCAGGCTCCACCTTGGCCCACTCTGGATGTAAAGCAGCCATGAATCATCTCTTGAAGACCCCAGGCACTGCAGTCTCCCTGGCTTGCAAATCCTTGGAGGTTACCACCACTGAGCCCCCGAGTGCCCTGGGCACAGCAGCACTGGGGGCTCCAGATCTCCTGTCTCTTGTCCATTGGTCCCCAGGGTGGATTTCACAGCTGAGCTACCCCAGCCGCAGCTGTAAAAGCCCATTCCCACAGGACCTTCTCTTCTTGGTCCCCTGGCAGCGCCGGGTCTGGTGCAGGATGGTGGGAGAGCTCAGGCTCTACGGACAGGCTGAGGGAAGGGGCAGGGGCACCCCAGCCCACAGGGAGGCACTGGGGGTCCTCTGAGGATGCGCAGTGAAGGACAGGGTGTCCCAGGTTCAAGGGGAGCTGTACAGGTTACCCCAAAGGGCTGCACCACTGTGGAGTTAGGAGCTGGCAGCAGCAGGCTTGCCAGTCCATGTGGGTGCTGGCTGGGTGAGGAGCAGTGGTCAGGTCCTCCTCTTCCCTCGCCACTCCACCGCCAGGCCAGCACACGGGAACGCTGTCTGCAGGTCCCTGCGGAGCTGTGGGGAGAGGACAGGCGTCAAATCATGCCAAGGGGGTGTCCTACCCCCATTCCCCACCTAGCAGGGGCCTCATCCCAGATGAGGGTCTCCTCTTCATCTGAAACTGCTCCAGGAGACATTCAATGTAAGACACAGTCGTTCCCCTCCTGCTGGCTGTCCAACATCCTCCCTAGCTAGCTGCACCATGGCTGGCACATGCAAAGCGGCACTCTCTTCCCAGCACACCTCACCTTGGACAACAGCAGCTCCTGCACCGTGGTGTTGCCCAGGTCCAGGGGCACAGTTAGCCGCAGTGACAGAAAGAGGTGAGATGAACCTAGGGGTGAAAAACATGGCTCTGGTTATCGTCCTTGAACATTGGGCTGTGCTGAAGGATCTGGGGTCTTTCCATGTCTCTTTGGCACAGAGACAGAACCTCCTCCGATGTTAATCATGTCATGGGCACCTTACACTGTCAGGAGAATAACACTCCACCTGTACAGCAAACCACACATCCCACAGAGCATCAACATGCTTGTATTGAGAGCATGGCAAAAGCAGTGGGGCTCCAGGACCCCCTGCACTTGCCCCTGCAAACCTAAAGCCACCAGCACTGAGGGTGGCGATGCCCATGGGGCATTGCACTTACTGGTGTTGGATGTGGTGGTGGGGCAGACAGGCAGCATCGTTGGCAGATCTGCAGAGGTGCTGAAGGCAACCTCTGTGGCCTGGGTTGAGCTGGCAGCAGGGGAAGAGGGCTCCGTGCCTGGGCAAAGTAATGTCACATTAGTGCTGCCTGCAGAGAGGTGCAGGATGCTCCTACAGCTGGGGACAGACCGAGCCTAAATGGAGCCACCTGTGTGAAGCCACCCAAGTACATGCCCAGCATCCCCATGGGGATTTGTCCTGACTATGCCCCAGCCTCCCAGGCGCCCCACAGCTGCACCCACCCGTAGCTGCACTGAGAGTCCCAGATACTGTTGACATGCCTGGGGCTGACCCCATGGTTGAGTTGGAGATGCCAGGGGTGCTCCCGGATGTGGGGCTGCTGCTGGACACCTCCGTGCTGCTAATGGAGAAGGCTGTGCTGTCTGTCAGGGTTGTCAAGGGCTCAGCTGAAGCGGCTGTCGGTGCTGGTGCAGTGACAGCAGGCGTGGTGGATGGTGAGAAACTGCTGGTCTCTGGGGTTGTGCTGGACCTCTCCAGGGTAGAGGTTTCAGGGCTGGAAGGAGGGAGGGTGGCTGCAGTGGTGGGGTCAGTGGTGGGCAGCCGTGCTGAGGTCTCCATAGGTGTCAGGGAGGTAGGGACACTCGTGGACACGGCTGCTGTCACATCTGTGATGGTGGTCCCTGAAAAGAGGTGGGAAAATGAGGCATACAAAGGCTGATGAAGAAAGGCCGAGACCACGACTGTGTTGCGGATGGTGCAGCATTACCACCACCATGAGCTCCACAAGGGACCCAGAGCTATACATCAACTGTGGAGCATTGGGAGTGGGGATTCACCATCCTGCATGAATCCAGCATGTGGATGCCCTGAACAGCAACGTGATTGTCAGCAAGGCAGGCCACATGAATCCCCCAGCCCAACAAAGCAGGAACAAGCCATGGGCATCGTCAAACTCATGGCAGAAACTCCTGTAGGCGCCAGTGCTGAGACCGGTTCCACCACCTTCACCCACCCCTGGAGGAAGTCAGACAAACCCGTCTGACGGGAAGAGCCGTGCAGGAACTGGTGACCGTGAGACAGGCTGGAACTGCAGCAGCAGCAGTTTACACAAAGCTCCCTGCTGCAGATAGTCAGGAACTGATAGCGCCGGGTGTAAATAATGGCAAGGGGGGAACCAGCCCCACAGAGGAACAAATCCCGGCTTGCAGCTCAGGGCAAGTCGTTAGAGACGTGCAGTGACCCATGAAAGCTCTGCAGGGGGTGAAGGATGCAGGAGGGCCTTCCTGTCTGCCTGCACTGACTCCGTACTGTGCAGCGTGCTATCCCTGAGGAAGCCCAGGCATCTGTAATCCTTTCCAAAAGGATGCACGAAACAGCCTGGCTGCCCCGGCCTCCATCAAGGGATGCCTGCGAGTTAGTGGCTTCGAAATGCCAGGCTGGATTCCCCCATGATCCCAGCACAAACCCAATGAGTCTGGGGCTCTGCTTGCATGGGGTTGAGGAAACAAGCCATGAGCTTTCAGCCAACCCCACCAGAAATTCCCAGAGCCCTTGACAGCCGTTCGCTCCCTGAGCTGGTGCTGGCAACAGCTGGTTAAATAATAATGTGGAGAAGGGCAAAGGTCCGATCCCAACCCATGCCGGCTATCTGCACTGAAGATCCTCGCATACAAAGCAGGAGCTGTAAGTCCACCTCTGCTTCCCATTTAGCAAACAACACTTGCAGCGTTTCACCCCCTCACCTCACAAGGCACCACACCACCCAGGGAATGATGCTCGCTGTTCACCACCCGCCCTATGGAGACCATCGCATCCCACTCAGCCCTTACCCAGCACAAGGTGCAGCACAGCGAGGCGGGTGAAGCTCAGCAGCAGCAGGGGCAGGGGCAACCTCCTGCTCTGCCCAGCCATGTCCAGGTGGGTGGGAGACGATGGGACCCTGCAGGCACCAGTCCAAGAGCTCCCTATATCCCCAGCACTGGGATTTCCTGGTCTCCTTTGCCCAGCAGAGAAGGAGCATCCAGGTGAGTCCTTTCACTCCCCAGGTGTCAGCAGCAATGGGGGGGTTTCCACCCGACACGGATACTCCCAGGGAGCGGTGTGGTGCCAGGTGGACATCAGCTGCACGTCTGGACCCAGAGGAGCCACAAGCAGCAGGCAGGGCAGGCCGGCAGGGCCACCACTGCAGCCGGGGACCGTGCAGTCCTTGCCTCCTGAGGGGACGGTGACAACGGAAAAAAGCCCAGAGAAGCAGCCAGGCTGCCTGAGACCGTCCCTGCGCTCCGCCACAGGGGTGATGTTTGGTGGTGGCTCCTAACACCAACGCCCCTTGGGAGACAACAGCCCTGTCTGAGCGCGAGGAACTGGCTGAGAGAACAGGAGGCGCTCAGGAAGGGCGTGCTCCAGGCTGAGGGTTTGTCCCCTGGGCTGTCTGTACAGGCATCACTTCCCTATGTCACAGCATGTCAGGATGAAGCGCTTTGCTGATAGCCAGAGTCACTTCCTTCTTCTCAGGGTCAGGGACAAGACCAGTCAGAAGCGCTTGCAGGCACTGGGCCAGGGTACAGGCGCTCCTGGAGGGTACAGGCATGCTGGAGGACTGCCAGGGTGCAGCCACCCTGCTCCTGTACAGATACACTGGGACACTGCCCGGTCACAGGCGTGCTGAGGCATGACCAGGGTACAGGGGTGCAGGCACTCTGTTAGGGTGTTGTCACAGTGTAGCTGTTAGGCCAGGGCACAAGTACTCGGTCAGGATTCAGTTGCTCTACTGGGGTACAGGGATGCCGGCGGCACATGAACAGCTAGGGGCACTGGGGCAGGGCACAGCGTCCCTGCCAGGTTCAGGTGCACGGAGAGGGGTGTCACCAGGGTACAGCTGCAGCCCCGGGGTAAAGATTGTACAGTGGGAGAACCACCAGGATACGATCACAGTGCTGGGACACAGGTGCCTACGATGGGGCACTGGCAGGGCACAGCTGCGGGGGGCACTGCCGCTGCACGGTCGCACTCCCGCGGTACACCCGCGGTTCACCCGCACCGCCGGCTCCTGGCGCGCCAGCGCGGCACCGGGCATGCCCCACCCCCGAAGCCACGCCCTCTTCCCGAAGCCACGCCCATTCCCAGCACGTACGTCACACACTGTCCTTCCACGGGCCGCCCCCCCGCTCTTTGCCCGCCCCGTTCCCCCCGCGGTGCGGGACGGGCGGCACCGCCGCCATAGTGTTGCACTCACCCGCGGCGGCACTGGGTGTCTCGGAGGAGGTGCCAGCGGTGGTCCCGGCCGGTTGGCTGGGGGTGAGGGTGCTCCCGGAGCCCCCCGTCCTGGTGACGGGGGTGGCCGTGGTGTTCGACGTGGTCGACTGGGGTTCATCCGAAATGACTACCGGAGCTGGTGCGGTGGGGGAAGAGGCGCTGCCGGTCCCTAGGGATGTGCTGCCAAGCAGTGTGGTCACGGCTGGCTCTTGGCGGGTGGTGATACCAAGCGTGGTGCCCACCCCGGTGGAGAAGAAAGGAGTAGAGGTGGGGGCAGGCAGCGTGCTCGTTTCGACTCCAAACGAGCTGACAGCCAGCGCCGTGCTCGTCCCCCCAGACGTGGCGGTGGTCGAATAAGTACAGTTGGGTGTCGTGGCCACGGGAGTTGGTGTCAGGGTGCTGGTGGTGAGCCCCAGCCCTGTTTGGGTGGGCTCGGGCTGTGCCGAGGTGCCATAAGGAGTGCTAAGGGCTGTGCTACCCGTTGCCTGCCGTGTGGTGATGCTTGAGGCTGCCGGACTGCTGCCCAGAGGCACAGTGCTGGCTGTGAAAGCATCCGAGGTGGAGGTGTCAGGGCTGGAGGAGGGGAGAGTGGCTGCAGCGACAAGAGGCGTAGTAGATGGTGAGAAACTGCTAGTCCCTGGGGTTGTGCTGGGCCTCTCCAGGGTAGAGGTTTCAGGGCTGGAAGGAGGGAGGGTGGCTGCAGTGGTGGGGTCAGTGGTGGGCAGCCGTGCTGAGGTCTCCATAGGTGTCAGGGAGGTAGGGACACTCGTGGACACGGTTGCTGTCACATCTGTGATGGTGGTCCCTGAAAAGAGGTGGGAAAATGAGGCATACAAGGGCTGGTGGTGAAAGGCTGAGACCATGGCTGTGCTGTGGATGGTGCAGCATTACCACCACCATGAGCTCCACAAGCTATGCATGAGACATGGATTGTCAGGAGTGCGGATTTACCATCCTGCATGGATCCAGCATGTGGATGCCCTGAACAGCAACGTGATTGTCAGCAAGGCAGGCCACATGAATCCCCCAGCCCAACAAAGCAGGAACAAGCCATGGGCATCGTCAAACTCATGGCAGAAACTCCTGTAGGCACCAGTGCTGAGACCCGTTCCACCACCTTCACCCACCCCTGGAGGAAGTCAGACAAACCCGTCTGACGGGAAGAGCCGTGCAGGAACTGGTGACCGTGAGACAGGCTGGAACTGCAGCAGCAGCAGTTTACACAAAGCTCCCTGCTGCAGATAGTCAGGAACTGATAGCGCCGGGTGTAAATAATGGCAAGGGGGGAACCAGCCCCACAGAGGAACAAATCCCGGTTTGCTGCTCAGGGCAAGTCGTTAGAGACGTGCAGCAACCCATGAAAGCTCTGTGGGGGGTGTGGGTGTGTGTGTGAAGGATGCAGCAGGAGAAGACCTACTCAAGCTCTGCGAGTGTGAGGTCTGCAGGAGGTACAAGCCTCAAGTTTATTCCCTGTGTTTGACTCAACACTGCTCTTGCTGTGTGTCAAGTGCAAATATCACGATGGCACTGGGAGTTTTCCAGGCCCACAACGTCCTGGTTATGCTGCCATCTGGGCAGAGCCATTTGATGCTGCTGGTCAGGTCGTATCAAAGGCAGTGAGCCCAGCAGTGACCAGTGTTCAGCAAGGAAGTCAAGCTGTGACCAAGGTCTTCTCTGCCCGGGTGGAAACCCACATGAGAGGCAAAAGAAATAAAGCCAAGCTTGTTGTTTCTGTGTTGCAGAGCACAGCCCTTTCACTCTCTGGAACGGGCCTGAGATGTCAGAAAGCAGACAGCACCCACAGTGTTCCACCTCTGTGGGTGAAGCCATGCTGAGGCCACCACCCCCCTGGGGAACGATGCTCCCACCTCAGCACCCACCCAATTGGTAGCACCACATCCCCCTCAGCCCTTACCCAGCATGACGTCCAGCACGGCAAGGCTCAGCAGCAGCAGGGGCAGCCCTCCTCTTTGCCCAGCCATGTCCAGAGCCTGCACCCCAACTCCCTAAGTGGGGGCAAAGTCCTGCACCCGGGGATACAGGGCCAGGGGATGGTGCCAGTGGGGATCTACACTGCCGAGTGATGGTTGAAGGTGGCAGGAGCTGCTTCCTCATTCCCGCGGCCAGGGAGGGGAGGCACCGGCGGGCACTACACCCCTTTCCCGGGGGCCGGTGCTGCGCCGATGTCCCCGGCGCACCCACGGGCGCGCCGGGGACATCGGCGCAGCACCGGCCCCCGGGAAAGGGGGAGGGCGGTACCAAATGATGGGGTCCCGCCCCGTATCCTGAATCCCTGCCCATCTCCACGCCTTTAACCACCCCCCCCTCGTTGTATAACACCCGGAGGACCGCGTGGCTGCCAGGTAGGGACCGGGAACCGGGAAGGGCAGGGTACCAGCATCCCCCGGGCTCACGGACCGGGATGGGCAAGGCACAGGGAGCTCAGTATGGTCCCGTTTCCCTTCGCAGCGGCCGCGCGGAACCACGCTGCTCTCGCTGTCGGCCCGCGTAGTCCTAAGGATGCGGCGGCGGCAAGGGAAGCGAAAGGCCGAGGCCGCGGAGGTGCCACGCGTGTCTCGGAGGAGGACGGAGGAAGAGGAGGCGGTGCAGGAGGCCCGGCGGAGGGCGGCCCCCTCCGTGCGAGAGTTCAAGTTCAACAAAAAGCGAGTGCGCCTCATCTCGCAGGGCTCGGATCTGAAGGATGATGCTCGGTGCATCCTCTACTGGATGTCCCGGGACCAGCGGCTGCAAGGTGCGAACCAGCTGGTGGAGGAGACTGGGAAGTGGAGCTCCCATGGGTGGCAAAATCCATGGTCCCTTCCCACAGCAGGCCTTGGAGCTGGTCCCCCCTCTGCAGGGGAGACTGGGGGGATTCCTCTTGTGAAACCCCATCTCCATCCCCTCAGTAAAGCATCTTCCATGACACTGCCCCATGTGCTTTCTCCCTAGATAACTGGGCTTTCCTCTATGCCCAGCGCCTGGCCCTCAAACAGGAGCTGCCTCTGCATGTCTGCTTCTGCTTGGTGCCCAAATTCCTGGAGGCCACCATCCGCCACTACGGTTTCATGCTAAGGGGCCTGCAGGAGGTGGCTGAGGTATGGCCGCTGCAGGGATATCCATGCTGAGTGGGACAGGGCTCCTGGGGAAGCTGGGAGACAGACACATCCCTTCAGTGGATGATGGTGGGATGGGGTCTGCAGAGGCATGAACCATCCCATAGCCTTTTCCCCCTCGCTGCAGGAGTGCACAGACCTGAACATTGCCTTCCATTTGCTGCGGGGCTACGCCAAGGACGTGCTGCCCACATTTGTGCTGGAGCATGGTGTTGGTGGGCTGGTGACGGACTTCAGCCCCCTCCGCCTCCCCCGGCAGTGGGTGCAGGACGTCAGGGAGCGGTTGCCAGAGGATGTGCCGTTTGCACAGGTGGGTGCCTGCACTCTGTGAGGGGAAAACTGGCTGGAGAAACGTGGGAGAAACTTGTCTCCTGCGTTCCGTGCCTGCAGAGGTATGCTGGAGTGACCTGAGCAGGGAGTGTGTGTGTCATGTCATCGGGACTGTTTGCTTCTCCTGCTCACACCCTCCTCCACGGCTTTGCTTCCCAGGTTGATGCTCACAACATTGTGCCCTGCTGGGTTGCCTCCACCAAACAGGAGTACAGAGCCAGGACCATCCGGGGAAAGATCCATGCTCAGCTCCCCGAGTTCCTCACCGAGTTCCCCCCTGTTATTCGTCACCCATATCCCCCCTCCTGCCCAGCAGAGGTACCAGCAGCAGACTCTTCTGCACTCAAGGCCAGTCCTGGAGGGTTTTACAGCTGCTTTGTGATCTTGGGGGGGATGGCAGGGGACGGGGACAGTGACCTGTCTGAAGTTGTGTGCAGGTGGTGTGGAGATGGCAATGCCCTGGGGGAGGTTGGTTCCCATCTCATTCATTCAGTGCAGGTCTAGTTAAGAGGAGAAGGCTGGCATGAGCTTGGGACTTGCTGGCTGGGGACACCCAGAGGGCATAACACTCGGGGCAGCCCTGGCTGAAGAGCGTCTGTAAATGCACTCATGCTGCTTGGTCACCGCCCAGCCCATTGCTTGGAAGGCCTGTTATTCCAGCTTGGAGGTGGACCGTACGGTGAAGGAGGTGGAGTGGGCAACCCCCGGCACGGCTGCGGGGCTGGCTGTGCTGCAGTCCTTCATCACAGAGCGACTGAAATCCTTCGTCTCCCACCGGAATGACCCTAACAAGGCGGCGCTCAGCAACCTGTCCCCATGGTTCCACTTTGGTGAGCATCCCAGGCTTCACAGTCGGCAGCAGGGCCGAGCATGGTGGCAGCATGATTTCCTCCCTCTGTGTGTCCCCAGGCCAGGTTTCCACCCAACGAGCCATCCTGGAGGTGCAGAAGCACCGGTGCAAGTACAAGGAGTCAGTAGACGCATTTGTGGAGGAGGCTGTGGTACGGCGGGAGCTGGCTGAGAACTTTTGCTACTACAATGAGAACTATGACAGCGTGCAAGGTAACGTTCGTTCTGGTGTGGGTGGGCAACATGGGCTGGGCTGGTACCCAGTGGTCACCCCAACTTGGCAATCCTGAGACCGACTTGAAGAGGGGCTGTGAGGGCACTAATGTGCTGTCATTCCTTCTGGAGGTAGGACAGGAGCTGGTGAATGCCCTCTTCAGGGTTAATGTCTCCTGGGCATAGTGCTCTTCAGTAGCCCAATTCTCCATCCTTTCCACAGGGCCCTGCAGGAGCGGGTTGCTCATCATTGCTCCTCATCTCTTTTGCCCACAGGTGCCTATGGCTGGGCACAAACCACCCTGAAGCTCCACGCGAAAGACAAGAGGCCTTTTCTCTACAAGCTGCAGGAGCTAGAGCAGGGGACCACGCATGACCCACTCTGGAATGCTGCCCAGGTACTGCCCCGCATCTCCCTCACAGAATGCTGAGTCTTTTCCTGAGGGGCAGAGGCAAGGTGGCACAGACTGACCCATCTGTCCATCCCTTTCCCCCAGCTCCAAATGGTCCGGGAGGGCAAGATGCATGGCTTCCTGCGGATGTACTGGGCCAAAAAGATCCTGGAGTGGACCCGCGCCCCCGAGGAGGCCCTGCAGTTTGCCATCTACCTCAACGATCGCTACGAGCTGGATGGGAGAGACCCCAACGGATATGTAGGCAAGCTGCAGGATGGGGGCACAGCAAGGGGGTGTCTTATCTCTGATGGCCAAGGGCTGTGGCAGGGGGGAGGGCTCTGTGCAGGCTACCCAGCCCGTCCTGCTTTGCACCCTCATTCCACTGCTCTCCACTGCTGATGCTCTGTCCCCACCCCCTGCAGGCTGCCTCTGGTCCATCTGCGGCATGCATGACCACGGCTGGAAAGAGCGGGCTGTCTTCGGGAAGATCCGCTACATGAACTACGCCGGCTGCAAGCGCAAGTTCGACGTGGGGCAGTTCGAGCGTCGCTATGCCCCCTGCGCGATCTCCCAGTGACAGGCACAGCAGCCTCCAGGCTGCTCGTGCCCCTCTGCACTAGGGGCAGATGTGCCTGTGCCAAGGTACAAGCTCACGCCTTACACCCAGCCCGGGACTGCCATGGGTGCTGTTGGAGGGCTCACTGTGACAGCAGCAAGCCCCAGGGTTTGCTGCGCTGGGGCTGTCCAGAGCCCTGCTGCTGCCACATCCTCAGTGTACCTGTGCCTGCCCGAAACCCCTTCTACAACCACTGTGGGAGTAGGCCCAAGTCGCTGTTGCTGTTGCTAGTCACAGCTTAGATTTAGGCTGAGCAGGGCTTTTCTGAGGAAAAGCTCTAAGTGGCTCCTCATGCTGTGCTGCTGCAGGGAAGCCTTGCTTTGCTCCATGGGGAGCTAGCACTGTGCTTGCACACACATCCTTCAACAGTTGTTTTAAAGTTTACAGTTTGTGTCTATGGTGTTTATATGGCGATGCACAACACTGCTCCAAGGGATAGGGATGCAACAGGGATAGGACAGCCACAGCCATGCCCCTGGGCCCCAATGCCCACAGCAAAGGCAGGCCCAGGGAGGGACAGGCATTACAGGGAGCCCCTTACTCAGTGTTTTGTACCTCCTGCCCTGAGTCCAGGGGGTAGTTTGCAAGGGGAGGTCACAAACCACATGGATTAGTCCCAGTGCCATCTGGCAATGCATCACTTGCACAAGTTGTCCCCTTCCCGACTGCCCTCTGCCTACTCCCTCCCTGCCCCAGGGGCCAACAGGCAGTGCAGCACTGACCCCAGGGGTGATACGTACTGCTACAACAGCTGAAATGATGCCACAACACAACCAGGCCCCCCATTAACTTAGTTTATTAGGGATGGCATTTTCATTGCCACTCTGTGCAACAGTCCCATGGGTAGGGCTCTAGGTAATGGCCAGAGCATTCCCTTGCTCTCTCTTACAAACAGCTCACTGCCTTGGCCAGTTCCAGTGTTCCTTTGTAGTGGTTAGTGCTGGGCATAACCCTGCCCTGGAGCTCTCCATCAGGTTTGCAAGTCCCACTGCTTCCAAAGTCCATAGTGGAGGGTGGAAACCCCAAATAATCCAAAATCCCTTCCCTCTTCTTTAAATGTACTCAGTGCTTCTAGAAGGGGATGTGGGCAGCCTCTCAGCTGCTGTCCCATGACATTAAAGTGCTTCAAACAAAACAGGGTGGATAGAGGTGTGCTGCTGAGGCAGCTCCAGGGAAGGGGGTGCCAGCTCCAGGCAGCAGTGGGAGGGCTCGACTTGCTGTTGGGGACAGGCAAGGCAGAGGTGGACCAGCGTCTGGCAGCCCCAGGGCTTGCAGAGACAGAGAGTGAGCAGGACAGCAGCAGCTCCCCTGGCAAAAACAAAGCAGAAGCAAGACAGGAGGCAGCAAAAACTCCAGGGAGTACGTGGGGAGCTGAACCCCCTTTCCAGCTAGACCCGGCTTTGTCAGGATGCTGTGAGCAGGGGAGACATGCTGCTGTGCAGCAAGGCTCACAGCCACAACTCCTTCACCAAGTCCTGCATCCATCTCTCCTGACCCCAGCCTCTCTCCCTGACCCTGTCACCCCTGCAGGGACAGCCCATGAGCCAGAGCTTGTCCTGCAAAAGCCATTGCCCCTAGATGCCTTCCACCAGTGTATTGCTCCCCAGTTCTTCAACACCCTTCTTGCACATACACAGGCCACACCATCCTTCTGAACACCCCACTGTCACCCCACATCCCACTCATGCCAAGGTGGTGCTGGACACTCACCTGTGCCATGTAAAGCATCCCCCTGCAATGCAGGCACCTCCTCAGCTGACTGCTAGCCCCAGAGCATCTTGTACTGCTGGGTCCAACCCTGCAGAGCTGTTGGTCGCAGCAGGCAGCTCTGCATCAGCAAGGGACCAGCCCTTTGCAGCACCCCAGTGCCAAACCCTCTCCCCCGTGCACCCCACATTGCAAGCAGGCTGCTTGGCCACCCCACTGCACTGCAGCTGGGAAGCCTCGAGGTTTTGCCTGGCTCAGGGACACCTCTCCCAAGGGGAACAGGAGATCTGCTGGGAGAGGGGACTCCTGGCAAACAACAGCCCCCTCCAGGGGTGAGGAACCAGGAGCAGGACAACCCTGGAAGTTTTATACCAGTGAGTTTCCAAGCAGATCGCATGTCCCCTAAAGAGGCATTTCAAGCAGCACCTCCCTGGGGGTAACACACAGTTAAAAACACAAACAACCACATTAAAAAAATAAGACCAAATCCAGCAGATTAAAAACCAAAAACCCAACCTAAAAGAACAAACTGAGATAGGGGTTTGGGGGATGTGGCCGGAGGGCTGAGCCTTCACTCACATCCCAACAGAAGGCAGCTGCGCACAAGGCAGGTCCTGGTGCCACCAGAGTGAGGTCCCATGTCACCCTTAGAGAAGGACGTGCCCCCCAGGAAGACAGACAGGCAGAATGAGGAAGTGGGGCTTACTGCATTCTCCAGCCATGGGGATCTGCCTCTACGAAGCCTGGCAGCACCAGTGCCCCTGTGCAGCTGCTCCAGGGGCAATGCCCCTCTGCAGCACAGGCTGCAGGTGGAGGGCAGGGAAAGCAGCTCAGCACAGACAGCACAAAGAGGCAAGGCAGGAATCTGGCATTTTCACCACTGCCACGTCCTCTGCTCCAATCCTGGAGTGAGAGCAACTGCTCTCTGGCAGTGTCGCAAGCCAGATTTGAGGAAGGCAGCTGTTATATGTACAACCAACCTCAAATCCCCACTGTCCCTCCATAAACACAATCCCCAGCAGCAAGACACAGGATTGGAGGACTTGGAGAGCTGATTCCCGCCTCCAAGGAGCAGATGTGGCCAGAGATTTCTAATATACAGCTGATGAGCAGGAAGTGCTGAACCCCCAGGGATCCTGTTGGGGAGCAGGGCGCAGGGACTGGCAGCACAGCCCTGCCTGGTCCAGCATGAACAACTGCTCAGGAAAGGCCCCTGTTCTGCCTGCAGCACAGGCAGCAGTTGAATTTCCCCAAGCAAAGTCATTAGGGGGTGTGAGCGAAACCTGGAGCAGACCTGGGTGGTGGAAGATGTCCCTTCCCCAGCCCAGCACTACTGCATGGGAGAAAAACAGATCCCTTCAAGACAGTGCTCCAGCCTCCTGACAGTCCTCCTCATTGCCAGTCTGTGTGGCTCAGTCTCTGGTGATGAAGGCCAGGCACATAAATAAGCCCATGTTCTGCTCCTCTGCCGCAACATTCATGTGGCTGCCACCACCTCCGACTGCTCCAGCTCCTCTTCGTAGTCTGAGACGTAGGACTCCATGCTCTGCTTGGCCAGCAGCTCTCTCCGGGCTTGAAGCCGCTCACAGCGGGGACAGTGGGTGGATTTGAAGCAGGATTTGTGGTAGCAGGCTTTGCACTCTGCAAGGGAAAGCATGACTGACTGAGAGCTGGCAGAGGCTGACAGAGACTGCCTGACACTCGGCACCCCAGGGAGGGATGCTCCAGACTTGTCCAGGAGGACTTTTCAAACCAAAGCCATGGCAGAACAAGCACAAGAAGCAGAGGTCCAGCACTGCTCTGGAAGCAGCAAGAAGACATGCTGCAGGGTCCCTGAACTGGCTTGCGAAGCCTTTGGGAGCACAGGCAAGAGGCTTCCTCCTCTATACAAGGTCCTTCCCCAAATTTCATGATTCTCCAAGGAAACAGTAACTCTGCCCCAAGTTTTCTCTGGCACTGTGTCTGCGTGTTGTCAGGAGCCATTTCAAGCCAGTTCAGAGGTTGGTCCCAAGCTGCAGCAACAAGGTCTGCTTGGCCATTAATACTGGGCATTATCAAGGATTACACCTGAAGGGACCTGTGGATTTCCTGGCAGGCTGGAAGTGCACAGAGACAAAGCCTTCAGGCTCTCTCTGCTCTACAAGGTCATCTCCAGCCATCCAAGCAGGGGCAGGGGAGCTGTGTGCAGACACAGCCTGTCCCGCAACCACAGCAGAAGGGAAGCCAAGGGACCCGCTCACTGCAGTCATGACCCGACTGCGCACTGCCGCCTGGGCAGGGAGCACACAGCGTGGTCAGGAAGGGACCTACGCACTCCAGCACACCAGCAGCTCCGGCCAGGCAGCATTATAATGCTGATCTACTGCTGTGATAACGTGGTGCAGAGACACAGGCCACACACAGAGGCATCCCGGTCTGGCTGGCTCTCGCTCTGTACCTCTCGCTAGCACAAATGCCACTCAAACTGGAAGCAGACCTTGGTGGCCTCAGGGTCTGCCCCCTCCCTGTTTCTCCCCACCATCTCACCTTCACATGTGCTGCACTTGTTGAGCTCAAAGGGGAAGATGATGTCACTCTCATTCTGGCAGAACTCGCAGATGAAGCCTTTGGCTTGGCACAGCTGGAAAGAGAAAAGGTGAGGAAAAGGCAGCTAAATGCTCCTCATCTCCCTGCTCTGCTCTAAGCATGCAGGACAGCCCTTCCTCAGCATGGAGCACAGCAAGACAGAATCAACATGTGTCAGGGGTGGGAGGGAGCCAAAATGGGGAAACAAACATCCCATACATGATTCAGCAGGAGCTCTGTGGAGCAGCCAGGAACAGTTAGCATTGAATCAGTAATTTGGTGGCTGCCTGCACATCAAAGGCCTCCCCATCAGTTATCTTTGCAGCAAGGTGCTCCCGAGGGTGCTCCTGAGGGTGCGGAGCCATGCAGGAGGCAGGTGAGGGAGGCCTTACCATGCACTTCTCAACGTGCAGACTGCCTGCCTTCAGGAGCTCTGTCAAGTGAGGCACCAGGTCCCCTTTCTTTGTGGCACTGAGGTCACTGAGCGAGTAGAGGTGCAAATCCTCTGTCAAGTGGCCAGGCACTGTATCAAAGGAGTCAAGGAGGCTGCAAGGACAGAGAAACCAGAGCTCAGAGCAAAGCAAATCCATTAAGCTCCTTCTCTCCACTGCTTCTGCTTTCTTTCCCCCTCTCCTCCCCTCTCCCCCCATTGCTCATTGCACAGGCTGCACAGATCCCCACTGCATATTGTCATGGGACAGAACCAGAACAGCAAAACAGCTTCATCTCACAGCCTGGGACTCACTCTTTAGCTAGTCGGCATGTCTTAAACATGTTCTTCATGTGGAAAAGCTGGATTCGCAGCAGCTGGAGAGGAAGGGGGGACACAAGAATCAGTAAACAGAGTACAGTCCTTGGCCAAGCAGGTCTGCCTCATTTCCTGCGCTGGTGAAATGACCGCTGCTCCTCAGCTGCTGCTCTCCTGCTACCAAAGTGTTTACACCACGCAGGACAAAGTGAGCACAACAATCATCACGTACTCCAGGAGATAAACTGAAGCCCAGCCGGACGCCAGGCAGAAATTCCTTTTGAAATTCCTCTGTTATTGGACAAAGAACAAGAGGTGAATGGAAACCCATGGTGCCAAGGTTTTAAGCCTCAAAACCTGAAATACCTGCTTCTCCCCAGCTTCCCTGGAACACAGTTTACAATGAGCACCCGCTTACCTCACCCAAACCCCACTTAGGAAGGTGTGGAAAGGGTCTTACCCACACTTGGTTGAGAGACTTCACTTTCCGGTACAGGGCAGGATTGATATCCTGCACATTGAAGAGTGGGTCACTCCAGATCTTACTCAGTAGGTCCTTGGAGAAGTTGCTCACGTAGTACTTGCTGAAGTCCCACTTGCGCAGGATGCGGCTGGGGATGACCGTCTGGGCGTTCTCATGGCAGCACTGGCAGAAATACTTCCCCAGATACTCACAGTACCGCAGTCGCTTGATGTAATCTGACCAAACCCAGGCAGATAGGGAGGTCAGCTGAGGCACAGGCTCTGCACAACCACATACTGAACTCCCAACATTGCTCAGCATTTCCAACAAGCAAGGAACCTGCTGGCAGCTTTAGGACCCCAACAGATGACTTTGCCTTAGAGGAGACAACATCTGAAATGCTCTCCCTAAAGGACAGGCTGGCTGCTGTTTGCCTCTACCAACCCATGACCTTCCAAAGACGGAAGCTCCTCTGTGCACACCAATGTGCACACCAATGTGCAGGCAGACTGGTAAAACCACCATATCAATTCCCCAGTGTCCTTGTGCTGAGCTCTGCCACCACACACCCACTGTGTGTTTTCCCACTTGTTCATAGGTTCTTCGCTACTCCCCAGCTACGGCTCAGGGTCCCAGCACTCACCAGGATCAGTCCGGATGCCACAGCCTGCGCATCGGTAATTCTGCTTGGCCACAGCCACCTTCCTCCTGCCCAGAGACAGAAGACAACATGCATGAGTCCAGCCCTAATGGCACCTGGCACCAGAGGACGCGCACTGGCACAGATGTGGATGGCAGAGATGGCCACATGCTTTGCCACTTCAGTGTGGACAACAAATCCAAGGGGAAAAGCTTTGTTGTGCCCTGGTGCACACCAAAGGCACTGACCACTGACACTGGCTCCATCTCCATCTCTTAGCACCAGCTGCTGGTGGTGACCACTGTGGATTTACCAGGCTCAGAACAGGGAAGCCTGGTGGTCAGGTAGGAAGGAGAGGATAATCAACCTTGGTGTTGATGGAAAAGGGTTGGAAAGGGCAGGTCCCTGGAAAGCCCTTGGCCGCACAGGTCCTTACGTTGGGGCTGGGTGAACATTGAAGATGATCTGTGGTCGTGGAGGGGCCCACTCCAGGTTTCCGCGCACCCGAATCCTCAGCTTGTAGATGTCGGCATGTTCTCCATCATCAGGAGAGATGGGCAGAGAGTCAGGGATGGGTAGGAGCTGGAAGAAGCAGGCAAGAGGGTCAGCTCCCTGCCTGGTACAGCAAAGGCAACACACCTGGCTGGCTTGCCAGAAACCTGCAACTGCAGCCCTCTGGAAAACTGCCAGGCATTGAGCTGCTGCTCCAGCTCAATGGGGGCTGGAGAAGGGATGTCCCCAGGGATCTGAGCACTCTGCTGTAGGAGGCTGTGGTGGCAGAGCCCTACTGAGCTGAACCCCAGAGCCCAGACAAAATCCTTTGTCCAGCTGCACAAAGAGATCACTGGCACTAGCAAAGCCCCTCAGCAGTAGGCTGAAGCCAGGGATTCAGGGAAGATCAAATACTCACACCCCTACCTTCTGTGGGGCATCATGCTCGGGGACCAGCCACTCCAATTCAGAGGCAGCCGGGAGCTGCATGCCCTCAAACTGCTTCAGCAAGCCCATGGCCACAGCCTCCGCCGAGTTGGAATTGAGGAAGGAATAGGATCTAGACAGTGAAGGGGGTGGTTAGTACCGGGTCTCACAGCTGTGCCCTCCTCAAAATCCCTGATGCCAGTCCCATCTCAAGCTGAAGATACTCCCTTCAGCTTTGGTACCTGATTTCTGCACTGCTACACAGGCTTGAAATTGATATATGTGACTGATTTCTGTCTTTGCAGCTGCCACCCAAGCAAAGGTGCCTAATGGCACAACAATTGTTTAGGAAGGCAAGCAAAATATATCTTACTTAATAAAACCTGTGCCTGTTTGCAGAAGCTGCAAAGTGAGAGCCAGCATCAGTATGAGCCAGAACTGCCCTCCCAGTGCAAACCTACCCAAGATGCTTCCAACCACAGACACGGCTTTGTATCTCACCCAGCTAGCAGAGGGGTCCCTGCATCCCAATAGGGTTTTGCTTTCAGAGCATTAACACAGCAGCAGTGCTTACAACAGATGGTGATTCCCCTCCCCACAGCCCCCACCTCTCCACCCCAGGGCAGTACCAGGAAAGGACTGAGCACTTCATGTTTAAGCTGCTGCCACACTGCACAGAGTCCGTGAGCATTGCTGTGTGCCAGCAGTTCTGCCTCTGGGTCATGGCACAGCAGCAAGGGTTGGAGAGAAGGTGGCAGCACCATGTAGTCCAACAGGCTATCCCAGTTGAGAGGGGAGAGGCAGGGGAGGCTCAGAGCCAGCAGCAAGTCAGCAGCCAGTCCAGATGCTCCAGGTTATGCCACGTCCTCTCCCCAGCCTCTTACCTACTAGGAGGTATGGGCCTGTCTCCTGACACCAGCCCATATCATATCTACTTCGTGAGTATCCGGATCATCCCAGGTGCTGCTTACCAAATTCAAGACTAGAACCTAGTGCCCCACTGCTAAGTAAAGAGAGGGAGAGAGAGAGGGAAGGAGGGAGGGAGGGAGGGAAGAAGGGAGAAAAGGAGGGAGGGAGGGAAGAAAGGAGAAAAGGAGGGAGGGAAGGAAGAAGGAAGAAAAGGAGGGAGAGAAAGAAGAAGGGAGGAAAGGAGAAATGTCCACTCCGGTGCAAAACAGCAGCTGATGCATTTGGAAGAGCAGAGTTGGGCAGGAAAGAGAACTTGGTACCAAGATGTCTCGCCACAAGCCACAGACGTACATGGACTCTGAGGAGAGAAAGGACTTCCTGCTGGAGTCTGGGTTCCTCTTGATGTCTGCATCTGAATCACAAACAGACAAGGTGGAGCAGATGGGGCAGGGCAGGGGGATACATTCATTTCAAATCAAAGCTTCACTGTAAAACTTATCAAGCTGCTCAAGAGCACGTGAACTACAGCATCAACTTCTACCAGTGGCACTGAGCAGCAAGGAGAGGTGCAGTGTAATCGGTCACCTGTCAGGAGTTTCAAGGGAACGACATGGTGAGATGCTGTGAGAACAGTGAGCCTGCAGCTTGGGGGAGTCAAGTGGCTGCTGGTACAGGTCAAACACCAAGTCTCAGCAGTGACATGGCCTGAAACAGTACACACACAAGAGCTAAGAGGGCAGGACAGCAAGGTTAGCAAGAACATTTTAGTAGCTCTCTATACGCAGTATAGATGCTGCAGGGGATTAGCAATGGGATGCAGAGCCCTTCTCTCTACTTGACTGCAACCTGTAAGATCAGACAGTGGCCACGCCACAGCCTGTCAGTGGCTGCACAGCCAGGGCTCGTAGCGTCATCCAGCACTCCAGAGACATGTCAGCATCTAAGCAGAGAGTGGGCCGGCAGCTATGGGGCCAGCCCTCTGCACAGGCCACAGACCCATCTCCCAAGCAGGGAGGAGTCCAAGGTAAAGTGCAGGAGGACACTGGGATCCTGCTCCCTCCACCCCTTCATCAGCCCCCCAACAGCCCTGGGCTGCTGCATTTCTCCTCGGTGCCAGCCTCGGGTGCCAGGCAGTACCCAGTGCTACCTTAATCACTCATCCTTTCTTTCACCTGGCAGGTTAAACCCTGACAAGGAATTTATCTCAACGGTAGAAGGACCCTGGGACAGGAGACTCTTCCGGCAGTATAAGGTAGGCAGAAGCAGACAGAAACCCTGCTTCACTGCAGACGGACTCTCAGAAAAGGAAAGAGGGGCATGCAAGGGGAAAGTACTACAGGTCAGGACAGAAGAGAGACCAGTGGCACAACCCTCAGCCCAGTAGGTCTCCTGTTTTGTCCTTCTAGGGAGCTCTTGGAATGGGGTCTGCAGTGACCATACCACCCCCAAACACAGGCTTTCCACTTTCCTACCCCAGTGGCCCAGTGCCTGGATAGGGGAGGCACAGCTCGGGGTCCCTGCTCCTCCATGCCAAGGTTGGCTACATGGACCCACATAGAGCCCATCTGACCCTGGCCAGGCACCAACCACACACTGTGGCCAAGGGAATCACAGTCTGGCTGACTGAAGAGCGCCACTCCCAAGGCCATCAGCTCCCCTAGGAAGAGCAGGGCTGCCCCGGCAGCAAGGGGAGCAAGTTCCACTCCTGCCCGTGAAGTTACAGACTCACACTAGAGGAGTTCAGCATGGATGCCTGACCCTCCTCATTTGACATCCATTGCTAGAACAGGAACAGTAAAGCATCCTAATGCTAAGGAATCCACATATCTACATCATGCAAACAGACTTCTAGCTGCACAAAACAGGAAATTCAGGCACATGTAGCCTCCCAACTATGTGGGGCACCAGCTAGACGTATCTGCCATGCTCTGGTGCCTTTGGCTCTGCATAGGAAGGTGCTGTGTTGTCCTAGACTACGATGAACATGAGCAAACAGTGGGGCACATGCAGCACAGTGTGGGCCAAGTGTTATGGGGAGGCAGAGCCAGCACACTTTGGCACTGGCATCATCTCAGGGATGGCAGAGGGAGCCAAATCTGACCCTAGACTCTCATGGGGGCTATCACTGGGATGCTGCCACTGCTCACTTCCCAACCTTAACTTCAGACACTCCTCAAAAGCCTCCAGCTAGCTGCCTGAAACACTTCTGCTACCAATGCTATCACTAGGTGGGATAGTCCCCAGAAGGCCTGTGAACAACTCCCAAACCCCAGGACATCACTCTAGCCCCTGTATGCCAGCTTCAGGCCAGGATGAGCTCCCTACGGATCAATCACTGGGCTGTAAACACAGGACACAGTAGGGCTTATGGGGAAGCTCTGAGCACCAGCATCTCCAGCAGGAGCAACATGCTGGTGCCAAACAACTGACAGGAGGGATTAGCAGCAGCCCACGTAGGCTGTTGCCTTGCTAAAGCAAACAGGGAACACATGAAGGTTATTCAAATGCATCCAGCAGACTGGAAGGATTAGGTAAGTAGTACTGTAAACAATAAAAACACTAAGCAAGACCTGGCTGCATGTGATCCTGTGCCCAGGGCCTCCAGCATGAACAAACTGCCTGTGCCCTGCCTGCTCTCACTACTTCTCCTTCTAGGGCTTCTTTCTGGAAGGATTCTTCTCCAAGTCAAATCTGAGCAGGATGGGAAGGTTTAGCTGTGGTTCAGATCAGAGCTACGGGACACCACCCCTGCCAAGTCAAGCAGGATAATGCTCCCCAAGGCACCTGTAGAGGACTCTGTTCTCATTCAGCTTAGGCTCAGCTTCAGCAGCTACAGAGCTACAAAGCTGTGCCATCACCCTGCCAAGCCCTACCCCACTCAAGACAGGTCTTCACCACAGCTGGCTTATTCGGTATGTCTGAAATACTGTATGGCAAAACACCCTGGGGGATGGAGCCCACAGCAGAGCTCCTCTCTGCTCCATCCTGCTGTATCATCCTGCCATAGCTTCTCTTGGTGATGTCTGGATGATACTGTTCACAATCCCCAAGTCAGGCAGATTTCTGAGCAGTGTGCACATGCACACACACACAGCTTGCACAAACACACACGTGCCGCAGGGGAGCTCTGCGGGGTACTACCTGAGAACAAGGAAGCCATTGACACTGAGAGGCCGTTCTTGGACATTTGAATCAGGTTAGATCCATCGTTACCATCTGTATAACACGGTGATGACGAAACAGTTGACTTCAGTGCTTCAGCCAGGCCAAAGAGAAAGGGCATAATACAAGAGCAGCACTCACATGAGAAGCCCAGAACTGAATTCACACGCCCCTCCTTGGGCTTCAAAACTGAGCCCAAAATCTAGCCCTCAGTGACTGAAAGGAGAGTTTTGCTATCCACAGTTAAGAGACGAGAAGTTTAAGCAGGAGACTGGACTGCTCCGTCTTCTATGATTCTGTCTCCTTTTTAAAGTCAGTGAGATGAAGGTACTGCTGAGAAGTCAGTCATCCACCTCAGAGGATGAACAAGGCTCTGAAGAAAAGGAACACCCAGGGACCCCAGCAGGTCTCCTGTGGTCAATAAGCTCAGCCACCCAAGCTGCCAGGAGCAGAGCAAAGGTATCGTAGGTCAGGATGTGACCAACACCCACTACTGCCACCCAAGAGTAAGTAGTCAGAGCTGCAGCTCCTTCTGCCTGGGGCTGAGGAGAGCGGGATGGCAGCTCTCCCACCTCTCTCTAGCTGTGACAGCCGCTATGTGGACCAGGCAATGAAACAGAAACCTACCAGCCACAGGCACTGAATGCTAGAAGGTTACAGAGGATTTTGAAGGAAAGTCATGCCACCACATGAGGGAAACTAGTTGCTCTGCTCATGCTGAGAATTCAGCCACTTGTTTGGGAAAAGTCATCCTGGAAGTCAGAGGGATGTGCTCTCCTTCAGCGGGACCAACCTCAGCACAATCATGTCAAGGGGAAATCTGTCCCTATGCAATAAGCAACACAGCCATTCCCTCCTACCTCGGATCTCGTACTCTTCCACATCCTCTGCAGAGCCAGAGTCAGAGAGTCGCATGGAGCCACGGGAGCTGAACTGGGACCCGCTGTCTGTCGCCACAAGACCTGGGAGAAATGCAACACAGCTAGGCCATCACTGGAAGTGGTCTGAAGGGTCACTGACAGCTAAGGGAGAAGTTGATAGCCAGGTATGGCCAGGGCAGGGAGGGATGGAAGTCAAGGTTGGAAAACACTATGGGTTCGAAATCAAATTACAATCCGTAGCTCGGTGCCAGCAGCACACAAGTGTTATCAATGTATAGTATTAGTCCCATTATGGTCTTCAGTAACAGCAGAGTTTCACAAATCTCTGCAGCACCTTCACAACCATATGATTGTTTCCCACAAAGGGGCAGGAAGACAGGATGCTATCAGGTCAGGCAATGGACAGAAAACCCACATCCCATTAGCTGATGAACCCAAAACACATCACGCACTGTCTGAGCCCATCCCCTGGCAGGTAGGAAACAGGTGCCTGGTGCGGATCTGCTGGCGCCGAATGCGAATCTTTTGTTTAAGCTCCTGGATCTCCTTGTCGCTGTCTTCCTCCTCCTCCTCCAGCTGCCGGCTCATCATATTGCATTTCATCAGCTCAATGGCAGCGATCAGGGACTCCGAGATGCTGAAGTGGGCATTCTCCTGCAAGGCAAGAGCAAAAGCATTCAAGGCTGTAGCATGGAGAAACTAGGAAGACATGGTAAAAATCCTGTCTCCACCTGTGACAGCAAAGAACTTATTACTCATGGAGGATGGTAGAAAGACCTTAATCCCTGTCAACTACACAAAACCTGACTCTTCTAGGAGGACCTAGAAACTAAAGCCTTCTTGGACACCACAATACTCCTACAAAGAAGTTGTGCAGTAAAACCACTCTGGGCAGTCAGCACATGTCCCTAAGGAGCCGTAACATGTTGCAAAGCTGCTGTGTATATGCTGGATGGGCAGATCCCGGCTGCCAGGCACCATCACAGAACTCAACCTTGAAGTTCTGTGCACAGCTCTATAACAGGAAATACTATGGCATTATCTTCCCCACGGAGGAAAGTGTCACTGAACCTGCAGTAAGATACTTTCTCCAATGCACCGGCTGCTGCTGCCTCCCTCACCTTCTCCAGGTCTGCACAGCTGCCAAAGTCCTGCTCAGAGAGGTAGCTGATGAGGGACTGCCCTTCTGAGGGTCTTCTGAACATCCCTTCCCCCGAGCTCAGGTACTGTCCAGAGTCTAGAAAAGCAAGAGACAAACGTATTAGGGAGGGACCTGCTGTTATCGCCCTGCTAACAAGCCCTGCCAGTGCCCAACCAGCATCCCACAAGCAGGTGCCAGAAGGTGAGGCCACCGCAGCTGATGAAGGAGCCTGACCAGGAGCACGCATCCCTGATGAGGGTGGCTCTACTCACCATACTCCATGTAGAGCGAGCTGGGTGTGTTCAGTTCACTGCTCTGCGTAGAAGCAGAGACTGGCCTTCTCCTTCCACCTGGATCATCGTGGGACTCTGGAAGGGAAGATGACACCAGGCACACATCAGTATCCCAGAGGTGCCCCGCCACTGCACAGGGTGAAATGAAAGGGGCTCAGCATTGCATGGGCAGGCAAAAATGAATGGAAAGCACAGAGGGACATCTTCCTGCTCCATGCCATGACTTAGGGCAAGCCAAGGAGGGAACAAAACTAGAAGGCATTTCAGGCAGGAGAAGATGAGGGACGGAAAGAAGGTGAGATGCTCATGAGATGCCACAGAGCAGTCAGGTCTGGAGCCACCTTCTCTTTACGCCCTAGCAGAGCTGGGGGACACAACAGGCTCCAGCAAGTGCCTCTTACAAGCCCCTTCTTTCTGCTGGAGCACCTCTAAAGGAAGGGCTATCCCCAGAAAGGAAGGGCTATCCCCAGGGTACTGAGTCACAAGAAACAGGAAGCCTGAGCAGCTGAGGGATCTGTGGGGCTCCCAGCCCTGCAAAACAGCCTCAACAACTAGAAGGAGGCATCTGAAGGACACGCTCTTGCCCAACTAGAAGCCTGGGTTCCCTGGTCACCTGCAGTGCTCAAGGTGACCTGCAGAGGCTGTGGGCAGGGCACTGCCCCGTGCACACATTTGTGGTGCAACTCCCTGCCAGGCTGAGCTGGCAGAGACCGTCAGGAGCTGGCGTTACTGGAGACCAGCAATGGATGGTGCTCTATGGAGAGCCACAGCCTCAGGGAGGACCTGGATAGAGCAGCTGGATGACCTAGGACTGCTGAGGGAGGCTGAAAACACCCTGACTGGAGCAGGTCAGGAGCACACGGGTGTGGACATAAGGGTAGGCATCAGCTGACATCCCAACACACCAAGCAAAACAGAAGGGCAACCCCATCCTCTCAACCTCCTACTCCTCTGTTCCCAGCTTTGTGCCATAACCCTGATGTGGCTGGAGGCTCCTGAGCCCACCAACATCAGCATCTCCCTGCAAAGACCATGAAGTGGCAGCCACCAGGATGGGCCTTGGGACCAACCCACCCCACAGGCTGGGTGACAAAGGAGACCCATTGGGGTGGGAGACTCTTATAGCTAACCACTGCAGCCTGGCAGAGTATCCTGCAGGCATCTCAACCCTGCTGAAAACCAGCAAAGAAACCACCTTGTGATCACCAGCCTGGGGGATGCCACGTACAACAGAGCCTGCTGCTGAAGGGTAAAGTGAGGCAGTGCTCAGAATCCTCTGCTGGAGCAGGACACAGGGCTGGACACATCTGTCGGAATGCCCACCACCTCCAGGAAGCAGCCTTTGCAGCCACAGAGCCCTCAGCACCCAGCTGTAAGCTCAACAAACCCAGCGCTACTGTTGAATGGGTGCAAAAGAAAACAGCACATTTTTTGGAGCTGCTGACTCTTTCTGCGTGTGGGGCAAAGGGATGGCAGCACCCCAGCACCTCTGCTTGGGGGAAACCTGCCCCAAGCCCAGAAGACCAGTTGCGAGTCCTGTCCTGGCTGTGGGTGCAAACACAGCTGACTGGGATGTGGCTGAACTCAGCCAACACCAAACCTCCCCACGCCTCAGACCCACTAAAGGAAAAGAAAAATAAGATGTTCAAGCCTGCTTAGCTGCCAGCCCTTATTTGATAGGTAGGAGACGAAACCTCTCCTGGCTCCCAGGGCAGTGGGGTTGAGGGAAGGGCAGGGGACACATCTCAGGGACTTAGAGGCCAGCACTCCATAACACCATGCAGGGGAGCTGGGCACCCTTCTGGATCTGGCCCACTGCTCCCAAAATCCAAGTTAGGATCTTCAGTCAGGTTACATGCATAAACCTGACTGTGCTTCCAAGCATCAGCTGGGACACAGGGAAGAAAGAAATTTTTTTTTTGTTTTCTAAATGAGCACTAATGGATTGATGGAAATCCTGAACTTGATGCAATGATCACTAATGAAGGGCTGTTATACTGGCTCCCAAACCTGCCACTGGATCTTCTATTATAATGGTGATATCCCTGAGGCCTCCTGGGCAGACAGAGGAGGAGGGCAGCATTAAGAGAGAGAAAACAGAGATAGACTGGTTACTACCCAGCAAGGACCTCCACTTCTCCCACAAAGGCAGCACCAGTGGGACAGACTCCCACAAACTGGCTGTAGTCTCAAATCCCCTGCCCCCCCCCGCCATGCATTCACCCCCTCAAGAGCACAGGAGGACCCAGCAGGTTACCAGTAGGATGACATCCTACCAGTAGGATGAGCCCAAGCCCCAGCCCAGTGCCCTGCCAACCATGGCCCCATGCCCCAGCCAGGCAGGGCCAGTGGGGAAGCAGGATGGTTAATGCCACAGCATTGCTGGCATTTTCTAAGCTTTTGGTAAAAGCTGCCAATACCAATAACAGACTGGCCCGGGGCATTCTGGGAAGCAAAACATCAGCCCATCACTCTAGTGCAGAGCAGGAAAGTAAGGCCTAAGGGCAAACACCAAATTTACCAACCACTTGCACACTGTTCCCCTCATCAATCAGATCCATGGAGTCAAAGGGGTGGCCAGCATCAGCCTCCCGTTACCAGGGTCTCCCACACCCCAAAGCCATCCCAGAAAAGCTGCCCCATTACCGTGCAACTTCCCCGAAGCCACGTTGGTGTCAGAGTGTGAGCGTACGTGGCTCTTCTTGAGGACGCCCTGTGTAGCTGATGACTGTCCTTCCGAGAAGCTGGACCGGCGCAACAGGCTCAGGCCCCTGCTTCCCCCTCCGCTTGCCCCCTGCTCCCCCAGGGATGAGACTGAGTCCAGCTTCTGGGAGCTGCTGGAGGAGAAGAGTTTAGAGCTACTGCTCTTGGTGCTGTTGGTGCTAGCACTGCTGCACGCTCGGCCCCGGCGCCCTGAGTTCCCAATGGCCAGGTACTCTGGCCCATCATTAACATCGCTCTGTGGATCATCCTGACTCCCCGTCCAAGTGTCCTCACTCTGGCTGGTGGTGCTGGAGCTCATCTCGCTGGCAGGAGAGAAGGGGTCTTTGGGTGAGGATACATTGAAGTGGGTGACAGAGCTGCGCTGCTCCAGAGGGGACCTGCCCTCGCTGAAGGAGGAGGACCGGGTGGACGGGCAGCACTCCTGGGGCTGGCTGGCGCTGGAGCTGACAGAGTTGCTTGCTGATCTCCTGTCTGGACAGAGGCAGGAGCAAGATGTCACATAGCCCGGCACAAGCAGACCACCCTAAGGCTTCATACCAGCATGTCCACCCACCATGGGCCCATTCCCACCAGGGATCTCCCTCCCATTGCAGGCAGACATCTTCTTGCACCCATCCACCATAACGAATCCAAGAGCAGAAATAAAAGGCAAAGTCTCTTCTGGGTCTATCCTGAGCTTCCAAGCCCACCCTCGTTACCTGAGAGGCCAGAGGAGGCTGGAGAGTGGAGGCTGGAGAAGGACCCAAAGCAGCGCTGCTGCACGCAGCCTGCAGCAGGGATGTATGGGGATGCGGGAAGGGCAGTCAGGCTCTGACTCTTGGTCACCAGAGGTGGACCATCACTCCTCCTGGTAAGCTGAAGAGAGGTAGCATCATTAATAAATCAGGATTTACAGGGCATTTACACATCAAAGGAGAAGTAACAGAAAGGAATCGACTTCCTAGTGCCTGGTCACCAGCCAGCAAGGATGCGGCAGACCTGACGGCAGGAGGATGGGGAGGTGCGGTGCAGAAGGGAAGAGGCTTTTTGTTCGTAGTTACGTGGCAGGCTCCTGTTGGGAAATTACCAGGCTCTCAGTGAAATGATCCAGGCAGCCCAGCGCCCCAGGCAGACGGCTCTCATGTCCTTCTGCATCGTGGTCACACATCTCTCTTGTACCAGCAGAAGGACCTGATGCGCACAGGGATGGCAGTGACGTGCCGGCCAGCTGAAAGAACACAGCTCCCATTTAATGGAGCCTCATTAATTGCTCTCCTCTGGGGAGCTCTGTGCAAAGAAAGCAGCTGTTGTTCCCATCCTCTGGGGAGGGGGCAGATGGTGCGGGGCTGCACAGGGGGTCACTGGCATCACCAGCAGCAATGGTGTCCTGGAGTGCTGCCTGTCCCCTTGGCAGATGACTGTCCCTCACAACCAGGCAGCTCTGCTCACTGGCCCTGAAGCCTGGGACTATTGGAGAGGACTTCAGAGGTGCCTCTTACAAGGAACCATAGGTCCTCATACTCAAATCCTCAATGCCAGGCAGAACCAAGGTGCTCCACTACAGGCTCCACAAAGCCTCCTTCACCACCCCAACCCCTGCCAGGCTCACACAGGCAGTGCACGGACCAGTTCACTGCTCTCCTTCCCTCTTGGAGCTCCTTTTGCTACATCCAAGACCAGCCCCTTGCCCAAGGGCTACATGTGGCCCAAATAAGACCTCTCACAAGCAGCCACAGTCAGCCAGCATTTGGGGAAAACCAGATGTAAAAGCCGGGACCTCTACTCACCATGGAGGTGTCAATCTGAGCCAGAAGCCTGGGGTTGTTCTGCTCGACAGCCTCCAGGCACTGCAGCATGGCCGTGACGTGTGCGTCACTGAGCAGGAAGGCAGTGTCTGGGGAGAGAAAACTGCTGCTTGGAGGAGTCCCTCTCATCTGTGTGGTTTGATAGTGCCAGTTCCTCACATGCAAATCACCTTTTCTGCCATCCCCCCTCACTCCTATGTGGCTTGGATATTTTCTTAATAGAAAGATAGATATTTTCTTAATAAGAAGGAAAAGGCCCATTTCTCTTTACCTGCGTAGAATTTCCTGATGTACTGCCGGTTCCCCAGGAGCGGCCTCAGCTGCGCTGACAGGCAGTGGCACTGCAGGCTGTGCTGCAGCCACAGCTGAGCAATGGCCTGGTCCTCTGGGCCCTCAGGGTCAGGATGGCCACTCTCCTGCAGGCTGATGAACTGGAAAGGGACACCAGGCACAGGGTTAAGGCACGCAGAGGCAAGCAGGGGAGCAGCACTGCTCACTGGTCAGTGGGAAGGAGGACACGTCTCAGCAGCTCCTCAGCCACCAGGGAGGCAAAGCACCAGGTAGGAGCAACGCTTCAAAGGTCAGCCAGCGACCAAAGTCCTCTGATAGCCACCAGCAATATGAATTTCTCTTGCATGCTCTCCCACCCGTGTGCCTCGCCCCTGACCCAAAGGGACCCCACACTCCCAAATCCAACCTGACCCCAGTGGTGACGGTCATGTTCTTGTTGACACATTAACTGGGAAGGTTACAGCAATGCCTGAGCTGCTGCAGCTTCAAGAGCTAGACTGTTAGAGATCTGCACAGATACATGAATCACCCCTGCATACACACAAGCGCTGCTTGTGCCGGTTCCCTTGGTGATGCCCGCTGTACCCGGCCGAGCCGAGTTGGAGACTGGCCTGGGAGAAATAAGCAGCTGATTGTCTCAGCCTGAGCCACGCCGAGTTCCTGGGACGTGGCTTGTACACAAACACACGGCTGCTTCAGCCTCCACAAGCCATGGAGCTGCTTTACCCCCAGCAGGCCCGCAGCCAAAGTGCTGCTATCCCAGCAGTGAGGCTCACAGCCCAGCTGCCCAATCCCATCCCTGCTGGGCACACAAGGCCACCCCACCAGAACCCACCTTCTCCAGGTGATGAGCAGAGCCGGGACTCAGCCAGCGAATGTCCTTCACAAACTGCCAGTAATCCTTCTGTCTGCAGCACACCTACACCGGACAGGCACAGTTAGATACCACCAGCCAAGTCCCAGTTAAATGACAACATCTCCCATTAGCCCCTTGCTACTATGAGAGTTCAGTCCCTAAACCTGGCAAGATGAGCCAGAAAATGGGCAAACACATCCCAGCAAAACTAGCAACCATTGCTGTTTTCTGGTGCAAACCACCACTGACGACACCAGCATGGCTGAGTACCCCAGGTAAGAAATTTGGCATTGCACTTTTACCAACTCTTTGCTGTTGTTTGCCTCAGCTTTATTCAAACAATGGATTATTTTGTTCTTAGCTATTCTTGCCATTAAAGAGGAACTGCAGCAGAGTTGCTGTTTCCATCACCACCCCATAGGGTGTAAACAAAGCCCCAAAATATCTCTCCTCACCAAAAGACTGAATATTTTTCCTTCCATTTTTATTTCCTCTTTCACAAGCGGCAGAGGAATAGATTCTGGTTTGTGGTTTATTTGTCTGGAGGGGGTAGAGATGTTGCTTTGTTTTTTTAAGACTAGAGAACTAACATGGCAATTTTAGTCCTCTAGATTGAATAGGGGTTTTTTTTGAACAGATAAGTAAAATTCACTCAAAAGTTTAAAAACCTCTTGCAATTCTCTTAACATGTACATATGGGTTTTTTCAAAAAAGCTGATAAAATAATAAGTAAAATGAATTGTTTTGCTGCAGCAACTATGAGAAAACTGCTGTTAGGAAGCTGTATTTTTATGGGCCTCCCTTTGCAGCTAATATAGCTTGACTGGTGCTGCAGGTGCCCAGGCAAGGGAGACATTTCTAAGAGAAAGAGCTGCCTTTGCCTGCCTGAAAAGCATTGAGGAAGGCAACACGATCCTGCTTTGCAGCTCTGGCATGAACTGTTACCAATAGTCAGACAAGTATAAATAATTTAAATCACGCTTCCTGAAGCCTATTAATAGCACGACTATCAGAAGGGAGCACTGCATGCCTCACACATGAAAGGTAGCTTCTCTCTGTGGATCTCTCAAAGAAGGTCCCATTCCTCTGGGCCGCAGAGCCACTCGATGGGAAGCCTGCCCCCAGGCACACCCTGCAGACTTGCTTCAACCTTCCATTGTAAATTAATTGTGCTGGTAATTGTAAGCTGAACGGGAGATCTTCAGGCCTCTGCACAGAAGCAGGAAAGAGAAACTCTTCCAAGCAGCCATGAAAGGGGGAACGGCTGGGTGAGTAGCTGCAAGGCACAAGAGCCTGGAAAGAGATCCCATTCACACAAAGCAAGGATTTGGTTGCCAGTTCCTGTTACTAACACAGCTAACCAGAAACAGTAAAGATGCAAGGTTTCTCTTGCCAGACCTCGCTGGGAAGTTATCCAATTGCAGACAATATGGGCCCAACTCATTGCAAATGCAACTTTATCACTTGGCTGCAGCAGGAGGAAAGGAGGGAGGGGCTGACCTCAGCGCAGGGTGCACAGGTACTTAGAAAAACTATGTCGAAGGTGGATGAGATAGAAAGAACACGCACCCAGGTCCCTCTGACAACCACAGCACTTGCCAGGCAAGCTCAGTTCCAGCTTTAACCATTTCCCACACTGCTACAAGCATTGTACCCACTCCTTGCTAGGAGCACTGAAGCAAGTTGCAGCAGACAGGACTGCCCCACTTGCTCATGACAGGCACCAAAGCTGCTACAGACAGACAGCAGTGCTGGCAGGACAGAGCCCTACCTTGTCATGGATGAGCCCATGGTAGAGGATGCTGTGCATGTCTCTGCAGAGCCGTTCCAAGCCGCCATACTTGGACCAGACATTCGGGTTGCTGGTGGACACCAAACCTTCCACTGTGGTCTTCAGATTGCCTAGTAGCTTCCAGTGCTCCTTTCTGCAAAGGAACACAGCAAGTTGCATCAGATATACAGCAAGAGGAGCTTCACAGCAGGACCATGGTATTGGTATCTCCAAGGAGACTCTGGTCAGGCTGAAACCTTTGGTAGTCCAGAAGCTAGCAAAGGTGAGCTAACAGACTTTACACCTCCTTGTGGTCTCCCATGCATGCTTTGTGGACAAGAGGCCGTATCATAATGATTCTTGTGATGACTGGTAGCCACCACCTATATGGTCTTAGTAGGCAACCAGAACAAAGACTGATGGCTCCTGCAATATGTGACTTGCTTGGTACATACCAGCAAAGCTGAAGGACATTTTTCCAGCCAGCCTCATGCTTGCTTCATTCACAAGCTCTATCAGAAACTGTGCAGAGCAGCAGCCCATCAGGAGTACCGCAGTTGTAAGGCAACAGTATGATGTCTGCCCTATCCAACCTAGTTGATTCCACTATCCAGCAGACAGTGGCCACACTGCAGCCACACTTACAGAGAGCAATGTGTACCGCACCAAGCACTCCAGCACCATCAGGATGCAGAGGTGCTCCACTCCAAGGCTGGTAACTCTTCACTTGCATCTCCATCTGTACAGGTGCCCCCTGGCTCCCGTACGCACAAGTTGACTTTCTCACAAAAGCATTCATCATGTTTTGGACAGAGATTAGCAAACTGCAAACTGCAGGTCTACTCAAGAGTTTGCACAGCATTTCTCATTGGTATGACCCACCTCGGCTGCTCTCCGTACAGCAAGAAATCACCATTATCAGCCACAAAGCAGGAGTGGCAGTGCAGAGAGGTAATATTATTTGCCTATGCAAAAGCAACTTTGGGGAAGGAAGCTTTGGATGACTGAGGTCCCTGCTCAAGCTGCTTGACTGTGTTGCCAGAGGAACAGTAGCTGGAAGAAACATGTATTCAGATAAAAGCCATTCTTTCAGAAGCAACAGGAATGTTGCAATGTTTATATGGGAGTGTAAATACCAAAAAATATGCCTCTGCAGGGTTTGTAACAAAAGCACCCAAGGTGATAGCTTACAATGAAAGTCCAACCTTTCATCTTGCAAGAAACAAGCCAATGTTTCAGCTGTTAATCCCTCCCACACCCAAAACCAAACTGAATTTCCAAAGCAAAAGGGGGAAAATATAATAAAAAATAACATTATTTAAAACTGCTCTCATTGTAGATGAAAGTGTGGGCTACACACTTCTGCAGCACAGAGAAGGATACTAAAAAGTAACATAATCCTGGTATTTAAAACCAAGCTTTTCTTGCCAATATTCTCTTTTTGAGACTTGATCACTATTGCTAAACTGATTAAATGAACAAGCAGATCATCAAATACTGGCTCTACTTCAGGCTACCTACCCACTCCCTTCACAAGGTCTCCCCAGGGCAACCTCACCACTTTCCGTGCCCGTGTAAACTTAAATCACACAGAAGCCGACCCATCCCACCAGCAAAGCCTGTCACCCTGGCAACACAGGAGCTCCAAACCAGAGCTGCAATGCGTATGGAAGTATGTATACGCTTATGATGTACTTAGACTAACAAGCACCAACAGGGCTTTATCTCAGGAGATAAGGAGATTTTATCTCCTTATCCTAAAGGAGATCCGACTTGGGGAGACACAGAAAACTGAACCAGCTCTTCTAAATTTATGGGCTTTTCCCATCCCTGCCCTAAGGGATGCAGATGCTCTTCGATCGGGGACTGCGGACACCCAGAGCAGCATCGCCAGTCCCAGGTCAAAAAGCATCTGCAGCCACTGAGCTCAAAACCTCACCAGCTCCTCCCCAAGATATTTCTAACACTCAGATTTAGGAAATGCAAGTGAAAGCTCAGCCACGCTGTTGATCTTCCAAGTCAGTGAGTCAGGGGAACTCCCTCCGGTGCTATTTCATGCTAAAAAGCAGGCGATGCACACAAGGATGTGGAGATAGGACATGCAGAGACGTGCCTTTCCAAATGAACTGTCTCATTAAAGGAGTTGTGCATCTTCCCAGAGGTAGAAAACTAGGGTCCAACAGACTGGAGTCACAGCTCCCTCCTAGCACAGGGAAACTAAGGTTAAGCAATCCTTAAACAAAATAACCTCAAAATATTAAAACATTGAACTCAGAAGCACATAGGGAATGAGCAGCACAATGAAAGCAACTTTGCAGAGGTGGTGCAGAAGCTACCAAAAGTGAATTAAACCCCTGTAAGACAGTAAGGATTCCATGGGACTTCTTAGCCCAAAGCAGTTCACAAGTTGGATGCACAAGACCCTACTAACATGGAAACCTCAGCTGTTTCTGGGCCGGAACACTGTGCATGCTGGAAAGCATACAGTGATGTAAGGTTGAAGAAATGAAGACCCTTATAGTTGGCTGCATATGGCAGGGAAATCTAGAGAGCACAGCTAACCACGTTTCAACTTTGACTGGACTTGTGGGTTAACCCCAAATTAGCAGCAGGGTTTGCTGCCCTCACACTGACAGAGACTGAAATTGAGCTGCCAGGAGGGATGGAGGAAGCCTGAGCCCAGCTGGCATGAAGTTCCCCATTTCAGGTGGTGTTCAGAGCAATATTAAGAAATCTGCTTGGTCTTTCCTGAATAAAGAGAATTCCCCTTTGCTAGTGCTAAAGAAAGCCTGACACGGGGTAAGGCCAATTCATAATCACATCATGCAAACTTACGGAAGGGCAAGGTGAGTGGGGTTTCATGCCCCAGAGAGGTCACAATACAGGAGCAGAGCTTCCCCTGCAAGAACTACATGTGCTTCTGCTCTCCTGCTCTAGCAGAGCCTGGTTGCCCAAGCCAGAATGGCTGAGGGTGTTTGCAGGGGTCATCACCGGTGGAGCATCGGTGAGACCTCAGCCACATCCCTCTCCTTCCTTAAAGACAACAATCTCTGATCCAGCCTCTAATTTTAACCACCAGATCTGTAAACTTGGCACGGGGTCTCCTTGCTTCACCTCCACAAACTCTACCTTCAGGTACAGCAACATCAACGCACCATCAAGAACCATGTTCAGTATAATTGAACGTTTTGCACTGGAGTGAAAAAAGACAGAATACAGCCTTGGAGCAAGAAATGGTTTAATGCCACTGCTGATGACAACAAGAGGGAAACATTGCTTGCTCTCCCAAGGCTTTTTCAGCCCCTCCATGCCAGCAAGGCTAGAAGCTTCTCTAGCAAAGGTGACTCACAGCAGAGGCAGGGAGCCATGCTGCTGACTCAGGTGAACTTCTTCATTTAAAACAAAACCAAACCCTAGTTACTTTCCAAAACAGAATCACACAGCTATCTAGTATTAAAAAAATAAAAATAATAAAAAAAAGCACTCAACGTGTGTGTGTCTGTGTTCTGCAGGAGGCAGCTAACGTTAGCTGCTTGAACCCTCTTGATCCCTCTTAGCATACTGAAAAGGTCAGGCTGAGGATGCTGAGGTCACGGAGGGACTTCCACCAGATCTCCAAGGACATTCCCGTGATGACTGTCGATTCCTCCTGCAGATCTCAAAGGCGCTGCATAACCCACTGCTGCGCACAGTCTGCTCCCGTTCTCGCCATCCCCAGGTCTCCCAGACAACCAGCAGCCCCTTCCCTGGGCTCCCCCCCTGCTGCTCCAGCAGGCTCGGCACTGCTGGGGAAAGGCATTAAAAGAAAGGCAGGTTTCATGCAATTCATCTGCAGCAGTGGGGAGTGCCTGACAAGGCAGAGGAAGCCAGAAGAGCTCTGCCAGCCTGGCAGATCAGCCCTGCTGCGCCCGGGTGGGATAGCTGAGCAGGCTGGCAGGGAAACGAAACACAGGGTGGTTTGCAATGGTGCTAAAAGCATTTGTCAGTATAAAACAGGGGGCACAACCACCAAAGGCTCCCCCAGCAAATGCAGCCCAGAGCTGCTGCTTGCTGGAGTACTCTTGCCCTTCACCGGCAAAGGGTGAGGGAAGAAAATAGGGATTAAAGGTGGGTTTTAGCCTTCTCCCAGCACAGCAGATAGTTTCACCTGCTTGTCCTGGTGAAGCTTCCCACAGGCAGATGACCACAAAACCATGAACCCAGGATACTGTCCATCAGGCTTCAATCTGCACAGGACCTGCCTGCAACAAGCACACAGGCAGCCAGAGGCAGCAACAGGCAGAGCAGACCCCAACGGCAGCCCACCTCCCTGGGACCAGCCACTCACCTTCCTCCACTGCTCCCAGTACAGGTTCGTTCCCTTTAGGGACCCTCTCCTCAGGCCCTGCCGTCCCTGGGAGCTGAAGGCAGCAGCTCTCTGCCAACCTGCCCAGCTGCACAATGGCCCCTCTGCTCCCCCCAGCACTGCTGCGTCCTCCACACCACCTACCCACAGCACTAAGAGCCCTGCTCACTGCCCAGCTAACCTGCCTGCTGCACCTCAATGGACATTGCTATTACAGCCCCTGCTCCCCGATGCATGTCAGAACTGCTGCATAGGAGGAGAAACAGCAAAAGCTAGCACAAAATCCTTGCTCTCCTCTCCTGTGCTGGCAGAAGGATGGACTTCAGCAAAATAACTTCTGCTTCTGCGTTTCCCGTGATACACAGGAAGATGGATCCAGTGAGCACTACCCTACTGCTGTCAGTCACAGCCACGATCTATAGTGAAATGGCACCTCACCAGGAATTAAAATGCTGAACCATTTGCACAAAGGACAACGACGCTGTGCACAGCCCATGCCAGGATCTGCCCCAGCGCATCAGTGATAGCCAGGAGCACAAGCAGGCCCCCTCATGTGCCAGCACCAGAGCGGATGATGTCTGCTATGTCCCCAGGGGAGTGCTGAGGGTGGCACCAGCTCAGCCCTATTAATAACACAATGGTAGAGTCTGGTAGTGCAGGATTTGCACTTGCAAAGGCAAGAGAATGCACAAAGACAATTCTGGAAAAAAAAAGAAGAAGTGAATGCAATCAACTCTTTTACCTTTCTGAACTGGCTGGGTCTGAAGCGTTAGCTAAAGAGAAAGAATGGCTCAAACCATGCAAATCAAAAGGCACCCTAAACCTGTGCTGTAGCTTTAAAAGCTCCAGTAGCATTTTCCTGGCTGATATTGCTAGCAGGAACAGAGAGGCTGGCTGAGCCCCTCAGATAAGGAATGCTTCTCTCTCATATCAAGTTTCAGTGGCTCTCTCCTCCCCAGCCAACACTCCCTTTTCCACCCAACATCCATGCTTCACTTGTGAGCACCAGGGCAAAACCGAAGCACAAAGCAGAGGCTGAAGACATGCAAAACCCTGAAGTAAACAGGACTTGTCATCAAAACACCTCCAGGGAACAACCTCTGCTGCTTTTATAAATACCAACAAGAAAAACCATGCCTAAAGCATGAATGAAGACCACACAGGTGAAGATACCACAGCACAGCCGCTCTTGCAGCCAGCCACGTGCAGGTGCACGGCCTCGCCTTCAGAAATAGAGAGAAGCCAGAGATTTCTTTTCAGCACCCAGAAGGGGCGATGCAGCCGCCTGCCAGGAGGGTAATGAGACACAATCTGAAAGCAGCAAGCTGCAGAGCTGCCAGAACAGCAGCACAGAGTCAGGGCGGGATGGCGTCGCCCTTAAAACAAGGCGTGTGAAGCAGAGGCTCGGCAGCTGCCGTCTTGGCCATGGCTGATGGAGAGTCGCTGTCTCCTCCATATCAGAAACAGAGCACAATGTACTGAGGGCGTACATCTGTGGCTACCACTGCCAATAGAATCACAGAATGGATTGGGTTGGAAGGGACCTTAAAGCTCATCTAGTTCCAACCCCCTGCCATGGGCAGGGACACCTTCCACTAGACCAGGTTGCGCAAAGTTCTGTCCAACCTGGCCTTGAACACTGCTAGGGATGGAGCATCCACAGCTTCTCTGGGCAACCTGTAGCAGTGTCTCACCACCCTCATAGTGAAGAATTTTTTCCTAATGTCTACCTGAAGTCTACCCTCTTTCAGTTTAAAGCCATTCCCCTTGTCCTATCCCTAGATGCTCTTGTAAAAAGCCCCTCTCCAGGTTTCTTGTCAGCCCCTTTAGGCACTGGAAGCTGCTCTAAGGTCCTCCTGGAGCCTTCTCTTCTCCAGGCTGAACAACCCAGCTCTCTCAGCCTGTCTCCACAGGACAGCTGCTCCAACCCTCTCATCATATTGATGGTCATCCTCTGGGCTCGCTCCAACAGGTCCACGTCCTTCTTATGTTGGGGGCTCCAGAGCTGGACGCTGTACCCCAGCTGGGGTCCCACGAGAGCAGAGCAGAGGGGCAGGGTCACCTCCCTCTTCCCGCTGACCACACTCCATCCCGCAGCCAAGACGCCCGCCCGGTCAGGGCGCTGAGCGGTGTGCTGGTCGCGGGGTGCGCTGTGAAGCACCCGGCAGCGGGGCCGGGCTGTCAGCGCAACGCGCGGCTCTGACACAGGCGGGGCCGGGCGGGGGCAGCGGCACGCCCTGCAGCCACCCCCCCTCACCCCCCCTGCCCCGGGGGTTGCCGCAGGCCCCGCTCCCGCCGCGCTCACTCCCCGCCGCGTGTCACACAGGCGCACGTGCCGCCCCCCGGCCGCGGACACACCTGCTCTCCGCGCGCCCCTCGCGGGGACCGACCTCCATCCCGCCGCCCGCCGCCCGCCGCCCGCCGCCCGCCGCCGCCGCGTCACCGTCACGTGGGGGCCAGCGCCCGCCCCGCCTGCGGCGGACTACATCTCCCGGCATGCACCGCGGCTGACCGGCGCCCCTCGCGCGGCGGGAAGACCACAGCTCCCGGCATGCAGCGCGCGCGGCCGTGCTGAGGCAGCGGCACACCGCCGTGGGGGGAGCTCCGTCTCTGTTTATCGCCCCGGAGCTCCGCGCTGCCCTCGGTGTCCTCCGCGACAGCGCTGTCGCCGGCTCCAGAGAGAGCATGCCTCCGTGAGCCAGCGCCCTGCGTGACTAGGTGAGGAGGGAGCAGCGGGCGCTCCGGGTTCCTGTCAGGCACGGCTGCTGGCGCTGAGCGGGGCGGGCCCCCGGCGTCCTCCACCTCTATAGATACAGGGTCGTGCCCCCAGGGTGAGTCTGTGGCTGCTGCGGGTCCCCACAGCGGTACGCTGCTGTCAGCGTGCAAAAGTTGAGTTGCCACTCGGGTTACCACCAGCCCTCCGAGTAAAGCGTTTGCACTGGGGTGCAGCTGCACCACAGTGTAAAACCACAGTAACTGCTGAGGTAACCGCTTGCCAAACCCTGCATCGGAGGTGATGAGGAAATTGTGATGCCGAGAAAAACAAACAAGGTGCCCCTGAGAGACAGCTCATGCACTGAACGTGCCAGCAGAGACAGAGAAACAGAGGTTTCTGTTCTGTCACCCAGAGTAAAGAGGATGTGAGAAATATTGCAGAATTATATGTACTTTCCTGTAAGAAGATTGAAATGAAACTTGGAAAAAGTGATGCTGCTGCCATTAGTTTGAGAACAGTGACAAATTATTATAGGAGATAAAAGCCAGCTATGTCTCCGGGTATGTTTGATGCCTCAGAAACCAAAGGTAGTCATTTGTACAGTGGAAACGTCCTATATCTGTTACTTCTAACGATAAATACGTGCTGCTCACTGATGCTGCGTACATGAAGACACACCCCTTCACCTGACACGTTCTCTGTGTTTTACCAGTACAGCACTTCAGCAGCATTTGGAACAATAGGGCTCTATACTGCTATTCTAAAAGCAGTAACAGCAAAAAAAATACAATGGGTTTTTTTTCAGAAGGTGCTTAATTAAGAGCCTAGGGCTCCCTGACCATAGTAATTGTGTACAAGTGTAGAACAACAGCTTCCAGCTGGTTGTCAGGCATGCAGAAGTGTTCATGCACTGGTTGGATGGGTGGAAAACACTGGCTGTACGTGGCATGTCTGCTGTCAGGGCATCGGGCTATGTGTTAACTCTCACAGTAAAAACAGTGGAGGAAATCAAGTCATCAAGACTATTGTGATCATTGTAGATGATCACACCTGGTGGAGCATGCAGATGAAGCTGACCGGTCTCATTTAGCTCCTAAATCAGGAATTACAAGATTCTCCTAGTCAGAAATACAAGTCAGAAATAGCATGGATGTTGCTTAACAGCAATTTTCAAATTCCCTTTCTTCAGGAAAATCTCTCCTTTTCCCCTGCTTCATTATGTTGTTTTGCACATTACTTGTAGACACTGCTCACTTAGCTATTGTCAATGCCTGTGTCAATTTAGAGAGCATATAAGAAATAATTCCATCAAGAATAAGCCTGGTCACAAAGAGCCTGTAGTCACACAGGGATATGTGTGCTTCTGGGACTGTGCTGAGGTTGAACTGGAGACTCACTCTCCAGTGCAGAATTTGAGGAGTGCCAGTAGAGGTCAACAGTTGTAAATGTATGAAAGCATGTATGTATCCTTTTGGATACATACAGTAACAAAATCTGGAATCTCGCAGACCTGATTGCTGTTCAGGGAAGATTTGGGTGACATAAAGTCAGTTATCAACTCACTGTAATTTCTGTACTCATTAAAAGTACCTCACAGGGAAGGCAGAACTGGAAGTTACTGGTAGATGCCAGACAATTTCATGTGAGGAATGAGAAGCTGTTTTTCAGAGGGTTAATGCCTGTGCCCCTAGGGAAGCACGGACTGGGATCGATGCAGGTGTTCCACAGCTGAGGACATACAGCTTGGACTTGACAGTCCCCTCCGGCTGTAAATCTACGAGTGCATTTAGTACCTGATTCTTTGGGCATGGTTTCTGCTTGGTAATTTTATTACCTCCTCCCAGGAATTTCAGCCAGGATGTTCAGGTCACATCTGGTCTGTAATTCCCCCATGAAGTACCGTAACAACAGGGGTTACTAGGCAGCCAAGCCATGAAGTCTCTTTTTTCTGAGGAGACAATAACTGTCAGTGCCACATGGAAGCTTTGTGGCTTGGCGGGATGCTGACACAGTCCTGAGAGCCAGAAAACCAAGAGCTGATGTTTGCACAGTTGCCTTCATGATCCCCACAGCATTTCAGCCATTTTCAACGCAGAAGAAAACACTCTTCGGGATCAGAACTTCTGTCTTTTTTTTTCTATTGTGCTGAGCAGCAGACAGCTGGTGTCCTGTCTGGATAATAAATGGAACCCATGGATATGGTACAATCTGGATTTTGTCTGATTTCCACCTGTCACGAGGGCAGGCAACATCTGCCACCTTTGCAGTTAGCGTATTTGTTTTGGGTAAACAGAGCATTTGCTTGTCAATGTGACACAGTCACCAGATGGAGCTGTACCCTATAGCATCGCAGGAATTTTATTTGATGTTTTCAAAATAATACCTCTTGTGACAGCTCTATTATTAGTATTTATTGGTAATCTGGTGATAGCATCTTTGCTTTAGAAATGAGGTCTGACTTTAAGAACCTCAAGTCCCACTTGTCATCAATCACTTGTCATCAAATCCCACTCGTCATCTGGAGGAAAATGCATAAATTACCAAATCTGTGGCTCCAGGACTCCATGTCTGAACTTATGCTGCACATGGAGAACACAAGAAAATGAGATGCCTCCAGCACTGTGGTCACGAGCTCCTCCTGCTCGAAAGGGAAAATCTCTCACTAGCTGAAGATTAGTGTCAATAGATGCCCTATGACAATAACTGAGCCATTCACTTCTATGCAGTAGAAAGCAGCAAGAGGAGCATCCAGAGCCTTTTCTTTGCCTTATTTTAAAAGGGAAGAGATGCATAAAGAGCATAAGCAGAGAAAGCAAAGCCTTGTCAACAGTCTGTGGCACAGCACAGAGCGGTGGCCAGAAAGCCTCGGCTCTTTCCTTGCATTCTCAATTTTCATGATGGTACTCCAAGAAGGATCTCCAGTTCTGCAGTCAAGAATAAAGCCCTACATGGTATTTAGGCACAGGTGCCTCCCAGCGAGTGACAGAACTGTGCTGGAGACTGCACGCACAGGGAGCTGCTGGTGGGCACTTGCATTTGCCACAGAGTATTTATTCTATCAAATGATCATGTGGAGTACACGGGCAGTTAATGAAATGTGGGAGTGTTCCTACGGCACAGAGTCATGCGTATGGAAATATTTATTCCCGCCCAAGGGTATTTGCAATATAGTCCCTGGAGGTGCAGCACTGGAGGCAGTCAGTCAAGCCCTAAAACAAGCTGTCCTTCGGTCATGTTGCAAAGCCTGCTGAAGGGCAAGGGCAGTCGGCTTTTGAATGGCAGCCTCAGCACGGCTCCAGGAGGAAACGCGGGGAGATGTGGGCAGAGACGCCAGGTGACTGCTGCAAGTGGGGAGAATCGTTACAGATCCTCCTCTCAGCATTTACTGCCTGGCTGCCAAAGGAAGTCCGGCCTCTGCAATTGTGTTGTCGCACACCTGCTCTTTCCTTTACTATCTCTGGAACCCACTGCCCAATTTCAGCCAGCTATGAGCAAGATGTAGCGATTGCAAAGCTAATTGCCATCCCTTAAATTTAACAGTGTCGAAGGAGGTAAGAGCCTCTGTAAAAGAGGTAGATCTCAGCTGTATTGCAGCTCATTGAGGAGCAGCCAGCTGACCAGTAGGTATGTGTGTGCTGTTGACCCAACAACACACTCAGTGCCAAAGAATGCAGATATATAGGGGAGGAGGAAAGGCTTCACTAGATTCCTTGCTAAAAAGTACCAAGTAGTTAATTTCTCTGAGTTTCTGAATCGTGATTCTGACCAAAAGCAAAAGAAGATAACCCTGAAAAGAACCCAAAGAAAACAAAAGGTCAGTAGCCATGCTGTTCTGAGTTTAAGAAGTAATTTTAAGCCTGACATGATATTTTGAAACGGAAACATGTTTTGAACCCTGCGGTTTGACGTTTGGAAACATAATTCTACTAGAAACTGGCCTGTGCTGGTTTTGCTCTTTCCTGCACAGGGTGTTAATCGCAGTGCGGTGGCAGGCAAAGGCATCTTGTGCTCAGCTACTCGGCTGAGCGCCCTTCCCTTGCCCTGCAGTACCTTAGCACCCGGCCAGCCCCTGACTTCATGCCCTGGTGGCATATCTGCCCTGGGCCCCGGTCGCACCGAACCCTCCCCGCCGCCAGCCCTCTGGCGCCCGCGGCCTCCGCTGTGGCAGGGCAGCGTTCGCCGTTTCCACGGATACCCGCTGTCCCTGGAGAAGCCCTCTCGCAAGCGGCCTCCGGACTACCCGGCCATCGCCACCCGCCCTGCGCCCCGAGTCGCCCAGCGGCACCCCGGCAGCTCCACAGGCGAGCGGGGGGCCGAGGCCCGGCCCGCCCGGATCCCCCCTCCCCCTGTACCTGCTCCTCCTGGCCGGCAGGGGGCGGCACGCCAGCTCCCGGCTAGCAGGGGTGAAAGAGGGGAGGCAGCTCCTCTCCGCGGCGCAGGCATCTGCTCCCAGGGCGGAGGGGAGGTCACTGCGCACGCGTGAGCTGCGAGCGCCCGGGTGTGGCGGGCGCATGCGTGGCCGGGCCCCGCGCATGCGTGCGGCAGGGTGCCGAGGCGGTTACGGGAGGTGGCGGAGGTCCCGCGCGCAGCCATGAGCGGGTTCGGGGCCGCGGCGCTGCTTCCCGGCTCCTCGGCTGCGGCGGGCGCCCGGAAGGGTAGCAGCGATAGCCTGGAGAAGATCGACATGTCGCTCGGTGAGGAGAGCGCCTCTGGCCCGCCGCTCTGGGGGACAGGGTGGAGGGGCGCGGGCTGGACCCACCGCCACGGTCGGGTCGGGTGGCACAAACCGACCGGCTCTGCCGAGCACCGGCGGGGGTGGCACCAACGGGAGGCGGCCTGAGACAAGTCGGGCGGGGGGGGGCAGGACCCTACGACAGCTACAGCGCAGCGGGGGGCAGAGTGCGAGGCTGTTTCGGGGGCTCGCCGTGTCGGGGCCGGGAGCCGCGGCCCGGCTGTGTCCCCGGCAGCAGCAGAGCTCCCAGGGCTGTGGGCTGGGAGTTGCTGTCACTGGCTGCGGAGGCGCCGGGTTCGGCGGGGTGCGTCCCCTTTGTTCCGTCTGGGTGTCCGGAGCAGGCCGAAGACCCGGGGTGCTGCGTGCGTTTGGCACCGGCCAGGCCTGCGGTGCTTGGGCCCTTTGCTGGGTGGCCCTTGGGGAGCGTCCCAGGACCTCGCCTAGCGCTCGTAACTGCAGGGGTGGGGTGGTTCGGTTGCCGCTCAGCTGGCTGTGCCTCTTTTTTCTTCTCAGGTTTGGAAGCTGGTAATGGCAACTCTCCTTTGTAACTCCTTTGCAGTACTTTACCAGTCAGATCAAGCCTGATGTCGTCTCTACCACGTAGTTTCCTGTGACAACCTACCCCCTTCTCCCCTGTCCTCCCATTGGTTGTGTGTGCTAGGAAGCGGCACAGCCTCCTTAGAGATCTGCAGAGCTGTGTCTCTGAGAAACTGACGTCCCCGCTATATGTATTTCAGAGAGGTATCTCAGGGCAATTCCGGTCTGGTCTTGTGCACTGACTTCCCTTAACAGCTGGGGATACATTTGGTGTGTTCCTGGAGTACTTGTTCCAGTTTAGTTTTATTTAAAAAAATAAATAAATAAAAGGAAAATTGATTTTATACACTACCAGACTGCTGCATGATGCTGCTGGAGTGTGTTGGGTGGTGGGTACTGTCAGGAGACTCACTTCAAACAGCAAAATCGCAATGTGAACTAGAATGTTATCAGTAGACTTGGCCTTTGTGGACCACCTTGAAATAAGAGGATCTGTACAATTTTTCCTTCTGTAGGAACCCAGTGGAGTTCTTTGTTTTGGCAATGGAGATGACTTATGAAGTGATGCTTCGAGTTTGTCTGACTGTGGAGTAGCATTACAGCATTCATATAACTCTAGTTTTACTTATAGCACACCGAGTCTTTATTTTCAAAGTTACCAATATTAGTAGAGTTATTGATTCTGAGTGGCTGGTTGTGTGTTCATATATTCTAATGTTTCTTGGCCAAGTTAACCTTTTGGTTAGCTACTGCTGTGTGTCCTGGACACTGATTAATAGCAGACCGCAAAGGACTGTTGTGGTGTCATGGTGATGTTTTGTTGTGAGTGGGTATGTCCCTTCGCTTGTTTAGATGCAAGGGTAGCTTGCATGAGAACTGTGCCACCCACAGCTACTGTGCCCGGGTCAAAGCTGCGTGGGCTGGTGTAAACAAAGATGAGAGGCTGTCCCGCCTCTCTGTCTGTGGTACAAAAAAAGAAAAAGCCACATTAATCTAAGAAATCTTAAGATCTAGATGTTAACATTGAGTATTTTGTCATGTAGCAGTAAAGATTAAACCTGGTTTTGTTGGGAATGTGTTATGTGCAACTCATCTGAAGCTAAGCTTCCAGTTTGATACCATTCCCAGATGTCCTTTGTTTTCCCAAATAAGAGAGTAGCTGAAACTTAAGTTCTAAAGTTTTAAAAAGCCTTGTAACCCTGTGTGCAGCTATAGCTAACTTGCAAAAAAGGGATTTAAGATGGAGCAGAGAAACTGAAGCAAGGATCCGTGCTCTCTGAACATGGTGGTTTTGTATCACAGGTACATACTCTGCTCTTACAGTTTTGGAAGCTTTAGTTTTTGTTGAACACTGCCTTATTAATGGTGCTATGTTCGACTAATGCTCCTGGTTGAGTACTGCTGTGACAGTTTCTGACACTTTGAAGTGGCTTTGGTTTCCTTTGTCATATAAAGAGGATAGTTTGGTAATCCTTGCTTCAGGGATGGTCCCTTTGGTAAAGAAGATTTTGTAGCAATGAAACCCTGAGTGACCTGTATTAGTATTCCTTGTCCTAGTAGGACTTTTCTGAACATTCAGTCATTTCTGCAGCAAAGTAAGCTAATTTTCTCTTAGCTTTACTTCAGCAGGATATAAAACATTGGATAACAATGTTGTGATTTTTTTTTTTTTTCTGTTTTTAATGCTGTTTTCTCTGTTCCGCCCTGTCTGAGTCCATTTGAACTCTGTTAAACACAGTAACCCTGTTCCCATCTCTCCCTGGCTCAAAAAAGGATGTCCATATGTTTGTGGTAGCTCCCTGTTGAAACAATGTTTTTATCAGTTGTGCTGCTCCCATGATCTGGATGCAATAAGCACACTTGACATTTTCCTTGATGGTGTTTCTGTAAACAAGCTAACAGTCAAATAGAAGCATGCCACATCTGTTGCTTTACTCTCATCTCCTGAGCCAGCTACCAGATCAGTGAAGGAAATCCAATTGGTGTGGCATGATTTGCACTTGACAGACCTGCTGTTCACTTTTCATCTGTGTATTATCTTACATGTATTCTGAAACACATTAATAATTTGTTCAACATTGTTTCCCTGGACAGTAGGTAAGATGATTGCTTTGGATTGCAGATACCTGGGGAGAGAGAAATCTTACTTGCTTTTTTTCCCTTCTTCTTAACCTCGGTGAACATAGGAAGATAATTGATAGGCTGAGTTCTCTCTGTGTATTTTTTCTTGACTAACTTTGTGTGGAAGAACTGAGGCTTGAACTGACAGTTTGTATGCACTCTTCAAAGTCTGGGAGTGAGATGGAATTGTCTTTTCTTTCAAGGTATACAAAAACTAACAGAGTAATTCAGTTTAAAATTTAATGATGGGCTGAATGCCATCATCTTTCAAGCCTGTTGGATTTTCTGGAGGTATGCAACCACTCCTCTTTTGCTAGTGCATTATATTATAAAGCAAGTCCTATTATAAGACTAACAAGGACTGGGTGTTTTCTAGGATAATGTTTCTGGAACCATAACTTGTATGTGCTGGCTTTGCAGGATTAACTGGTCTGTTTCCCATGACTCCAAGCTGCTAGGGTTTTTTCTTCAGAACTGGAACATGTCTGCAGTATGTCAAATTTTTATTTTCTTCTTACAGATGATATAATTAAACTGAACAAGAAGGAAGAGAGAAAGCAATATTCTCCCAAAATGAAAAGAGGGCTTCAGCAGAATCAAACTCGACAATTCAGGACACCAGGCTCTAAGTGGGGAATCCAGCAGCAGAAAGGTGTGTATGCCAAACATAATCTAGATGCACAATGCCTCTTTTGAGCTGAAGTATAACCTAATGAAACGTATGGATTGACATGGTCAATTCAGGTGTCTTTCAAATACTGTTATATGCAATTTCCATTATAATTCAATTCTTTGTGATCCATTTATGTGTGATTTTGGTTTTGGTTCAGTGTGAGAAAGTCATTGACGTGTTTGGCCAACAGGGAACTTGGGTGCTTGAGGGACTCTATTTGACTCGAGGAAGGACTGGCATTCTTTTTGATTTTTTTATTTTATTTATTTTAATTTTGGAAATGGCGTTGATACTTTGTCCCTTCTCAGAAATGGATAGAAAGAGTGCTTATGCCAGTGCCTGCATATTAGGAAATATGGAGGTCTTGCCAGAGCTCAGAGCTTTGTGCGAAAGAGCCAGCATATTTATATTTGGTAAGCAGAATTCTCCTAGCAGGTCTCCCTAAAACAGCTGTTACTGCAGACTGTAACACTGGCTCTGGGATACATAAATGTGTAGTGCAGACTGTCTGAATTGGCTTTGTTAAGAGTTTGGGATGCAGAGGAAGAACCATGTCAGCCTTCTTAAGCCAATATTTTTACAGTGGAATATAGAAATATCAGATAGGCGGGGAGTGAGGAGAGGAAGAGTGCGCAATAATAGCTTTACTGTAGATTCGCTGAGTAACAGATAAACAGAAGTCGTATTCTAAAATGATTCCCAGGTTTTAGTCCAGACATGCCCAGAACCTGCTTGAAGTATAGACTGGTTTTGCTTATGTTTAATATTGAAAAGTACCTGTTCAGCTCTGGATTATCAAAATATGGAAGAGTACTGTCTAGTCAGAAAGCTGACCACCTCAATACGAGCTGGTTAGGTGTTTAAGTCAATACATGAGATTTTTTGTTCAGTAACATTCATTTAAAACAAATACACAGCCATCTGGTGTATTCAGTGATCCTCATTTTATCTTTGTCTTGCTTAATGTTTGTTGAAGCAACAGCTCATCGTTAGCATCTTAGACCCAAATGTCTTTGGGGATCAATGCAATGTTGTGTTGGTCAGGGCTCAGAGGTTTGGTTTTTATACAGGCCAACATGGCAGTGTTACTTGTGCCTCTTTAGTAAATAGATGACTGCAGGAAAATATCTTACATCTGTCAGCCTGAACGTAGAATAATTTGTGTAGGTGAAGCGTGTAAGTGAATTTAAATTGCAGATTATCAAACGTGGAGGCTTCTATTTATGACCACAGTTGTTAAAAGCAATTGTTTATGATTTGAAGGGCACAAAAGAAGCAAGTACTAGAATTCGGAATTTTAGGAGGAACTTGAGCTGCAGATATGAAGCTAAATACAACCGTGTTGGCAGTTACTTTTCTCTCTTGGAACCTTCTCTCCTTGCTTGCCCTTGTTCTAGGAAAAAGAAAACTTTTTTTTCTTTTTCTTAAATTGCCAGATTCATGACATGTTGAAACATTGTGAATAGCTTTAACTTTTCCCCCCTGTACAGCTCCACACATTTCATTTGAAAGCAAACCTCTTTTGTATTGTTTTTTGAGCAGAAGGTATAATTAAATAGTTCTTCTGAGCAGTCTAGTTATTAGTAGCTTATGACCAATAGATTTGTTGCTGCTCCATTGCCACTGAAGCTATTCTGATAAGTACCAAATCCTCTGTTGTTTGTGGACAGCTACGGAAACCACAAATGATCAGCAGCATTCAATTCCTTGTGGGTTTAGAAGTGGCTGCCTAACTCTCTGGAAAGAAGCGAGGAACTTGAGCTGGGAGTCTTTTCAGCTTTTGGTGGAAGAAACAGAGAGAAGAACATTGTTCATGTGAATAAAAGTTGTCACTGGTGATACAGAGAATGCAACTGCACAAAACCCTGTGCAGCCTGAGCTAACTTTGAGGTTGTCATTCATTTGAGCAGAGGTTGGTCCAGAGAGCTTGTGAAGTCCTTTTTAGCCAAAGTAACCCTGTTTCTCAGCTTTTCTATTTGAAAAGAAGAACATTTGCTAACCATCCACAAAATACAGGTACATAGCAGCTTCTGCAGGGCAAAATCTATCATAGCTGCGTTCTGATTGATGGTTTACCTCATGTGACAGCTCCTGTCTCATGAAGAAGCACAGATTTATTATCAATGCTATGAAGTCAGATGTGTAAACCTAGATGCGTCTGTTGCTGTTAAGCTGACACCTTAGTCTTAATTTATCTTGGGGTCTGAGGTTCTAGAGGGGATGATGCTTGGGGAGAAAACTAAAGCATGGTCTGTATTCATAACTTAAAGTTAAATGGCTCCAGACAGGGTTAACCAAAGCCTTGTAACTGGAGTTTTGAGGTGTTTATACTACAGACCTCAAACTTACAAGCCTTTTATATTCAAAGGCTGGTTTAATTCTCAGTTTCATTTGGACTGCTGTGCAAACTTCTAATTGAAAACACTTTACATGTGATGTAATTCATACGCTGCTTAATATGGTTTTGTGGGCCAATTGCTATATTCTTTTTTTCTTAAGTCATGTCTTGGGAACCACTGATCTAAATAATAAGCTTTGAAGTTGCTTGCCTTTTTTTTTTTTTTTTTTTTGTTTTTTTGTCCCCTTTAAATTAAACTGGTAATTTAAAGTTTGCTGAATGGGTAGGCAGCTGGGGTTTTGTTTTGGTTTGCTTCTGTATTATTCAGCACTTAATGAAATTCCATTTTGCAGTATTTTGGTATTTTTCTATGCCAGAATGACTAAGTCGTCCCTGTAGACATGTCAAATAACAAATTTTCAGCAGAAATTAATGCAATGAACTAAAGCAAAACCAGGATCTATATAAGAAGCTGATTATTGTTGTGCTAGGGCTTGGGCCAAACCTGCTAGAATAACTGAATGACCAAATTGTCTTCAAGTGTAGTGATAGCTTCTGCTCTAAGGCTTCAAGTGTGCAGCCAAATAACTTGCATTGCCTGCATAGCATCGTAAAGCAATAAGCTTTTTCTTTCAATAAGGATTGTTGAACTTCCCATGTTTGTTGCAGGTTATGGTATAAACCGTTTGGGACGCAGAAAGAAGATAGCAGGGAAGAAGCGTTCTTACGGAGTTGTAACTGGCTTGGCAGCCAAGAAAGCAATGGGTTCACGCAAAGGAATTAGTCCTCTGAACAGACAGCCACTTAGCGAGAAGGTAATTAATGCAATTTTAGTGGTTCATTTAAGAACAGATTAAAAACATGAAGCCCAGTGGCTTCAGAAGAGTGCTACTGAAATAGAAAATGGAGACAGTCTAGTGCACCCTTTTATTAAATTGGGGATGTGTTAGCTGAGTTCTTGCTTGTTTTGAGGGGAGTGGTTAATGACTAGGTTTGAGAGTTTTAACACTTAACTAGGTTGGACGTCATTAAAATTGACGTACAGATATATATTCTGTGCAAGTATGGAGGTAGTTACTGTATTTTTATGAGAAAAGCTCACTTAATAGGATTTCTTGTCTTTGCATTGCAGTGATTCAGCCAATACGCAGGTGTTAAGCATGTGCCTGTTACAAAAATGGAAACTTTTGCAAAATACATCACTCCATCAGTAGGCTGCCTCTTCTGCACTCCTCCAGTGCATTGGTGCCTGCTCCATCTCATTCAGTATTGTAGAACAGGGATTGCTTTTGGATTTGTGAAGAAAAATAATTTTAAAGATGTGTGAAGCATGTACTTTGTCGGTTTGGGGAAATGCAGTAAACAAAAAGTAACTGCTGAGCTTTGGGGCTTTTGTGTTGATTCCCCCTCTCCCCTAATAATGAGTGGAATATAGAATTCATGAAAGCGTAGAAGGTATTTTCAAATTATACTAGGCTGCGAAAGGTAGGCAAGGCTAAATGTATCCTATATGCAGTTTGTAAATGGAAATTGAAGAAGTGTTTGTGTGTATACAGTATACATACACGCTATATATATTTATTGTTTTTAAGAATGCACAGCGGTATTACCCGGTTTTGAAAAAGAAAACAAACCTGCAGAGACAATCTGAAATGCAGAGAAAACAAGCTCCAGCCCTGAGGAGGCGTGCCCTGCTAAACAGAAGGTAAAATACCAAGTCTGCTTTCTGAACGCTCCTTGACAACTTCCCATAGTGAGTCTTGCTTGATAGGACTGAGTCAAAGAGAAAACGGTAGGTACTAGCAGTAATAATACAGTCAAGCCTACTGTGTGTATGAAGTTCTACAAATCTGGAAGCCAAGCGTGGAGAAAACATTGTCCCAGAACAAAGCCAGATATTTTATTACCACATAGAGCACTCGGGAATACCTGTATTTGTGAGCACTGTATTTGTGAGCCTTCATTTAAGTCATAGGCAGCCATATACTGAAATGGCCAGAGTGGATTTCAGTAGCTTTGAAGTGACAGCCATGGTTTAGTGAACTTTCTAAAAAAAATACCTTTGCTGAAGCTGGTGCCATCTTCAGTTTCATAGAAGCTATTGCATGTTTTAATTGTGCTGGAATTAACATGTCTGTTACAAACTGCATTTTAACTGGTGTCCGTGATGAAAACTTTCACTGAGTGACCTTATTGTGGAAATTGTAAACAAACTTTCTTTATACAAATCAGGCTGCTCCTTGGTTTTTGTCTAATCAGCAATGTTTAAAGTGCTGGAGGATACCAAGTGAAGTAAAAAGCTGAACTAATAATCATACTGTCCTGTGACATGGTAGTACTAGGCTTATATGTAACAGAAGTATTTTTTCCCTTTGAGTAATGAGTTTTGTTCCTAGTAGAGGAGAAGCTTATTGCAACTGAAATGTTTCCACCTCAAAGAGGCAGCATTGCAGATGTCCTTAAGGATGCATTGGGCGCTTTCCTGTTATACACAGTAATCACTCCAAGATGTTATCTGTGGAGCCTTTGATAACTATATTTTAATAAATATTACAGGAATAATGCGTTGTCAGCTTTTGCCAGAATTGGAAACAAACTAAATCAGCAGAAAGATACTCGTCAAGCAACCTTCCTGTTTAGAAGGGGCCTGAAGGTAATAAAAATTACTGAAAATGACAATAATAAAAAAAATGCCACAGGTTTTAAGCTAACCTATAACACTGATATTAATGAACTAACTTTGAATATCAGATCTGAGTAGAAACTTCAGGTGGATTGGGAAATAGCTACGGGTTCTTCTAGGGAAGTGTATTTGTCTTCTTTAGTTGCTGTAATCTACTGAGTCCTGCTTCCTGTTCCAGTGTAGCTGGATTGTTCAGAGGGGCATGGAACTCATCAGTGTTTGAGGGTGGTTGCAGGGTATTAATTTTTCCTTTTAAAAAGTAAGTGTTAGCACGTTGCAACTTTCAAAAGTTGCTTTCAGGTGAATAGAGGAGAAGCATATTTTAGAATCTGATTATGGTTGGGGGAGGGTTAGTTATATGGGGTTATTTATTTTAGTTATTTAAGTTGTTATTTTAGTTACTTAAGGATTTGGTTTTAGTTATTTTGAGTATGAACAAGAGAACAGAGAGTGTGCAGTGAATGATAAGTGGTCTTTTCAGTTTGCCCTCATTCTACATTTGCCATCATTGTGACTGTAAGTAGCTGCCGTATTCCATCCACACATTGTAGATTTATGGACAGGGTCAGGAGGAAGAAAAATAAAACCAAAGTCCTTTAAAACAGCTGTGAGAATGTATTGGGTATTATGTATGTTAACATTGATCAGATTAGGAGCTAACCAGGTTTTTCTCACTGGCCTGGTAAGGTTTTGGTGTATCTTGGTAAAGCGTATGTTTGCTGACATAGTCCTCAAAATGTTTCCATCTCTTTATTGGTTAAGTTACCGTCATTGATAATTTTGTATATCATTGTGTTCTTAATTTCTTTCCAATGTCTTGCAAAGGTAATAAGATAGTTATCTTTGAAGTCCCTCTGAAATTGCAACTGTTCTTGTGCAGTGTACAAACAGCTTTAAACTTCTGTTTTTGAACTTCTCTATTTCCAGCTGCCACAATAGGAATCGAAACAGTATTCAAATCCAGTGTCTGTGTTGATATGTTTTCAGGTGCAAGCCCAAGTGCAGTCAACAGATGATAATCAGACAGTAAAGAGAACTCGTCAGTAAGTATGTAATTTGGACAACTTCAGTTTGCTTACCAATACGATTCTCATTTTAGCTCTGGCTTCCGGGCTAGGATAATTGAATGGTTTTTCTCTTACCCTGTATGCATATCAACTGAGTGACAGTGATCCTCCCCCTATTCTCAGTTATTTCCTAAACTATCTTCTAATTTAACCAGGAGGAGTTTGGTTTTGCTTAAGACATTTGCAGGAATGAGGGGGAAGGAGGTAGCTTCAGAGGATCAGACTAATCTCTACCACTCATGGATACCGCATAGACCGGAAGAAAAAATTCAAATGTCGGTGTTCTGAGCTCTTAATGTAATTTCCATTTTATTTAATACACATATAAGCCTATGAAACAGTTTGGAAATAAACAAAGCAGGCCACAGGTGGACACTCGGCTCTTCCCGCACATATTCTTCCCATATTGTTCCATGCTTGCTAGGCTATTCACAACTTTGTTGGTAACACAACAGGCTGAGTAAGCAGCGTATGCCACAGAACTGAATCTGTCACCTTTTTGATTTCCTTTAAGGACCCTTTTCGTCCCATCTGTGGCAAGGAAATGGAATGTTTAAAAAAAAAAATGAACATTTCAGTCAGCGCTGCAGTTCTGGTACACCTTGCCAGTGTGTGATGTAGCACTCACCTACATAGGTTTAGATAGCGTAAAAGGTAGAAGAATCAATAGCCAAGCTTCTTGTAGATTGCTTAACTGCATGTGATCTTTGCACTGCCCTATATTCCGAAAGCTTGTGTGTTCTTTACAAGTGCAGTGTTTTGGATGCACATTTAAAGATATTCTGACTTAAATTTCTGTATATTTTTGTAAGTGACTTCTGTGTTTTCCATCTAGATGGCGAACTTCTACCACAACTGGAGGGATTCTGACTGTGTCTATTGACAACCCAGGAGCCATCATAACCCCAGTGTGAGTTTTCAAAAAAGTTCTGAAATATTCTTAGCATAATCAAAATTGCTGGTCTGAGCCATTCAGCAAGTTCCTTGCAGGTAGTACTTCAGATGACCGCAAGGTCACAGCTTCTTGCGAAGACTTTAAATCTGGCTCCTTTCTGAGTGTTTCTGAGCAATGTTTGAATAATATCACAGCTGGATTTCACAAGACATGTCCCAGTTAGGAGCTTGATGTGTATAGAGTCAAAGCATGGTGGGCTGGTAAATTTTCACCTTGTCTGTCTCTTCCAAATCAGATTGTATTGCAGCTGTTCTGTCTGAAAAGGAATGAGCATCTAGTTGATGAGTGATGGTGATAGTTCCTCCCTGATTCATAAAAATACTTCTGGAGTTGTGCTTAAGGAAAGCATTACTGTCTTTGTTGTTGATGGGAAGTTGATGGTGCTGTTGTTTCATGAGGTGTTTTATTTTAATTTTCAGTAGCCTTTTTCATTAGTAGCATTTTATCTGTAAGGAAGACTATCAATTTTAATTTTTTGTGTTTACGGGAATCATTAACTCCAAATTATGTGTTTGTCAGAAGGAGTGAGAGGTAGAAGATAAGATGACTTCCTGTCAGGACACTTGCTGTCTGATTACAGTAACAAATGGTACCTTTTTATAGTTCTGCGTGACTTGTACCTTCTTGAATTTGTACCCTTCAGCTATTCAGCCACTCTGGTGAAATGGCTTGATGAAAAATTCATACCTCCATCAGCATTAAGGCTTTACTACATAAAACACACATTCACTGTGTCCTTTGTACCATTCTTCTTTCACAGTTCCCCAAAATTGCGATTAACTCGTACTCCTGTGCCACCATTTCTGATGAAGAGGGACCAATCTGAAGAGAAGAAGATTCCCAAAGGGGTTCCATTGCAGTTTGATATCAATAGTGTTGGAAAACAGGTAAATGTATTTTCTTTGCTGAACTGTGGAAGTAGTTTCAAGACAGATGAAAGTCAGTGAGCCAGGCACTTTCCACCCAGACTTACTAGTGACAGGAAGAGGGAACTAGTGACTACTTCTTGTTTCCACTTCCAGTTCTTTCACTAACTTGCTATTTAACTTCATACAAGTAACTAAACTCACTGTTCCTGTTCGTCTAGTTCATGTCTTGCATGCCCACATGCTTTAAGTGGGATTTAAAATGTTGAATATTTCTAAAAGCCTTTGGATGTTCCTGCAGTGCTTGAGTCGGCAACTGTGTGTATTTCAGGGATGAGTTGTTTTCAGTTGTGTAACCTGCACGGAACCCCAACAGCTGAATTTATAAGGCAACTTTTGCTATGCATCTAGGCAAAAAAAAAATGATGTAAAGGCTTAAAGACGAACAATTTTTCACAGGTTTCATGAAGACAGGTGACTTGGTTCAGGAATCTTGGAGCTCTCATTGAAAGAATTCTTACAGGGTGACTGCTGCCAGCTGTAGAAAATTACATGGACTCAGGGTGTCAGACTGGATTTTTTCCTTCCATGAATAAGCAGTATGGCAAAAACAGTTCACTACTATACTGTAAAATTAATTGAACTTTTGGACTAGATTCCAGCCTACTGCGTCAGCTGGATGGACTGGAAAGCAGCCCTGCATTAACATAGTTAAAATGCTGCATTTGTTGAAGTTGCGTGGAAACTATGTGGGAAAATTAGTGTAGTGGAAGTTCCCTTTTTCAGTCCGTCTGTCCTCAATTTAACTTACAGTATTTTGAGTATACGTTGTCTTGGCATTGTGTAACATGTTTTTAATGAATTCTGAGAAATGAGAAATGCTAGCTCTTGATGTATAGTCCAATCTGATTTTTAAATGGTGTGGGAAATGATGAAATCAAATTAAACCATTTTTTTCATCCAAGTGAGCCTAAAGAAATCTGTGTGATGATACAGAATGAGGAAAAAAATTATTGTTGTGTCTCTTACTTTGATTAAATTAACCCTAATGTCTTTTAAGACTATAGTTAAATTACTTTATTTCTCAGACAGGGATGACGTTGAACGAACGTTTTGGGATCCTTAAGGAACAAAGAACAGCGCTGTCTCAGAACAAAGGGAGCCGTTTTGTAACAGTGGGCTAACCTGACAGATGGACTTGAGCACTGATCCCACCTACCTAAGAAACGGAGATAAAAGTGGGCAGAAGAATACAGCACACATCACTGAAATTCTCTGGACTTCATGCTGAGATGGTGGCAGAGCTCCCTCTCTTTATTACTTTGAATGGTAAAAGACATGATGTCCTGAGAAGGGGGAAAGTGGGAAAACTGATCTGCTGGAGTGGCACCATCACCTGGTTGGAAAAGATTCTGTGGCCCAGCTAATGACAAACACTGATTTTGGTTCTTGTAACCAAAATACACAAATTTTAAAAGCTTTTTGTTTGGTGGTTTTTTGTTTTTTTGTTTTTTTGTTTTTTGTTTGGTTTTGGTTGGTTGGTGTTTTTGTTTGGTTTTGGTTGTGTGTTTTGTTTTTTTTTTTTTTTTTATTTAGGAGTGCTCAGTATCTATTCTTTGACCCCTCTGTCATGATAAAGATCATGTGTTTCATTACAAACCCCATTTTAGGGTTTTTTAGGGACTGCCTATAAACTTTACTGTGGGCTGCAGTTTGGCACAGAGCCTCAGTCCATGAATACTTTGGTAGTGATGTAGTGGCATTTTTCATGGGAGCATTGGTTGTATTTCTTAGTGTTTTTGAAGTTCAGTTTTTTTCCTTTCTTGAAAACTAAATGTTTTGCATCCTCACTTTCACAAATAAAGCTGTTAGCTGAGATATCCAAAATATGAAATCGGGATGGAGGCTATTCTACTCTTATCCTTAAAAGTGGTCCAGATTGTAGTGGAGGAATACTACACAGGCAGTGTGAGAGTAATTTATATTACAAATAGCTCAAGCTCATTATCCTCCTCTGTAAATGGAGTATGTCTGTCTCCTATTTTTTCTTAAACTTCTGCTTTCTGTTTCTTTTTGTAAGCTTTTTCACAAACTTAAAGCAATAACTTTGCAATTTTGAATAAGTCCATAGGAATAAATACAACCATGCACCAGAAAGCCAGTGGTACAGTAGAGTACCTTATCCTCCCCAGACATAGGATTCTCATTTTGCATTCCTTGCCCCAGAGGGTTTTCTCTGGCTCTTGGAAATAGCCAGAGGCAAGCAATCTAATGGCACTTGTTTGTATATACCAAAGAGAGGAAAGATGCGAACCCGACCAGAAGTGGTCAGACATCTTAAAATTGTCTGGAACTGGGGACTGTTGCTGGAGGAAAGCCCTCGGTTTGCCAGCATGTGCGAGGCGTTAAGCAGGAGCAGGTAGTCATTGCTTTAAGCTTAGCTTTGTGCATCACAATCTGCAGGATGGTAACAACTGGGGCATCCTCAGTCTGAATTTGTGTGATCCCTAAAACTGAGGCACCTGTCCAGAATTGCTTCCAGACCAGGAACTTAACAGTGTTCTATAGCTATGAGATTTAGGTACAGTCAGGTAAAAGAACAACTGGCTTGCTGCTTCCAGAAATGTTTACGGTGTTTGAAGTGGGTTTAATTCCTTTTCTTGTTCTTCAGGAATTTACATTTGACTTCTTAGAGTTGGTTTCCTTGCATTTTTATCTCAAATTCCAAGTTAACTGGCATTTACCGGGAACTTCAACGTTGAAGAACGTTTGACATTAGAAGGGCTTTTGTATAGCAGTTTTAAAGTCAGAGTGCATCCTGATACTATATAGTACTTAAACCCTTATTTTTAATGTTGAAAAATATACCGTAGCAGAAGCAAACTAATCGTAACGGCATTAAGGGGTTTGTTGGGTTGTTTTTTTTTTTTCCCTGTTAATTACTAGTAGGAAATTGGGGTTTTTTGGAAAAAATGTCCCACTGTTAGAATTGGAGTAGATAAAGTGTTGTCAGTCACCCTGTTTCAGTGTATACATTCTTCCATGTGCCAGGATGCAACAAAAATAACATTCTTTTGCATCAACATAGATGCAAAACATTGATGCAGTGCATCAAAAAATGCTAGTTTGTATTTAATGAGAAGACGCGTTACACTGTACCTTTTGGTATTTTTCGGAGAAGTTATTACATTGGATCTATTCTGAAGCTGTTAATTATTTTCTTTTTTTTTTTTTTTTTAAATAAAAAGTTACAGGTTTCATACTGTCGTGTTCCTGTTCTAACCACCTGGGCAGTTTATCGGTTATGTGAATTTTGTCATATCCTTCAAGAGGTTCTTAATAATTAGATTCTTATTAAATGTTCTAAAGAATATACCAGAAAGGAGGCTCATTTGAAGAGGGCTCACATTCATTGCCTAGCTTAATATACTGAAAATGAAGCACTTCTTGGGGTGGCACTGTACAAACTCACTTGCATTTAAATGTGTATTTGTGTATTTTTTCAGTAGCACCATATAACATAGTGGTTTGGTGTGATTATAGAACCAGATCCCTTAATCGGTCAGACTGAGCACTGGTTTCACATTGCTGTGACATACCTTGCTAGTGAGAAGTCGCTGTCACCTGAACTTCGGGTTACAGGACCGGTGTGAACACCCTGAGAAGACAACCACCACTGTGGTTCTGAGTGCGGAGCTGGCTGCGGGCTTGTGTTAGCACTGGAAGTGCTGCTGCTTAGTGGAGGTGCGGGAAGAAAATGCTGCCTGCAAGTAACGTTTGATAAGGTGTTGAGGAGGAAGAGTGTCTGAAGCCTTTGTTCTTCATTACCAGCTCAAGCCCGCACAGTTGCCAGCTTTGCCCGACACTTCCAGTGTAACAGCGCATCAGTGCTTGCCCAGAGCAAGGCTGGCGTTTAGTTGGACACTGCAAAGAGCGCAACCGTTTAGGGACTGATGACATCAAGTTAAAGAACCAGTTGTTACTCTTCCCACCTAGGTCGGATCCCTGCGCTCTCCCCGCGGTTTGTTGCGGGAACGGGTCTGTGCCAGGCAGCCGCTGGGACGTCCCACCCCGGCGGGCGGACAGGAGTGTTTCTGGCTTTGGGCAGGGGCGCGGCGCGCGCCCGCGAACACCGCCTTACCCCGAGCCGGACCCAAAAAGCGGATGTTCAGCGCGGTTTTCACGAGCAGCCGTCCCTGTGCGCGCATGCGCACGCCGCACCCTCCCCGCCGGTCCCCGGGCTTCCCCGCGCCTGCGCAGTGGCGCGCAGAGCCGGAGCAGCAGCAGCAGCAGCAGCGGCGGCGGCGGCGGTGGCGGCGGGGGGGAAATGGCGGCCACGGTGCTGGCGGCGCCGGAGGGCGGCTCCGCCGTGATGCAGGCGGGGAACGCGGCGGCTTGTACTCCGCCACCCGGTCCCTCAGGTCCCGGTTCGTGGAACCGTTCCTTGGACCGAGCCTTAGAAGAAGCGGCGGCCAGCGGTACCCTCAGTCTGAGCGGCAGGAAGCTCCGTGACTACCCGCGGGCCAGCGCCGCCAACCACGACCTCAGCGACACCACCCAGGCCGGTGAGGGAGCGAGGCGGCGGGGAAGGGGGGTCGGGGAAACGCCTTGCCCTGCCTCCGCAAGCACCCCAGGGCAGGGGGCAGCCGGTGTAGCGGGGTCTTGGAGGCTCCCCGTGAGAGAAGGCTCAGGGGGGCTGCCTGTCCCGTCCCGCCCCGTCCCAAGAAGGGTGCTGGGGATGGGAGGGGGACAGCCAGCCCCCCGCCGAGAGTGAAGCTGAGTTGGTCAGTTTGCTGTCGCTCCAGTAGATTGAAGCTGGGTGCATGAGGAGGAGGAATATCCTCAGTGGATGTTTGGGGGTGCTCCCCCCCGCCAGTTTCTCTTGAAAAGTGTATGTGTGGGTGCGGAGGGGGATTCCCGCAGCGGGGCGATGCTTGGCATGTTTCTTCATTTGGGCCGTTTCTCCTTCACCCTTTTGCCTCCTCCCTTCGCCCTCCGCCCTTCCTCTCCTCAGCCGGGGCAGGATGGAGGAGCTGTTGCGGGGTACTCCTCCTTCCTCTGCCCGCCGTCGGTCTGGCCGACGAGATCTCTCGATTTATTGGGGCTTTTTTTCTTTGTCGTCTCCACTTTAGAGGTGTTTCCCTTGTTGGAGGCTGTTTTTAAAAGAGTTATGAGGCTTTTCTCAGTACTGCTGATCACTGATGTGGTTTTAGCCGCACATGTTGTGATGTATCTCCATGTGAGCGTGTGTGCATATATACACATGTATATGCACCCTACCCCTCTCATCTTGTGCTGTTGGCAGGGGAAACCAACTTTCGAAGAAGGGCTGTCATGTGTGTGTGCTAAAGACAACTGTTTCTTGTGCTCTTGCACTTCTGTTATTGTAATTTCTGACAGCCATAAGCAAGATATGAAAGGTGCTGTGGATAGAATCAGGTCCCCCCTTTTCCCCCCCCCCCTTCCTGCCTTATATGGATGAAAATTTAATATTTATTAAGGATTTTTAAGAAATACTTTACAAGGTACAGTAAGCAATAGGGCTGTTTTTTTCTCTCTGCTCTTCAAGTATAGTCATAGGAGTAGACCAAAAACTAGTATACTTTACCTGAAAGCGCCTTGATCGTAAGCAAAAAACTCATTTTTGAAGTGTGTTTACATATTACTGTATTGAATAGAGAGATGGGACTTGGGAATCAATGAGAATTTGTGCAGGAAGTAGAAGTTTGGTAAGCCACTGTCCATCATATTCGAAAAATCCTGGCAGTCAGGTGAAGTTCCCGATGACTGGAAGAAGGGTAATATAACCCCCATTTTCAAGAAGGGGAAGGTGGAAGACCCGGGGAACTACAGACCAGTCAGTCTCACCTCTGTGCCTGGCAAAATCTTGGAACAGTTTCTCCTGGAAAACATGCTAAGGCACATGAAAAACAACGAGGTGGTTGGTGACAGCCAACATGGCTTCACTAAGGGGAAATCCTGCCTGACCAATTTGGTGGCCTTCTATGATGGAGCCACGGAACTGATGGACAGCGGCAGAGCAGTTGATGTCATCTACCTGGACTTGTGCAAAGCATTCGACACTGTCCCACACGACATCCTTGTCTCTAAATTGGAGAGACATCAATTTGATAGATGGACCACTCGGTGGATAAAAAACTGGCTCGATGGCCGCACGCAAAGAGTTGTGGTAAATGGCTCGATGTCCAGTTGGAAACCTGTAACGAGTGGTGTCCCTCAGGGATCGGTGTTGGGGCCGGTCCTGTTCAACATCTTTGTCGGTGACATGGACAGTGGGATTGAGTGCGCCCTCAGCAAGTTTGCCGATGACACCAAGCTGTGTGGTTCGGTTGATACGCTGGAGGGAAGGGATGCCATCCAGAGGGACCTTGACACGCTTGTGAGGTGGGCCGATGCCAACCTTATGAAGTTTAACCAAGCCAAGTGCAAGGTCCTACACCTGGGTCGGGGCAACCCCAGGCACTGCTACAGGCTGGGCAGAGAAGAGATTCAGAGCAGCCCTGCAGAAAAGGACTTGGGGGTGTTGGTTGACGGGAAGCTTAACATGAGCCAGCAGTGTGCGCTCGCAGCCCAGAAAGCCAACCGTATCCTGGGCTGCATCAAAAGAAGCGTGACCAGCAGGTCGAAGGAGGTGATCCTGCCCCTCTACTCTGCTCTTGTGAGACCCCACTTGGAGTACTGCGTACAGTTCTGGTGTCCTCAACATAAAAAGGACATGGAGCTGTTGGAGCGAGTCCAGAGGAGGGCCACGAGGATGATAAGAGGGCTGGAGCACCTCCCATATGAAGACAGGCTGAGAAAGTTGGGGCTGTTCAGCCTGGAGAAGAGAAGGCTGCGTGGTGACCTCATAGCAGCCTTCCAGTATCTGAAGGGGGTCTACAAGGATGCTGGGGAGGGACTCTTCCTTAGGGACTGTAGTGGTAGGACAAGGGGTAATGGGTTCAAACTTAAACAGGGGAAGTTTAGACTAGATATAAGGAAGAAGTTCTTTACAGTGAGGGTGGTGAAGCACTGGAATGGGTTGCCCAGGGAGGTTGTGGATGCTCCATCCCTGGCGGTGTTCAAGGCCAGGTTGGACAGAGCCTTGAGCCACATGGTTTAGGGCAAGCTGTCCCTGCCCGTGGCAGGGGGGTTGGAACTAGATGATCTTAAGGTCCTTTCCAACCCTTACGATTCTATGATTCTATAAGTTTTCATAATGCATTGTATAGAGCAAGTTTAGCTTATGTTTATTTTTATCCTCTAGTTGTATAAGTGAAGTAAAAGCTGTTTTAAAAGGTGTCAGCATGCCGTTTGTAGCTTTGATTACTTCCTATGCTGTCATTTATATTTTCTAGTGGTTTGTGTGGAATTGTAGCTTAGAAGCTTGGAAAGAAACTCCAAACATCACTTTTTGAAAGTTACCTTGTATGTTAGTAAGTGTGTTGATTCACTGTCAGCTAAGTAATTCAAAATGGAGCCTTCTTTAAAACTGTCTGACTTTATAGTCTGTCCTGTCACACCCTGCTTATGCAAAAATCTGTCACTAATAGAAATATCAAACAAAAAATCCATCAAACCAGACCTTGAGACAAGTGTGGTTTGTTTGATGTGAACACATCCATAAATAGAAAACACTTCTTGTTGGGATACAATTTTTTTTTTGTTCAAAGGGTTTTCCACAAATGCAGTTGCGCAACGGATGTGTAGTGAGCTAATCTGTAAGCAAATGCAGCATGCACATTTGTGAGGGATTTGTGCTTTTTGTTTGTAATCCTATTCATTTACTGTACTCTTAAACAATTTGTGGGAATTCTTGTTTCCACCAATGTTCCCATCTATTGTGATGAATATTTGCATTGTAGTTGTTCAAGAAGCATTAAATGCTAATAAGCGGCAGTGCATACCATACACTTGTGTGCATTTATCATCACAATGAACCTTAGGAAAAAAAAAAAGCTAGAACTGGTCTTAAGTTGTAAGGAGCAAAGCTTATTGAGCAGGGGGCAGGAGGGAGGGACGCATTCTGTTTAAATCTCTTGTTTTGAAGGCTGCTGTGAATAACTTCGTCTTGTGCCTTTTTTTTAGTGTGGTCTGTTCTATGACTTTGTTTTGAGTGAGGCTGGGCAGTGGGGAAGAACCCATGCAAGCGTTTCTGACCCCCGCTTTTCAGTTGAGTGCTCAGCTACAAATTTAATCCAGTTCTTACCCCACATCAGTTTCATTCTTGTGAAACCTCCAATTCTTTTCTTTGGGAGCAGCCACAAATAATGTGGTATAATGTGTATGTGTGCTAGGTGTTACAAACACCAAAACACTTTAAATAAGCCCCTAGATTGTATACTCCAAGTGCCTTCCTGCATGCTGTGCTGCAAAGACTCAAAGCACATCAGGTGGGACGTGTGTGTGGAGTTTCATAAAAATCATTGGAATTACTCCCAATCTATAAAAATGAAGACAAAACAATGTATATGCAAACCTTACTTGTTTTTATGTGACACCTCTCTAGTGTGGATCATGTTATACTCATATAGCTTACTCCCATTCTTGAAGTAATAAAAGTAATTGCATGTCACTGTAACTGCATCGATGCTAAAGAGTTGAGGATGAATCACATCCCTCATTAATGTAACTACACTGCTAGAAAACCAGCATCTAGCATAGCCTTAAGCCTTAACAGGATCACCAGCCTCACCTGGAAGCTGTTGTTAATGCAGATGAACCAGCACAGTGGGTCAGCAGGAACAGGACGTTAGAGGTTAGATGCTTGATCAAGTTTAGTTGAGTGCTCTGTGAAGATTCTGAAGTTGATGATGGGTGAGGGGAAAATGTCTTTAAGTAGATGTCAGCCATAAGGTACATTTTCAAAACATTGAATCAATGGGAAGATCAAATTTCTTTGGATCTTTTATGAATTCAGAGTTGACAGTGATACTAACCCTGATGCCCAAGCTGTAGTAGCTTCAAGGTACCATTCTTAACCACTCACTGAAAAATCATCAGAGCTGAGTTTGTGGCAGGTGTAACTTAACTCTGGAAAAATACTTGATAAGCATATCACAGTTGGAAGGGACCCATAAGGATCATTGAGTCCAACTTGCTGCCTCTCGCAGGGCTATCTAAAACTAAACCATATGACCAGATCAGGTTTGCTGCATTTTTATTCTGGAAATAAATATAATTTTTCCACTGATGCCTAACAGAAATATTAAATTCCTCATTAATCATTTGCCGTAGTCACTAAACTATTCACCGGAAGGTGAATTGTCTAGTAATGTCAGAGCCTCGGCTGCTTCTGGGCACTGTTGTCTTCCACGTGGGAAATACCCGCAAGCGACTTTTAAAGCCAAGATCAGTGCTCAAGGTTGCTCTCAGAGCAGGTGAACTCAGCAGGCGTTGAAGTAATAGTGAATGTCTGGTTGATTTGTACATTGACTGGAATTAAGATCGCGTAATATAAAATCAGATTGAAGATGAGACGGTCTGTACTTGAGAGCTTTGGAATGGATTAGTGGGAAGGTAGCTCCCCACAGTGCGTGAGGCAGTAGTCCATCTAACGTTCTTGTACATGTGAAGTGGCTCATGTACAAGAAATGCATTGTAATAATAACTTAGATACTGAAAGAGAGCAGCTGTTCTTTATGCTCATCCCTTACAACTTAATTGGAGTTTTAGGAAGTGACTCAAGCTTTCAACAGTCATTGATGATGAAGAATGAGCAAGCTTCTTCATTAACAAAGCAAGAATTTGCTTCTTTCTTTCTTTCATACTCTTTCCTTTAACCTGCATTATCTATCCTCATTTTATCTGGGTTGAGTTACAACCCATTTGTTCATCCCACTCTTGTGCTCAACCAGGGAATAGGAAAAGGAAGGGCTATAAACCATCTGAAAGGAAGCACAGTTGCATTTTGCCAGTGTTAATGTAGATTCTGATGTCATTTTTTGACAGCTTTCCCAGTGGCCTAAAGCATACATTGAGCAGAAAAGTTGTTTGTCAAGCCCTTTGTGACAGCTGTAATTACCTCAACCACTCACTGTCTCCATTTTTAAAGGGGAAGATGGGAATATGGGGGTTTATGCAATAAAAGAAATGGCTGTAGTATGGGAATCAGCTAGTGAGATAATTATATGCAGGGTACTATGTCTTGTTTCTGGAATATATTAATAGAGGAAAAAGATAGCAAGACTCTAAAAATTAAGAAAAAAATTATCTGCTACTACCTTTTAGAATGCCTTTGCCAATAAGGTATCTGTGTGGTTTTGTTCTTAGCAGCTCTCCACAGAAACAATAAAATCTGACCATAGCGTCATGCAAAGTGCTTGCTTGCATTTAGAAAGATTACAGTGACTACATGAGTGTTCTGCAGAAAGAGCTCTCGCTGGTATTTTTCTTTCCTGCCAGAGATTGAGTTGATATTGCCTAATGAAATGTAAAAACAGTTGAGAAGTATAGTCTGGCACATAGAGCAGTGGCCGTATTTCCCTAACATTTGTACTCAAAGCCACAACAGCAGAATCCAAACCAACCTAAAATTAAATAATTGTTTGGAAAAAAAAAAAAAAACCCTCTTTGGGTTACTGTATCTAGAATGTGATTTTATTATGATCTTTAAGATAACTTGCAAGGAAATGGGATTGTTCTGTGTTCAAGTCACAGGCGATTTGTCAGAGGAGCTTACAGTGTTGCTACTTAGGTTATCTGAAGTTTCACTATTAAAAATCAAAACCTAACATTTCATTAGGGTAGTCCAGAGTCTTGTGCTCAGATTTCTGTGTTTGCCTCTGCCCTTATCAAAACCCAAACGGAAATACACTGTCCCAATGTTCTATTAGCTGTGGGGGTGAGAAGGAGGGAGGATGACAGTCTTTCCCCAAACTATAGATGGTGGTCTAGCTTGTTACATTCAGTTGCTTTTTTTTTTTGGTCTTACCTCCTTCTTGTGTCAGTCCCTTTATAATTCAACTATTCCTCTGTCTTGTTTTCTTTCAAGTTGTGTTTCTGTTGTTATAAAGTCTTGCTCTTACGCATGTTCTTTGCATAAATACTGGCAATTTTTAGTCTAGGCTAATGGGATTATCTGAGAGTGGTGCTTTGGTGAATGGGTAAGTTGCGGTCAGTTCTCTTTCTTGTTACCCTCAAAATGTGGACAGCAGTAGACTGTCATAGTTTATGGTTTGGTTTTGTTGAATGTGTTGGACTGGGTTTTGATGGAGAGCTGAGGCCTTCACTAGTGCTCAGTGGTTCTTGGCACACAGGCAGTCTTTTTGCCTCGTGTTTTATAGCAGCTGGGAAAATGGAGTCTGAGCTTGTAGCTTCTAATCCTTGTGGCAGTAAAAGTAATACGTGACGTTCAGAATGCCTTTGTTTAGTGAGTTGATCTTTTAAAACAGAAAAAGTAGCCCCACAATCAAACTTTTACTACCAGTAAGCTCTTCTAAGTGGTGTTCAGGATGGCACGTGTTTGTGGTTACTTCCCTAGTAGGCTTCCACTTTCCTGCCTCCATCATGATCAGGCTTTTTTTCATATTTTTGTCTTGTATGCATACACTCTTAGCTATATTTTTAAAGATAATTGTAACTACATGTAAAGAGGAGAGGGATTGATAGGTAAATATATTGAGTCCTGCAGTCACACAAAGGACAAATTAGTGTTTAGGAAAAAAGGAAATGTCTTTGTTTCTCTCATGATGTTTCCAGCCCTCTTCTCCTGTGGTTGTACCTGTGCTTGGAGGGAGCAAATTTATATTGCTTAAGTACTCCCTGAAGTCAGTCATAAACACACAGCCCAATGTGGTCCAAGTTCTATGCTGATGCCAGAAGGGGAAGTTCTGTCTTCATCTGCTGCTGCACAGTTAACACCAGCAATCATACTGCCTTCCAGCAAGCTGTTTTGTACTTACCTGGCTGAAAACTCAGCCTGTAACTAGCAGGACCAAATCCTTGGACAGCTCGCGGCATTTTCACATGTATGTGAGTGCTCTATAGGGTGATGAGAATGAGAGGGTCTGTTTTGGCAGATATCTGAGCTTAAATTAACTTGCATCAGTTGTGAAATCACACCTTAACTCTATTTTGTAACCTTTTACCTCTGAGCTGTTGTAAATTTGCTCATTTCTTTCTGTGAAACGATGTGCTAGCCTTTGAGTCAGTCAGCATAGGAACTTTTTCTTTCAGAGTATGGCTTATAGAGCTGAGTTGCATTCAGTGAAACTACTGCTGACAGATTTTGATCTCATGCTTTCATTTGGCAAAATACATTATTTTATGCAAGTAATTTTACACTGATGGTTTAGCTTTAGAATGCAGTAGACGTAATTAGTTTCTTCAGTAGAAGAACCAGCAGTGAAGAATTAGTTACAACAAACACTGGAAATTATATAGTGTGTGTTAAAAATAAAATTACATGGTAGCTAACGAAAAGGCTATAACTCAATTCAAGGGTTCTTCCCTTTTTAATAACTAATCAGGCTTGGATCTCATGGTTTCCTATGTTAGCCAAACAGCTTGAATGAATTGCAATTGTGTATTTAGCTGAAGTCATGGGCTGTGCAGTTTGCTTTCTTCTTTATCTGCTATGTCCCCCTCTCCAAAGTGGGGGGGTGTGAAAACCCATTCATGTTAAAAGTGTCTTGGGGCTAGACTTTATCAGAGTTAAAATATTGCTTTAGTTCCCTGAATTACAGCTATTTAGAGAAAGGGTAATATATTGTGGTCTTTTCTTTATAGGAGTGTTTTGTGTAAGTTAGTACTTTTGTATATATGCAGAAAGGGGGCTTTATTTTTCACTTTGAAGTCCTCAAAACTGTCCCGACAGTCCTTTCCTTCAGCCTCACTTATGGTTCTACACTAAAAACTGCTGCCTTCACTGACAGAGCCCAGAAGTCTCTTTCGAGTGAGGAGAGTCTTTGTTCTTTTCTAGCTGGTAATGTTACTGATTTGCAGGTATTTAATAGTCTTCTCTAAATGTAGTTCAAGCACTCCAAAATGAGGATATGCCTAAAAAATCCAGCTTGCTGTGCAGCCCAGGTGTTGGCTGGTGGAACACATTTTTTTTAACCATAGTCTGCTCTGCAGAGAACAGTAGGATTAGTGATCATCTATTCAATTCCCTCCCCCTCTCCCCCGAGTTGTTCAATGACCCATGTGAGTTTTAGTCTATTCTGCTTATTGTTGAAACTTAGCTCTGAATGCAGTATTGTGTTGTTATTGCCTTGGGTGTTTGGGTAGTGCTCCCTACTATTGAAAAGGTTCCAGATGCTATTTTTCATGCAATCTCTATGAAGTGAAGCAAGGTAATGTAACTGCATTTTGTATATATGAAACTTGGAATCATACAAAGTTTGATAGCATATGCTGATTTGGGGTGCCAAATTCAAAGCACATGGTGCCTGAACTTTTAGGCAACAGGTAAATTATATTTTTATTTTTTAAATGCAGTTCTTCATAACTTCAGATGCCTTGGTGACTCCTCAGGAGTACTGGAAATCAAGCCCAACATCTAGAAAAATGGGAATATGTGATTAATTACTACCTTTGGGAAAATTAGTTTAGAAGATTTGCTTAGTATGATGGAGGAATTATATGGCAATGTTAGGATGAAATCTGTAAAGCAGCATTCACCAGCTTTCAGGTTATCACCCCTTGTTCTTTTTGCAATTCTCTGCTTTTTTCCTAATGATTTTTCAACAGTAGTTGTTGATCACAGTTCCTGTGATCAGTCCTGATTCTTACAGTAATTTTGTCATCTGAAGAAATCCACGTGAACAGAAATATCTTGAAGAGGAATGAAAAGTAGTATGTGGTTGCTAATTAAAGACCTGCGGACAGTAGATACGCACAGGAAATGGGCAATTAAAGTTACGTGGGCATCTTTGATTATAGACTATACTGTCTGTGTGCTTGATTTACTGGTGTTACATAAGTTTTTAACTGAGTTTTCTCTGTGCAAGACACCAGTGCTTTTTTCAGGTTGCTTTCCTAATGCTGAATTCTAAATTCAGGCTGAATTTGTCTAGATGCAGTTAAGTGGAATCATGCTGGCACCCATGTGACTCATCACGACAGTTCAAACCTTTATGCCCATCATGTCTCTCTTACCTATGCCAATGAGATAGCAGTAGGTTGTCATTCCCTGAGACCAGTTTGTAAAGTGGGATGCTCTGCCTCCAAGTTGTACAGATGTTTGAGAGCAGAGGAGCGATGATATGTGTAGGTCTTCGGTTCTGTGCTTGGTGTACTGGAGGGGATTGTGCTCTGCTGGGTTGGGATTCCTCCATGTGTTCATGTCACATGTTCCTAGCAATATGATGTTGTCTGTCTCCTCTGCCCTCAATCTTTTTTCATCTCCTTCATCCCAGCTTCCACATCTTAACCTTTTCTTCTTCCCTCGCTAATCTTGCCCTCTGTCTCAAATGCTGCTCTCATTGCCAACTCCAATCTTCTCATCCAAGTTGTTAGCACGATAAAGGGATGAATAATCAGAATAATCTATCAAGTATTAATGCTTTGTAGAAAATCCCTTTTAAATCTGAGCAGAACATTAATTTGAGGGTGCTGCTGAGACAAGTAGTAATTTAAACCTGTTTAATTCATTATTGCCATTATTTATGGCCATATGTATTACTACTTAGTTCAGCCATAGACCAAGGCTTTTACTGGTGTTTGAATTGGTGTCATACACGCTGTTCTCTAGGAGTGAGAGTCACCGAGTGCAGTAATAGCAGGACAATTAGGTGCTTGTCATTACATTGACTCCAAGCTCAGCTATGAAATAAATGCTTTTTTTAGAGGGCCACCACTGAATGTGGTTATGAACCATAAAATATCTGCTACTTCCTTTTATTGTGCTGGCTTGTCAAGGGGTGGGTAAATTTGTGCTTAGCAGAGTCAAAAAATTATCTTTGGAACCCATCTATGCTAAAACAGCAGATCATTTGAGCTGTAAATGTGTTGCAGAATATTCGAATGTGCTATATGGCATGGCTCTGTTCTGCTGCCGTGCAAATCATCCCATCATTCAGGAATGCCTGTGTGTCAAAAGATTGTTGTCATTATTACTGTTAAAAGCTACAGTGTAAGAAGGCAAGCCTAGAAGCTTTACTGGTGGTTAAATGTTAGCTTTTCCTTCTGGGCAAGGTGAAGGAAGTTTTCATGGAGAATATCCCACCCCACCCCACCCCGCCCCGCAACTGATAACCTTCAATCTGTTTTGTAGTTCCTGTTCTCCTTAAACACATTTTTTTTAAATCAGCTTTTCTATTGGAATTTTCAGTGTAAAGGTGCTGTCATAGCGTTTATCATGAGACAGTATTTAATTGCAGATTTCTTACTATGATAACTTAACATGTTCTTTTTTGTTTAAGATACTTCTTTTTATCTCAGCTTTTTTTGTTTTCTCTGAAAGGAAAAGAGCATTAACTTGTAACTTGAAATAAGAGGTAGAAGATCTGGGTTTATTTTGAAAGTGCCCAAGTGCACGGCAACTATTTAAAATCTCTCTGAAGTATTACATCCTTCTTTCTGTTGGCTAATTGATATGGTCAGTGTTAACAAATGGTGTTGAGAGATTTATTCTGTCTTCATGTAGAGTAAGGAGGAGGCTAGTTTTCTATTCAAAAACTTCGTTTTACCATCTGTTACTGTTTAACTGAAGGTTTATCAATACTACTAGAAATTTACTTCTCTGAGAGTATTAATGTGCTTATTAAACACATGTTTAAAAAAAACCCCAACGAACCTTAATATGACGATAAAGCCGTAGTTTCTTTCCAACTTGGCTTGTTATAATTCGAAGAACTTTTTCATAGGGCTATGCTGTAAGGTATGAAGAATGTAAGGGATTACAAAAACACACCTGTATTGTAATTATTTTGAGAACTCTTTCGTGATATGACCTTTTTTTTACAGAATTAACTTTCAGTGCTTTTTCCGTATCATTACATTCATCACAAGTTCAAGCGTGCAGATGGTTATGATCATGTTGAATAAATATGAAAAATGATAAGTATGAATAAAGAACGTTACACAAACTATTTGTGTTCTAGATCTGATATTTCCGTTTTGTTTCTGAGGATACTTTTGTGGCTGCGAACACCTCTACATACCATGTTTTCTAAAAATCTGTTCTTTCAGATACTGAAAATACCTTGGCAGTGCTATGGTACAGGTTGCAAAGCTCGATTGCTTGTCCTGCTTTTTTCAAAAGAGCATTTTTGTTACTTAATGCAAGAAACTCTTCTAGTTCATAGAATTTCGTCTAGACCAAGGTATTAAAGTAGTAATAAAATAAATCCTTAAAAGTGTCTTTCCTTGCCAGAAATCTCTATTCCTTATGAAATTAACATGCTTCCTATGCTTTTCTTGAGTTTAACTTTCTCTGCACCATAACGTTCCATTCAAATCGTGATTTGGGAATAGGTAAGAGAGTTGTATTTTACTGCTGTTAAGGAGCATACAGCACTTTGAAGAGGGAAGGCACAACGGAAGTTCTAGTGCACGTGATTTGGATGTGCATTAAGTAGCTGAGTAATACAGCTGTAAACTTTTAGATATCTGCCATCTCTGCTTCCACAAATACATGCTAAAATGAGAAGTGCATCTGTTAATCTGGTAAATTCTCTTTGTCAACGTTACTGCAGTGTCATTTCTGTTCACAATCCTGTAGTTCTGCTACAGAAAGTGGTTAAGAAATAAGTCTGTGGAAGTTCCATTTCAGTAATGAGTTACCAGTTTGAAACTAGACCATTTAAATAGCTTTTCACATTTAAATAAAATTAAAATATTATTCAGTTCATATTCCTTTTCCTTAAAACACGTTATTCCTCTTTGAATATGTAAAACAAAATGCAGAAATACGTATTTTCATCAATAATGTAATTGTTGGCACAGTGCTGCCAGATTTGCACTATTTCAGTGGAAAAAAATACTTTCACAGTTTTAATAACCTCTGCTATTATTTCTATCTAATTAGATTTTTCAGACAGAAATGTGATTTATTTTTTAAACATGGCTGTATTCTTCCCATATGATGTAGTTCTTCTCAACTTTTGACTGGGTTAAATATGTAACAAATGGAAGTAGGAGGGTTTTTAGAGGCATAAATGGCAAGCTGTATGGGCAGATTCTGGAATCACTTGAATGAGTTGTTGTCCCTTCTGTTTTGGGAAAAGGGTTTCCTCTTCTAATGAATGACTACAACATGGGTCTTTGGGACTTTCTCAGCATAGTAATGAGAAGTGTATCTGAAACATGACAATTGTTGGGGATTACAAAAGCAAACAAACAACAAGAACCGAGTAGAACCAAGAGAATTTCTCTTTGCTCCTACACTGGTCTCGTGTGATGCAGTGCAAGAGGCAGAGAGGATCTGGCATGGCTCCTGCTTCACTCTAGGGGAAGCAGTTTATACTTCTCTGATTCTCAGCTGGGGGTATTTTAGTCTGCTCAACACAGTGTCTATTTTTTAATCATATTAGAAGAAAATGTGTTCATACTTAAATTATGCCTTTTAGATTTGCCCATTCTATTTTCATTCTCTGGTTTTGACCTTAAATAATCCTCCTATCTCTGTGTTTCCTGTCTTTTTGCATCTTGCTCTCTAATCTGTGTGGTACATCCTGCTTCCTCACTGTCTGCATGGAGATACTTGCTTATGTCAGAGGTATTTGTAGAACACCTTGTCTGGTGTACTGTTTTACTTCTCAGGCAAAATCTTGCAATTTTAAAGAAATTAAAGAAAACACAGTTTATGTCCCATGAAGAGAGGAGGAAAAAAAAGAAATCATAAGCCACGCATCTTATTTGGGGGACTTGAGTTTGATTTCAAGTTTTATATTGCACATAGACTAAATTTGTTGAAATAGTTTTTTAATATGCCTTTGTATTTTGTTTCCATGCCATTTGATTTGAAACTATATTACTACATTATGTAATCTCATAAAATAGCCTGTTGTGTTGGGATGACAGTACTTAGGAGGCACTGGGTATGTTAACATTTGGAAAGCTGGAGACATCTTTTTAAATAAGCAAAATGAGTGTGTGGTGTTACGGAGTTGGTTGGTGTTCTGGTGTTATTGGCTGATAAAACAGCCTACTTCTGGCAGGTAGCATCTTCCGTGAGGGGGAAGAAGATTAATGAACAAGAGTTTAATACATGTGCGTATGAAATTGTAAATGTAACCTTAATTTTGCTTCACACCTATATCATTTTTATAACTTCACTGTAATAAACTTTGTTTCACTCCAGCTGTTCAAGTGTTTTCTTCATGTTACTTTCCATGTGACAACTTTTCCATGTAGCAGAAAGGTCATTCCTACTGTGTTGTTGGTGTTAACTTTTTCAGGGGATGTCAAACTCCAGTGGCAAATTTTCATTTACCGAAGTTTTTAATCAGTTTATGGCATCTTGTCTTGTGATCGCTGCCATCCTTGCTCTCTTACTCTGTATCAATGAAATGTGGCACATTGTCTTTCTTTCATGTAGTATTCTCACAGTTGTAACAGCTGTTTCTTCTTTGGCTGTAGTTGCAGTTTAATAGAGATAGGGAAATTCTGGTTTGTAAAGAATGTTAAATATTAGCAGGTGAAGTAGAAACTAAAATGGGTTTATTTTCAAATATATTTTATGGTGAGACTTTTCACAAGTTTCTCATTCTTGCTTTATAATAGCCTGAAGAGTTTTATTTCACTTCTGTTGGAAGTACAGATGTGCTTCTAGGGATCCCAGGATAGATTTTCTTCCTCATCTTGTACTTACAGTAATGAGATCAATATTACTTTCTGGGCAAAAGAAATATTCAGTGCCATCACTATTGTTAGTGCTTTATCATCATTTTTCTTTTTGTATAAACTTCAAATATCCTGCTTGACTCATATTTTCCTACCCTTACTGTTTTCTTTTTGCTGATCACTTCCATATTTATACCAAAGCTAAATTTATCTTTTAATGCTGTGCCATTTTTATAATGTCTTTTTAAAATTGCATGTCAGAGCCAATTATTTTCCATGTATAACCTTTCCATTTGGCTGTGGGTGATTCATTGGCTTATTCTTTGCTATTCAGTGAAAATCAGATTTGTAATTTCAGGACTTTCAAGCTATCTAGTGTCTTTGCTGCATCAAAGTCCTTCTCTTCCCACAACTCCATGCGGAGACTTCTGAAAGCTAGAAGTTGTTCAAGTTGAATTGTTTCCATTAAGTCTCTTGATTAAAATTCATGGAGTGGTTGTTGCAGTGGGACTGTTTTCCATGGTGTGGGGTTGGATTTGTTTGGGATCGTTTTGCAGTGTTGGAACTGCAAATTTACCTGCAGTTTCACCCAAGCTGTAGACTGTTGTCCCTCTTTTTACCCAAGCCTGTTACCCTGGTGAGGTTTTGTGAAAGATAAATGGATTGAGTAAATATTAATGCATGCTTTTAACAATGCTCATAATTTTTAATAGGAAAAATTATAGATGGATCCAGAGCTCTGCGCATGGACTTACAAAGCTTTTTTATGTCTTTTGCTTGAAAATAGATTTTTCAAGTCAGTTTTAGTTGGGCAATTCCTTTTGTACCTGAAGAAAGTTTATCAGGGGGGTTGGGAGGGGAAGAGTTCACTTACTGCCCACTTCCCCTCACTGCTAACTCTGTGAAGCAGTGGTGTAAAATGAAACCCTGCTCTCCTGGAACACGGTCAAGTATTTCATAAGCAGTGGGCAGGGGCAGGGTGTCGTGTTGCTGAGAAGCAGTAGGGTGCTTTCATACGTTGAGTGTGTCGTGCCTGTGTCCATGTGCGAGCATGTATGAAGCAGTTTATCTGAACCTTTGAGATTTTTACATTTGGTTTTTTTACATGTTTGTGAATGACCACTTCGTGAAATAAGGTTTTGTAGAGAGAGCTCTAAAAATACCAGCAGTTAAAAGTCATTATGAAAATGGAGTAGCGAAGATCTCTGTAAGTGGAATTCTCATCGTTCTTGTGCAGTGTGGGCAGTTGCCACACAGCTCCGTGTTTGCCGAGAATTCTTCTAACAATGCAAAAAAACTTTTGTTCTCCTTTTTCTCCTGTTCTGTGCGGCTTGTACTGAGACAGTATAGATAGAGTTGTCACATGCACAAAACTGATGTTTCTCAGAGGAGCTGGAGGGATAGAACCAATCAGCCAAAAATTTTCAAAGTGACTGCTGCAGTTTGCTCTTAAGAGGCCGTGATGGAAATTAGTCTCAATGTTTACTGTTAAACCTCAACTTCAGCATTTTCCTGAACAGAGATGGGTTTGGTTTTGAAAAGAATTCTATTTTAAGTTGTAGTGAGATCAGGTTAGATTTTGTGTTGTGTGTTTGCTGCCAGAGAAGTTTTTTTTTTAAAGATGTGTAGAGTTCACCTCAAATATTGATTTGAGAATGTAACAATCCTTTTGATAGCCTTGCTACTAGCTTCTAGCAAGCTGAGCTTTTAAAAAAGTGAAGATGCATGTAATTGTGACCACAAGTTCTGTAGTTCTTGGTCTCTGCTAATGTCAGCATGGCATGCTTTTGACTGAAGGTGACTTTTATGGTGTCCAGATTAAAAATTTATTTCATATTATGAACATATGTTTTGGCAATTGCTGTCATTTATCTCTTCATTCGGCTGTCCTCTCTGTTTGATACAGGATATTTTCCATACATACCCTATACTGTTGTTTTATTTCTTGACACTAAAATGGCTTGTACTGCACAGACGACTTGGTAAGGCTCCAGCTCTTTTTCTAGAACTCTGACAATAACTGTCCAATTGAAAATTGCAGCACTGCTAGTGTAAAGTGTAACAGACTTTTTTTGTTAGGGATGATGTCAGCATGAGAGATGGCCTCAAGGAGTCATTAAAAGAACATAGGACTTTTGACTGTTGGACTTTATTGACTTTTCTCCTCAATAAAATACCGTCCTGCTGAAGACAGATTAGTGTCTGCAGTGCTGAGACATACTTGGTGACCTTACTGTGCAGTCTGATGAAGCTGCATCTAAGTGCTGTAAATACGGAGGCACTCTATTAAGAGCTTCAGAGAAATGTGGTAATAACAGGCATAAAATTTTATAGAAATGCTTGCCTTTCTGTGAAAGTAATTGGCCTTTTTATGTGAAATTACTCATTTTGCTTTTTAGGACCTTTGAATTTTCAGTTCTGGTTTGAGCTGGTTTGTTTCTAAGTCTCCACTTGAGACCTTCTGAAACGTATTCACGGCTAAAATGTTTTTCTTTATGGTCTGTCCATCTATTGCTGACTTTAAGATATCATTCTACTTAACTGTCTGTGGAAAAAAAGGGAGTAAAGTTAATGTATTTTGAACTGACCAGTGAAATACATAGGGGGAATATGCAAAACTAATGGAATACTAGGTAAATTGCAGCTGTCACATTAGCTGACTTATTTATATGTGAAAATGCTTGTAGATGGAGAATTTTATGTACAATATTAAGATGAACTGAAGTCATTGCTAGCTTTTAGAGAAATAAGTAGATGAATGGTGGAAATATGAAGCCTTTGTTGGTTGCATTTTATGTTTCCAGCCCTCCTGACTGATCTATTCCTGCCTTTATTCTGTGCCAGGTCTCCTTCCCCAGGTTAGAGTTTTGTGAGAGAGCTGTTGGAATTACTGAATATATGAGATATTTCACTGATACAGAGGAAAGTCAGAGCAGAGCATTAAGCAAAGTCACAGTAACATACAGTCGTCCTCATTGATAGTCTCTTCAGGTAGAACTGTCAGTAGCCATGAGCAGATCATTGAGTGTGGTTTAAAAATGTAATGGGTGTATTTGGAGTGCCTGAGCTGGTTGTGGGGGTGCCAGCTTACACAACATAAATTTATTCAGAAGGCACTATGCTGCCTTACAGGGGCTTTCTAGCCTGGCTCAGTACTGCCTAGGAGGTCTTGATACTTTTCTGTTAGTATTTGTCATTACTTATCATCGTACACCATCTGCATTAGCCTTTGTATTAACTTGTGGTATTGCTTTATCCACATTATCTGACCCTTCCTTCCCTCTCCTTTTCTGAATAACTGAAGGTTGACTATGGATTTTAAACTATGGACTATGGTATCTATAGTACCTTAGAGTCTAATCGCGAGATGAAGGAACTAATATTTATCATATTTTTGTTTTCCTGTCTTTTTTGTGAGAAGTATGTAGCTTCTTGGTAAGAGTCTTTTCTAATTTCCTGCTGCTATATTATATCTGCTTGTGTGTGTGGTACTTTTTGTACACGCTGCATGCTACAGATTTCCCATATAAAATGGAAAGATCAGAGAGTTGGAATTGAAGGAGATGATAGTGTGTGTGAAGACCTCAAAGCCCTTTGAGTGCTTTCTGGCCAGTCTCTGGACCATGAGAAAAATGTGTTTCCTTAAACTTGTAGATGTAAGGAAATGAAAAGTTGCCATGTAGAGCACACAGCCTTCTCTCCTCTCTTAACGAGCAAATGTCTTTCCATTACAACAGTAGCTCAGCCTTCTCTTCTGGAGGTGGCAGCTTGCATTGTGTCCTGTACTGAAGTTTTGAATACAACTTACCATGATGTGAGGACAAGTTTTATAACAACAATAGGAGGCTTTTTAATTAAAAACAAGATTAAAAATATGTATTATTGACTTGACTTTTAGATTCAGCAGTTCAGCACAACCCAGCGAAAGAACGTCTTGCACTGAAGTTTAATGAAGCTTGAGTATAGTTTCAGTATCACAGCAGGTTGAAGAAGGTGCAGCCCTTCACCACATTCATTCCTATTTCTGTGCAGCAGTTCCTTTCTCCTCTGCACTTCTAACCAAATCACTAAGAACAAGTTGTTGTAAGTTATGAAGTGACTACCAGGTTACTTCTGCACCTGTGAAAGTGGGAAGTTATACTCAAGTCTTGAATCGTTGGTTTTCTTTAAGTATTAAATGGGAATGTAACAGAAAATGAGAAATTCTTTCCTGATTAGGGAAAAGAGTCCATAGAACGGAGGTATATCCTTCCTAAATAATATGGGACAAGACCAGCTCAGGCCTATGGGAAGCCAACATTGTGGAAAACACTGATACTTTTGGTGGGAGTTCGTCCATTTATTGGTATTCATTCTCCATGATCCTGAGTGTGAGAACTGAGAAAAGCAGATGTCTTAAATAAAAATAAATGAGGAAGAAATACAGCAGAGATAAATTTCATATTGTAGAGGCTGGGATTGAAGTCTTGAATCAAAGGAGCAAATCTGAACTGTGTAATGATTCTAAGTAATGGTGTTGCAGCAAAACATTTACAAAATGAGCTTAGTCTCCTTTGTTTTAGCCGAGATGATTGCTTAATGCTAGAAGAAAATAGAATGCTTAAGTAATGAGCACTTTGATCTGATTCAAGTCCGAGTAATGTCTGCTTAGAAAATCCCGATTAAAGATTTTCTTTCAGAAGTTTCTTTCTTTCTTTCTTTCTTCCCTCCTGGTTTGGGTTTTGTTTTGGTTGATTGAGTTTGGGGGTTTTTTAACCACCTTGTAAAGGTGAGGCCTCAACTTGCTTGCCAGTGTGCAGGTAACAGCTTCTTTAAGGAGGTTGTACTACCAAAGGAAGTCACTGTCCTTATGTATCCACTAGAAAGACAGTTCATGTAAGTCCTCCCCAAGTTAGCTTCAGGCAAAATTTGCAAGAGTAGTTTAAACAACTTTAAAAATCATGTGAAGCTAACTTGACTGCTTCTCTGCCTGATGTAAATTGAGAAATGCTCACACAAGTGTTGCAGAATCAGTAGCTTACAGCAAAGGGCTGGTAAGGAGTATTCAATAGAGGTGATAATTTTACACCAGTATAGTTGGATTCCAGGGGGTGTATCTCCAAGTCTTTCAAATGCTGTTTTAAACTGTCTTGGTTAAACTAGTATAAAAGGCTAGACATACAGGTTTCATGCTATGATTTGACTATTTTCTTTTTACTTTTTTTGTTTGCTTGGTTGTGGTTTTTTTGATTGTTTTTCTTTTTACTTAAAACTTGACAAGGAGTAGGTTTGGGTCAAACCAAAACAGCCTCCTTTAAAACACGTTTATCAATGAAGGGGTGTATGCTGCCTGACTAGCTATGTATGTGCAGTCCAAAGGCTGTTTTCCCTTGGAGATAAATACTGTATGTATGTTTTGAACAAAAAACCAGAGATACTTGCAATGCAGCTGACCAGTGAGGAACTGAACTTCCCCAGTTTAACCGGACTTGGTGAGCTGGAAATTCTGGTTCATTTCCTCAGTGTTAGATCTCTTGCAACATTGCTTCTCCAACTTTCACTTATTTTAGTTTGTTTGGCTTTATGTTTTAGGGTGGTTTGAAAGAGAAGCATGATTGTGCTGTTGGCTGGATGCCCAAGTTTAGTGAGGAAAGGGAATGAAATTGCTGGAAGAGACATCAGGGGGATGGTGAGGTATCTAGCAGAAGCTGGAAGCAGAGTTTGTGTAAATACTTCTTTAACCCAAACCCTGAAGGAGGGGGTTAGAATTAATCTCTATTCTCAAACATAGCTGAACAGTTCCATTTTGCATCATCTTTGCTCTGGCAGTATATGAGTTGCAGTTTGCATTCTGTCTGTAATCTGTCCTCTTGTTTACTGACCAGTCATAAGGCCCAGCTGGTAGATCATCTGATTTCCTTCATCTGCCTCCCTTCTAAAGCCACTGAATTGTGCTCCCTGCTCATCTGAAAAGCAGTTACATCTCATTCCTGAAGTGTTTGCTTTGCTCCACCATGTGCCATCCTTAATGTCATGCTGTGTACACAGGTCCATATCTGTAATAGGCAAAACTTGGGAGTAAATCCCTGATCACAATGTATTTGCTACTCTGAAAAGAACTCTGTGGTTTTTTTAAAGTGTGTGTGTGTGTTAAGGAACCAAAAAAGTGCAGTTTCATGCACCAGCTAGTCCAAATCCCAACTACTGCCAAAAGTCATGGTCCCTTTCTTCCCATGCACATTCTTGTCCTCTCTTTCATATTGATGTTAGAGATTACACAACTGCAGCATGAATCAGATCATGCCTTAGAAGGGCTGAAAACTATTCATGGTGGTGTTTTTTTGCAGGATTTGTTCTCAGTAATGAGACCCAACTGGCTGTGTGGCTGCACAGACGGGAGTGCTGGCACAAGGGGAGGGCATGATAACACATGGCCAGTAAGGAATTGTTCCCTTCACTAGCTTAGGGTGGCTGACTGTGAAGCTGGGATCTCCATTGAAAAATTAATAAATAATACTTGATATAACAGTTTGATTCATTGATGCTACTGATTTTCCTGCTCCAGAGCCAACTAGAGGAAAAGCAACTGGAGTCAACGGAGTATTAGGAGTTCTCTGTTCCTTACAAGGACTGGAACTTGTCACTCTTCCTGTTCTCTGGTAACCACACAACTGTATAATGGTGTTCTATAGTTTCCACTGGGTTTTAGTTGTTTGTTTTTATTTTTACTAAACAAGCAATATTCCCTGCAAAAGGAAAATGAAATTATTTTACAGAGGAAGAGGCATTGTATTCCAAGTCGTTAGTCTGATTACAGTGTTTACCTCTTCTTGCAGTGCTTACACAGTCTGCTCCTGTGAGAAAATCATGCTTTCTATGGCAATGTGCTTTCTTGTCAGAGGATGTACAGCAGCTGACATTAAGTGCAAGACTGTAAAATATGTGTTTGTGTTTAGTCAGTATGTTTTATGGTGACACCTGTGAAGTTTTCATTCATGTGTAAAAGAGAAAGCTAAACTACAGCAAATATGCATTAAAATCATGTGGAGAGAAAAAAGGGAGGGAGAATGGGAGCTGGTGCTTAGAATCTTGTTTACCTCTGATCCCACGTATGACTGAGTTTTCTTATTTAGTATAATTAAAGTTCTTGCAGATCTTTGTACATATTTTTTTCTAGTCTTAACAGAGAATGGTGAATGTTGCAGAGACTAGGCTCAGAGAGTTGTAGTTAATTAATTTCTTGGGTTTATGTGTTGCATTCTAATGGAGAAGAGTTGGAGGGGCAACACTGCTAAAAAGACCCTAATGTAGTTCAGGTGAGTTGGAAGCCAGATTCTGCAATACTCCCTTGTGTGACTGTTCTTAAGATGCTCCTGAGTTAAAAAAACCAAAACAAAATAAAAGCTAGCCAGGTTTCATTTGGCAGTCTATGTGTTGAAGGTAAAGGCTTAGGCCATAGTTCTGGGTCACTAAAATTGCCTCAAGCAAGGGATTTGTGAGACGTCTTCAGAAAAGTGAAGGGTTTTCTTGTTTTTTAAAACCTTTGGCAAGACGCTTTGTTTTTTGTTATTTGTATTGAGCGTTCCAAAATAAAAGTGTGGCCAGAGGAAATGACATTGTGAAACTTTGATCCACGCATCTGACACTTGACAATGATTTGGCAATGGTTTGAAACATGGTTTATAAGGACAGTGTCAAGCAGCTCCGATTAAAAGCATGCTACAAACCTCGTCTTTAGCACACATGACAGGAAATACAGAGCATTGATTTCAGTGTGAAGTATAATCTTTCAATTCGTTTTGCGTGTTATGCTGTATATTCTCAGGTTGGTGAATCAGGCTTTGGTGGTAAGCACTTCTGCATTCCAGGCATAGCACCACCAAGTTGACATTTGGAAGAAACTGCCATCCTTTACCTTGTTTTCTCTAACTGCAGAAATCATAGCCTGTTCATGTTGCAAAACCCAGCAGGTTGGAGATTCTTGGTTACAAAATCTTAGTCTGTGGAAATGGTAGAAACACATTTTAATGCTGCTAGTATTGTGGCCAAGCAGGAATGTGATCGTACATATCAATAACTGATCTGCTGAGAACTGAAATGTGGTAAGTGTATCAAGGATGGATCACATGTCTGGATCTAATTTTTCTTCATGAAATATTGGAAATTGAAACTAGAAGTTAGGGGATGTGTTTCATTACAGGGCTACAGAAATAATGTAGGTGAAAATAGTCTTCATTATGCCTGATACTTGGGTGTTCTGGCTTGGGCAGTTGGTGCTATCGTGTCGTCATTGTACATTACTGAGGTAAAACAAAGAAGGATGTGTCTCATTTTGGCTCACCTTCTTTCACCTTAACTTAATAGGTTTGCAAGAAATGTATCTCGGATACATGGGAGAATAGTTGGGAAAAGTTCAGGTTTGACAGGACTGGCAGGTGGAAGGTGAGTCAGGAGATGACATTTCTGTGGTTAGTTTTAAATTAGGGTATGACAAAAGTGGTAGTGTTGTATCAGAGCAGGCAGGAAGAGGTAAAATCACCCCTCCTGTGTCAGAAAATCCTCCAGGTGTGAAATGCAGCGCTAAGGATGCCAACATTTGCAGTGCTCAGAGAGGAAAACATTCCCAGATACAGAGTTCAGGGACTAACAGCATCAGAATTATATACAGAAGTATTCTTTAATGATGATTTCAGGTTTTCTTGTGCAAGGAAAGTCAGGACAACAATACCAGTAGCTCGTCTGCTTAGGGCTATGCTTTCTTTTTTTTCATTTTCTTTCAGTAGCTTTATGGGAAGGTTTCCTAAAAATCATCAGAATCATAAGCATTGATCTTCTCAGGTTTTCATTTGAAGTTCTGAAATGTTTGCAAGGTGAAACAAATGATTTCATAAAACCAGGATGAATATGCATGACTTTGTTTGGCTGATAGAATGAATGACAAGCAAGAGGCGGAGTGAAGGTTTAAATAATGCATTTGGAATTGTGAGTAATCGTTCTAATAGAGTCAATTATAAACGTCATAATTGAGCAATCAAATGGCATCAAGTTCCTCAAAAGATCTGTTGAGTGACGCTATCTGAAAGATGCCTGTAACCTAAGCAGTTAATTTCCAGGGAGCAGACCAACTCTTCCGGAACAGTAGTTGCAGGTTAGTTGTTCAGGTGAGCTGCTTTCCATATCTCTGAGATTACATCAGCTGCTTCAAGGATGTTCTTCAGTGTGGTTGCGGTTTTGTTGTTATCATTGTGGAACTGTGGAGTTTGCTTCTGGTCTTTAAGTTGTGTATGTGGGGGGAAGAAAGTCTATTTACAGAGTTCCAGATTTTGAACTTATTTCTCCTTGAACAGCTGTGCTTTGTCCTCTTAGAGCAGTTCATTCTGCCTTTTGCCTTCTGTCACTGTACTGGCTGTCAGCCTCCTGGTCATTGATTGACTTCTCTAATTATTTGTGTGAAAATATGTTTTTGTCTGTAAGCTGCAAGCTAATATATCTTAGATTTGTCTGTTAGAAAACTGTGGTGTGCTTTTAAGTTACAAGCGTTTTCATACTTTTAGGGGAAAAAAAATGTTTTCTTGCCCTTCAAATGAAGTCATCCTTGTTGAGGGCAGTATATAGCAGCCAGTGTCACCATCAGGATTCAAATCAATTCACAGATACCAGTATTGTTATTGCATCACTACAGCACATTCATGGCTGATGTCACACAGCTGCAACTGGGTTATTGTAGAAGGCATGATACATCATGGGTGGGAGCTCACAGTTTACAGCTGCTGACATAAAGTCACAATCTCTCTTACATTAGTGTTTTGCCAGCGGGTGTTATGGTGGTTGCTGACATTTGGTTTTGAATAGGCGGCCAAAACTCTAGACTTTGCTGGTTTAAATTAAAAAAAAAAAAAGTGCATGGGGAACACATGCAGATCCCTGGTGACAAAAGGCAGATTTTTATCAACGAAATTGTGTAGCACAGCCCAGGCCTAGAACTGGCCTTCATTGTCATAATTAATTGGAATGAGAGCAGAAGCCATATTCCCATCGCAACAGGATTAGTGGACTGATCACATTAGCATCTCGTGATGAACTGGAATTCAGCACCGCCCAGCTAGTTTGAGTGCCAGTAACAATTGAGCTGCAGCTCCCTTTCTTTTTAGAGTATGGAGTGGGTTAAAGTACTCGGTACCTTAAACAGTGCATCCTTGTGCATCAGGGATTTTCCTTTGGAGACAAAATTAGTGTTACAGCTTAGGTTAAAAATGTGTGAACACAGCCCTGCTAATATTTGGTGTCAGAGGAACGTTCTTCTTTGAGCAGGAACGGTTTAAGTTTAGAGCCAAATGATGCAATTTTAAACGTACTGTATTCTCTAGTCGCATTTAACGTTGGATTTACTGGCTTTCTGAATGGAATCCCAATTAAGATGGAAAAGGTCAGTGATCTGACTCCACTCTGAGGTTTCATTTTGTGTTTGTACTCTTGGCTTTATTATCTTTCACAAAGAGCTTAGTTCCAAAGAACGCTTCTCCTTTGCCAAAATTCCACATAATCTTGCCTTCAAGGAAACATGTCCATTTTTAGCAGGCTACGAGAGCCTTTTTTTAAAGCATATTTCTGGTAACAGCAATTTTAGCCCATGAGATGTGGCCACAAGTCAATCCTACTTCAAATTATATCAGCTATATTCCACTCATACATTTACTCGTAGTGAAATTTGACGTTTGTGCTTTTGGGGGAGAATTAGTCATTTGCTCTTTGGAGTTCATGGTATGTCAAGCAGCAAGGGTGTGTGCATACATATTAAAGCAAATAATCTGCATCATGCTGATTACTCCTTGCTTGATTTGACAGCAGTTGGTTCTTAATTCATGCTATAACATTCGTTTAAAAAAAAAAAAACCCTATAATTTATATAAGACATCACTACAGTGTTCTGAGAAGTTGAGAGAAATCTTCGCACAACTTTTAGTTTGTAATTTTAGTTTAATAATTTATACTGTAACACCTTTTTGTTTTCTGGTTGTAGTTGAAGTTATTTTATGCATACAGTAGCAGAAGAATATCACTAAACCAAGTCTTAATTGACAAGATATTTTCAATAAAATACCTTTGGTCTTGTTCCTTCACCTCACTCCTCCTGTCTCTTTTGGAAAAGCATCAGCTACTGCTGTACTGCAGGGTAGCATATATGTAAATATCTAACCAGTCACTGGTGTGCTTTTGTCGTTATTTCTCTCCTGTTTTTGTTAGAGCTGTTCCTTTCATTCGGATATTTTTAGGAAGAAGGTGAGGAAGAGGATGGAGTTGTTGAATCGTTTCATACAATGACTGCTGCAGTCTCTGCCCCATTTCTGGCTCCATTTAAGGTCTGCTTTCTGGAGTGGAGGAGGGTTCCAGAGAAATTGGCCAAAATCAGAAATGTCACTGCGTCTTAGGGATAGTGTGTTCTGAACTTACAGAAATTAAATACTTGTTGGAGGTTTGCAAGGGAGCAAGGCAGCAATTGCAAAAAACCAGAAACAGTTCTTCATTTGCAGATTCAGAATTCACACTGTATTTTTATCATATATTGTTTTACACTATAGCTTAGTCTGGTTTTTCTAGCAATTGCCTTTTTTTATGGTCCTGGCAGACATTCCCTCTTAGCTCCCCATTCAAGCATATGAAATCATGGATGCTGTGTATGAGTTAGTATTCTCATGGCCATCATTTGGGTAAAAATGCTGCAAACTTCTTAACCAAGCTTGTAACTGGTTAGACCTGCTTTGGATGATTTAAGAGACTACACTGCAGCATCAAAATTCAGCTTCAATTTAATCTGCTTTCCACCAAATTTCTACTGCTAAACAGAAATGCCAAGTTTTAAAAATCACTGTAGATTGAGAGAAGTCTGGAAAAACTTAGTTGTTGCTGCTAACTGGCTTTGGTGTCTCTCTCCTATCATGCTATGAGCTCATTTGTTGTTTAGGTGTGAAGAAGTGAAAATATACTTTTAATGTTATTTTTTGTAGGGAGTAATTTCTATAGAAATACTGAATCATAGCTCAGAATATATGAAATTCTTGACTAGTTCATGCCTCATGGGCTGCACAGTATGTAAACCACTAGAATTTAAACGTTCTTTGGTAAGATAAAGTGAAACAAAAAGCAGTTGCTAATTCTCATGTTTGTGGTTAAACCCTTTCCAAAACAGAGTTGAAAGAAATTCTTTCTTTGCAACTCTTCTGCCAGAAAATATGTCTCATTACTTGGGAAGTCTATTTCACTGTTAAAATGGGTAGTATTGAAAGAGACTTTGCCAGCACAGCTGTGTAAACGAGGGATAAAACTGTGTGCTGAAGGATGTTGTTACATTGTGAAATAAGTGGTGGAATTCAGTTCCATCCTCCAGGGTACCTAAGAAAAACACACCTTATAATGAACCAATATTGTAATTCTTTAAGTAGGTGCTTAAACATCTAGTCAGCATGGAAGCTAAGTATTCTTTTTAAATTACTCTTGCTTGTTTCTTGACATCTCTGAAATAATTTGCATTCTTCTCCCTTTTATCTATGGCAACATACAAGTGTGCTGTGAAACTTTAATGGTGAGTTGTGTGTCACAGATAATTTCAGTAATTCCAAATACTATGATTGGCTGCACTTACTAGAAATTTTTCAGGACACATCATATTTATTTGTGTTGGGACAGTATGTTTGTTTGGAAATGGCTCTTCTGTTACGTATTACAACAATGTTGGCACAGGAGAGATCTGTTTGGGAATGTTGCCATTTTGGACATTGCATTGTTGCATAGTTTTAGCACTGTTACTCTGCTTTGAGTTTACTACAGCCATACAAGCTGGCGGAGGGGAGGGTTGGAGTTTGCTGTCATTTTCATGGAAACATTGATGAGAATTAAATTATGGAAGTAAAGCAGAAAAAACCCTAGGACAAACTAGTATATTAAGGGAAATGGCTTGTGTAAAATACGTGCCCATTGCAGAAATTCCCTTGAAAGTGTATCTTGTGTCCCTGCAGGATATAGACAATTGCTTTATTGACTCCTTGACTATCTATAGATTCTTAAGCAGGTTCTGATTAGTCCGGTTCATTTGCTGTTTCCACTTAAGCTGGAGTTCAGTGAGTGCTTTAAATCAACAAAAATAATCCATGCCACCAGAGCAAGGGACTCTGCTGCCTGCACCATTGTTTTTCCCTAGTGCTGGCATAGGGCTTGTGGGGCTGGGTGCTGAGGGGCTCAGGAAAAAAACATTGTATTTAATTCTGACCAGAGTTTCTCACAAACTCTGACAATGCAAAGGGCTTGGGATGAGCAACAGAAGTAAGGAAACTTTGGGTTTGGCAGTAGCAGGAAGCAGGGCCTATCACAGTGGTCTTTCTTTGCATTTGATGCATGTATCTGATGTTTTATCTGGATTGGCATATGGTAAGATTGGGATGTTTATGGAAGCTGCCTTTAGCAATTGTAAGAGCAGGTTTTTCTTCACTCTTCAAAGAAAAGAAAAAATAGAAAAAGAGGTTGTCTTTTTCCACACGAAAAAGAAAAAGATAAAGGAGCAAAGATCTCAAACAGTTTTCTGTCGTAAGGCAACGAAACAATTCCAGACATGTGAGGCACACTTCATGTTGATGACTTCTATTATTTTGTAGTTTTGTCTCCCACTATTAGAGCTAGTCAGAAACATTTATTTAAAAGTGTTGGTTTTTCCGAATCAAGCTTGAACAAGTTCAAGCTGAGGTCATGTTTGAGTCTGATACAAGCTCGAAAGAAGCATTTGGTGTGATTTTTTTTTTTTTTTTAAATTTGATTAGATTTTTTTTTTAAGTACTCTTTGCTGAACAGACAAAGAGTTTTGTTCTGTTCCCTGTTACCTTTTCATATCCCCTTTTGATGGATTAGAAGTTTCCACCATTTTCATGTTTTCTTATCTGTGTGCACCCTGCAACATCTACTGAACTTCATATCCATCACAGTCTCTGCTATAGTTAGCTTCAGTCATACCTGTAGGTTAGATAGTGCAGCTCCTTCCCACTTGTACGTTAAAGTACATGTGGAGGTTTTTCTGTACAAAGTTTTCCATAGCGATTCTTTCTGCTGAGATTTTTCATGGCTGGATATTTATCAGTAGTAGCTTGTGACTTATTCTAAGCACTGAGGTAGACCTAGAGCCACTTCCAGCTGTACTTGGAGTGGCCTCTTTTCCTTGATCAACCTAGAGCAGCATACATTGGAACAGTGGTAGGCGGAATATCTCTGAGGAGGACTTTTTACTCTTTTTAGTTTCCCTTATGAAATAATGTTAAGAGACACAAGACCCATCTGCATTGGCAGTCTTAAAAAAACAAGCCGTATTGGGTGGTTCCTTCATCCTATTATGCTGTTGAGGAAAATTTGAAATTCAAAACAAATAAAGTAGCAGTTAAATTTGGATTATTTACTTTTTGATCATTTATAACACTGATTCAGGTTAGAGGGCAGATGTTCATTGTAAAAACCCATCCCTTAAAAATATTAAGGTGAAGAGTTGGCTTATTAAACAGGAAGTATCTCTGTAGGAACTCCCTGCTGACACAAGGCGCTCTTAATGTGAGCATAACTCCTGTCAGAATTAAGAGCTGGGTGTGTTAGGAAGCAGGAGATGGCATTATAAGCAAGAGGTTTCCTTGACCTTTAAAAAATAAGAACCTTTTGCAACTGCATTATTTATCACAGTGTAGCTTTTATCATAGAATCATAGAATGGTTAGGGTTGGAAGGTTTTTTAGTCGTTGGCAAACTTGCTGACAGTCAATCCCACTGTCCATATGGCCAACAAAGATGTTAAACAGCACCGCTCCCAGTACCAACCCCTGAGGAACACCACTTGTCACTGGTCTCCATTCGAACATTGAGCCATTGACCACAACTCTCTGAGTGCGACCATCCAACCAATTCCTTATCCACCGAGTGGTCCATGCGTTATTACTTTTGAAAGAGAGTATTACCAATGGGTATTTTACACAAATAGACTGGTAATTGGAACTGGCTAAGGAAAAATACTGATTCTTCAAATACAGAATTTGGTAGGAGTTTTGGTTAACCTTCTGTCTTTTGCTGAGCAAGAAATGTATGATCACAAAGATAACAGTAAATCTTACTGCTAGCAGCAAGCAGAGCATTTCTCTGCAGCTGGGAAGACACTTTATTGTAAATCATTCCTTTGCCTGGTTGAGATTACAGGCTTGAGCTGTATCTCTCTGAAGGAGGGAATGCTTTGGCTAGAGTTTAGAAAGCTTGTCTGAAGTGTGTGCCTCATGTTGGCCCCTCTTGGACCTGTTACACGTAAATATATGTGTATTTATATGAAGTATGTATTTTAGACTAGAAATCTGAGATTTCCACGTAGCATAGAGTACCTTAGCAGGGGGCTGGGAGAAAAGTACTTTCGGATTCTTTTCATTACAGCATTGCCTGCCCAATACCAACTGCATTATATGAAGATTGTCTTGGTACAGAGATTTGAAGCTGGGCTTTCAGCGTTTTAAAGTAGCTTCCTCTAAGCATAATGCATTTTGGGATATGAAAGTCCGACTGTGAAAGGAGTGTTGCATCAGGCTCTCTTTCTCTCCTTGTGGCTGTAAGATTTTAAAAGATGTTGATTTATTTCGTGTGTAAATTGAGTCACTTCATAACTCGAAACTTCACTTGAAACTCTTGCAGGCAGGACAGTGAAACTAATTCCTGTCCAACTGTGTGGCAGTGAATGCACAGACAATACTTGTCCTCCTGAAGTTTTAAGATAGCTTTACTGAATGTTTCTTTTTTCCCTCCCTTTAGATTTGTCACGGAACAGACTGTCAGAGCTTCCAGCAGAAGCATGTCACTTTGTCTCCCTCGAGAGTCTTAATTTGTACCAGAACTGCATTCGATATATCCCAGAAGCTATTTTGAACTTACAGTCTTTAACATTTCTAAATATCAGGTAACAATTGGCTTAGAAATTTTGCTTTAGCATCAGTAGTCTAGGTTTATAAATCTTAATGTATCTGTAAGTAATGCCAACATGGCATGTAATCATCACATTGTTTTATTGTATGTCATTGGATCAAAGCAGCCTGAACCAGTCTTACCCACTTAGGTGGATCAGGGAACATGAGGATTAACCAGCAGTTTGTAGAACTGGAGTATGAAGAAAAAAGCTAATTCCAGCTTAAAGGAATCGCCAAATAAATTCCAGTAGTTTTCATGTGAAATACGGGCATGCAGACTGAAAAGAGGTGGTAGAGCTTTTAGACAGTCTTAACATTTCAGCTCTCAGCAGCTGAGCAAGGCTTATGCAGTTTCCCTTTACTTTTGCTGTATTGATGGTTTTTAAAGATCTTTCTTCAGCATTAATATGACTCTGCCAGCATTAAGAGCTAATTGCTGCAACTCAGCCTGTTGATTTAATTTAACTATATACAGCATCCTCTGTTTGTAGAAGGCCTTTTAAGAGGCATGGAAAGTGCCCCATCACAAATTGGCAGTGATATCAGTCAGGAAAAACTTGAGGCTGTTTCCTTCTGGTGCTACACTTTTGCCAATTTATTATGCTTATGTTTCTTTATTTTCTTTATTGATGGTGAGAATTGTAGGAATACGATATGAATCACGTATGGGTTTCCTATTGCTATGATCTCTAGTAGGTACAGTCCAAGTATTATCCTCTTCAAAGTTGCTGTTGGTTCACCTACTGCTCAGAACTTTTTTTCTTTAATAGCAGGGAAATCTGGATTCCAAGTATGAAAAAATACAGCAGCATATTTTGCTAAATGTCAACGTCTGATCAAAGCCTTAATTAAGATCCTAATCACATTCTTTCTAATGATTCGGTCACTGCTCCTTGCTAAGTTTTATTTTTAAAGAGAATCTTTGTCTTTACAATCCATTTTCATCCTGCCTGTTTCTCATCTGAGGTTACAGTCCAGTCATATGACCTCATATTTGCTTTAATAGTAGTTTATTATGAAATGGCTAAGGCTGCATTTTGTAATAGTGAAATCCAGCATACCACATTTGTTGATCCACATGACTTGCTCAATTAGAAATATACTTTAAATATTCAGTAAGTAATGACTTTCTCTGTGGCATTTTGTATGTGCCCACCTGCAATGCTACTTATCAGAAAGGCTTTTGCACTCTGTTCATAGTCATTTGTGGCAGAGGGTGGCTCCTTATCAGAAGCACCTGAAATAACATATTCCCCAGCACTGAATTCAAAAACATCTGTTCAGGTTTGGTACTTGATATTCAGAGTTTGTTCACATGTAACTAGATAAAGCAAGTAATGAAGAATGACTTCATGGAACTACTTTTACAGTGATTAGATGACTTGGTTTTTGATTTGACTCGGTTTTTATATAATTGGAATGTGCTTTTTATATGTGTCTTTCATTGCATTAAGATGTGAGGTGGTTTATCATTAGAGTTCTGATGATTTTGTTTTCTTTCTGTCCAAAAAGTCGAAACCAGCTTTCCACATTGCCAGTACACCTCTGTAGTCTACCACTAAAAGTTTTGATAGCAAGTAATAATAAGTTGGTTTCAATACCTGAAGAAATTGGACAGCTCAGACAGCTGACAGAGCTTGTGAGTATACAGTTATTTTTTAACTATTACTCTTCTGTCTTGAATTTTTAATTGATGTGTTTAATAGGTTCAGATGTGCTTCAGAAGAAATAACAATTCTTTTAAACTGATCAAAATAATGCAGTACTTAGGATGCTATCTGGGCATGTACAAGGTCAACATCCTGTTTCTCATTCTGCTGATTGATTCTAAACCAGTCACTTGCATGCAATGACAAGTTAACTTATATCAGCTCTTAGCCTAAGGAGGATTTCTATCTGCTATAGTATCTTCAACTATGTTTTGACTTTGGATAGAGTTTGAAATACTCTGAGATCTTAAAATTTTATGTGAGGGAAAGATGCCTTGCACTGGAGAGCAAATTACCCATGTCAATTTAACTAAGAGTCTTCCTTAATTTTGAAAGGAAGGGTAGATGGAATTAGAGCTCTTCATGCATTTGTTTCTGGCAAAAAGCTTTTATGTAGCAAGTTGTGCTCTCTCAGATAATATGAAATAACTTGAATGAGATAACTTGAAATAACCTTCTACATCTGAATGCTTAAATCTTTTATTTTAAAACTTTTTTTCCCCATGTATTTAAAATGAGAATAATGCTTCACATCAGCAGTAAGATTAAGGAATATAAGGATCTGAAATGTTACGTATATAGTTGTCTTTTTCAGTCCTTAAATAAAGTGCTACATATTTTACTTAACAGAGGCCTACCAGTCAGTGGTAACTCATTCTTTACTCTTGTTTTCTAGGATGTGAGTTGTAATGAAATACAGACAATACCTCCACAGATTGGAAATTTGGAATCCTTGCGGGACCTAAATGTCAGAAGAAATAATTTGGTGCGTTTACCTGAAGGTGAGATAAAGACTCTCAGTTGTAACAGCAGAAACTTAAAGCACTTCTTTTTCTTCGGTGCTGTTTTCTTTCCCTGGGAGCAAGAAGCAGCATATTTAATTATTTTGTAAAACACATTGTTTTATACTCTTGGGTTTGGGGTTTTTTTATATTTTTTTTTAATCTGCTTATTTGTATGTTTATTTTCTATGTCCAGAGCTTGCTGAGTTGCCTTTGATTCGATTAGATTTCTCCTGCAATAAGATAACAACAATACCAGTTTGTTATAGGAACCTCAGACATCTGCAGACCATCATGTTAGAGAACAACCCTCTTCAGTCACCCCCTGCACAGGTAAACTGCAGCTAGGAATTCAGATGGACTAGTTCAACTAAAAAGCGCAGAACAAAGTTAGATGCTGAGCGTTTATATTACGAGCTTTATTTAAGAACGAGAGGACTTTAAATAAATTGTATTGACTAATAGTGTTAAATACACAGCACAGCTTGAGAAGTCCCTTTGCTTCTTTTACCTTACTGTATTAGTAGTCTCATTGATGGGATATTACTAAGAATTCCCCTGTTAGCATTGTACTGCTGCTAATATTAGCTGAACACTTCTGCTTTTGGTGCAAGAGAGAGGAAGCTCTGTTAGGCAAGACTGATTTTGTGCCACTCAAATGTCAGAATTTTGGCTGAGGCCTCAGTGCTGCTGTGTGCTGGTTTACTTTGCAGCAGAGTGCTCAAATTGGCCTTTGACCTAGAAGCTGCAATATGGTTGGTGACTAATTTGATTTTTTTAATGTGGGTATAAAAGCCCTTGAGTATTACAGGTTCTGCTGTGAGCTGCTGCTTCTGAGTCAAGAGTGGCACTTGCTAAGACCTGTAGCTTCAGTAGGGTTTTGCCTCCCTTTTGAAAGCAAAAACAGCTGTTACTGGCTTCATTCACTTTAAATTTGAGCTTGCTTTGCCAGTCTGCCGTTGCCGTTCAGAGCTGGGCATGGGTGGGATGCATTGTTCTGATGCCAAGGCTATGAATTCTAGTACTTATAAATGCTTATGTGTTGTTTGCACGTTGAAATCTCAGCATCCAGCTGACAAAGTTGCATGCAGACCAGATGTACTTGGAGGGCAGCTTCCATTTGTCTGTCATGGGCGTCCTGTCATGCTCCACTATATCTGTTTCTCTAAAATGCAGTGAGATTAGAAGAAGAGATTTGTTGGTTGATGTACATGTGCTCATTTATTACTCTCAATTATAGGTGAAATGTCTGTAGAGTACTTTGAAAATGTATTGTCAACTTATACCTATGTATTTTTTCCTTTTTTTTTTTTTTTTTTTTAAGATATGTATAAAAGGAAAAATCCACATATTTAAATACCTGAACATAGAAGCATGCAAGATAGCTCCAGACTTGCCTGATTATGATAGGAGACCCATGGGATTTGGATCTTGGTAAGTTTGGCACAATGCAAGTTCTTAGTTTTGACATTCAGGAAAACTTTGTCAGTTGTCTTGAGTTTTTAAAGAAACTAAATCCAAGGATCGTTCTTCAGTAAGTGCATTGATGGAGGTGGCTTTGAAGAATGTAATTTGTATTATCTCATGGTGCATTCTAATAAGTGGTGCATGCTCTCGTGTTGTTAACACGTGTGTTCAGTTTCTAAGGTCTTAATGTTTTCCACATACTTCCTGAAGTACATCCCTGCAGTGATTTTGAACCTTTTGTACAGAATTTTGTAACTGCTGTGCTCAAACCACAGGTGTAAATGCTGATCTCCACCCTATTAGTATACTGTTATTTTTGGCAAGCTTTCACTTGGCATTATTGCTTAGCATTGTAACACAAATGTTGGAACAGTCAGCCGTATCAGCTGCTAAATTAAGATGTCTAGAGAAAAGCAGGAGTTAAGATTTATTTCTGTTATATGATATAGAAGAAAGGGAGTCAGTGAAGTATGAAACTAAATATACAGAAAAATGACCTCAATCATCTTGGAAGGTGGTAATAAAGTGTGGAGGAGTGAGTTGCCTGGAAGGATGTACTGCTGTTTTAGCAGCAATAAAACAGAAATCAGAGCGTGTCACAATAAATCATCAGGAGTCAGATTTGTGAAGAAGAATTTGCACAAGGGACTGACAGAGTGATTCCTCATCAGCACAGAGTGTCTTAAATTATTAATTCTTTAGGTGAGGTCAACATACAAGCATTTTGAGTGTTACTCAGTTTCCTAGAGTGTAAGCTGTTGCAGATGGTTTCTGCATAATACTGAGGATTCTGTTCTGTTACTAAATCATGGTATTTTATCTAAATGATAAAATGTCATGATCTGTTTAGCATAGTTTGTGTATTTTTTAAGAGAAAATCTAAAAATATCAGTGGACTCTGTGCTTACTGATTTATTGTTGTCTGTAGTTGTATATTACTATGGCAGTTAACATTAATTGCTCTGGTGAAATTAGAAGAATTAATGTATTTTAATCATAACTTGGAATTATGAATGTAAAAACAAGTGCAGAGCTATTTGCAGATGCTTTCTCTAGATTTGCCTCCAAATTCATCCATATGAAATGAGTTTCAGCTGGCTTTCCTGTAGCTGTATTTCCATCCCCAATAGCAGATAAGAGTTGGTGGTAGAATTATTTGTCGTTACCGTGCTATTCAGGCCATTTGGTGTTGCAGGTGATTCCTCCTGTCTTCATGTACCTATAGAAGAACTGCCCATGGTTAAGAGTGTATATTAGGAGAAAATAGTAGAATGATCTAGTGGAAGAGAGGATCTCAAATTATTATATTCTTCTGGAACTTGCAATGAGAGAAATAAAGGTATTCTGCTACAATATAGTTAATATTTCCAGGCAAGTCATAAGAGCTTTATGTTTGTTATCTTCAAAGGTGACCAATGGAAAAAAGGTAGCAGTCAGTACACCTAGACTTTGTTGCTGTTTTATCTGATAAGCAAGGTGGAATACCATGGATCTGAAGGTTAAGGATCTGAAACTGAGTGGTTAAGATTCTTAAAGTTTAAGGAAGTTTGAGTCATGCTGTCAGTTCGCTCTTCATCAAACATTGTTTAATAACAAAGTTGTTAATACTGATAATAAAACAAGATGCTCTGAAACATTAGGGCAGAAAGTGGGATTTCGAAGTTCTACTGCAGCTGATTATTTTTGATCTAGCCTTGTCAAATTATATCAAACTGTTTTACCGGAGTGAAATCTTGTATGTTAACAGTCCTTTTGTTAACATAAGCTATGTGAAATCTACAAGTTTTGATCTGCTGCAGCCAGTCTCTCATTTGTAAGATTGAAGTTCAGAGCAGCTCAGGTTGGTGCTGGGGTGAATGTGATTGAGAGGAGGCAGAACTGTTGAAGCTGTGTAGCAGTTCTTTTGGCACTGAGGCAGACTGGTATAGGCTGGAGTTAGAAGGTTTAAAATGTGAAGTACTCATGCGTGAACCAGTGTAGTGGATATTCTGGGACTTGGGCAACTGTTCTTTCTTAAAAATACATGTTTTAGTGTGGCTTTGGAGCTGTGTCTTTGAAGTGTTGGCAAGTATTGTCTTTCCTTTGGCTGTTGACCTTATCAGGCATTTAGCTTCTAATCCTTTGATTTCGAGCCTTACATAGCCTTCTGGATAAGTTTTACTTGCCCCAAAATGTTCTGATCTGTCTAAATGCTTAAGCGTTGTTTCTTGTAGCTTATTGGTCAGAGAGGAACAAAAATCATAAGTCTCAAGTGATTTCAGGATGGCTGCAGTATGATTATAAACATGTAAAGTGTGCAGCATTGAGTGTACAGCTGTTTTTAAGTGTGAGAGTTGGGGAGACAGAAAGCAGCTTTCATGTTAAAAAGGAAAAAAATCCTGGGAACAGTGATTGTGAATTCTCGAGTTTCCTGATAGCCTCAATGTTAGATGTATAGCTTGTCAAAATCTCTAATTGAAAATGAAGGCTAAAAGAAGAAAATTTGTGTCAAAATACTTCCCCATTTTTGAAATGTAGCCAAATAGTCATTTTGATGCTCTTCAATTTGCAATAATTGTTCAACCTTACAACAGGGTACTAGGGAGATTCTGAAAATATTGGTGTATTTATAATCGAATTACACTGCAGATGGATTTTTCTTTTCTCTGACCCACATTTTAAATCCAATATTTAAGTACTGTCAACTGTTAGAATAAGTATGGTTCTATTGTCAGTGATTCAAGTAAATAGTTCTTTAACTGCACTGGGTGATTTCATGGTCATTCGTTTTACGTCCCCACCCAAAAGAAGGGAGTTGGTTTTTCTTTCCCCCTCTTTCTTTCTAGGGGTTTATTGTGCAAATGATCTTTCTGTTCAAATACAGGGCCATAAAGGTGATAACTTTTTAATTAAACAAAACTCCATGTCTGTACAAGAGTTTGTCTTTTGGTGTATATCAGCATAGAAGTGGACGTATAGCTTAACTTTATCATCTCTCCTCCTACTTTTTTGTTATTTTATGTCTATTTAAAAATTAAAATTGCTCAGGATAATAGTCTGTTGCTGTTCTACAAAGTCCCATGCACACATACTGCACTGCATTAATAATAATAACAACAACAACAATAATGAGTCATTTGAAAATGTTTCCTGAAAGAGGGATTTCAGAGGGAGCGACAACTTGAGAGCAATACCGGAGAGAAAATGACCTGCAATTTACTTATGATGGGGTGAAGCAATTAGCTTCCTGAAATTTGTTCTTCCTTGTGTATTATATAGTAATTATTGCTGGAGTTCTCCCTGAGGCATCAAGTGCCAGTAGGACAGTTGGGCCATTGTGAAATGCCATCTGCAGTGGATCAGAGAAGTCCCATTGTCTCTTTTACTGTAGCTATCTGCAGCAGTTGCCAGACTTGACATCTGTGATGGCTGGGCTGCTGAGTTACGTAGTTTCTAAGCCCAGAAGTTTAGAGAACTGCATGGCTGTTTAGTTATGTGTATTGTTACCCTAGACCCATGTCTGATGCCTTTGTCTAGTCAAAGTCAGGCTCTGTAGATGAAAACTGTACTTCTATATTTATTATATTACGAAGCATTTGAAATACCATTGAGATTGGTAAAGTTTCTTAGGTAATTATGATAGAGAAGATAATTATGTAATACATTCTGTGTACTTTCATGTAGAAGTAGTATATTCTGAATTTTCAGTAATTTTGCATGGTTTTATGCTTACTTTTGAAAAAGTTTGTGGGACAATGTGTGTCAGTGAAAACAGAAGATGAAAGCTTGAGTTGTTAAACAGTGAAATAAGACGCCACTTTGCAGTTTTCTTTGTCATAATTTCTGCTTGGGAAACGTTTGAAGTATGGATATCTTTCGGATCAGATTAGCTCTTAAAACGCTAGGCAGTGGCAGGTGTACAGCTGACTGACAAGTACGTTTGCAGCTGTGAGTACGTGCCCTCTTGTTCTAAGCGGCAAATGCACTGTGGTGCTTTCTAATATGCTGAGCTTCTGAACATGCTGCAACTATGCTTCGTAGCTCATTCTGCTTCTGTTCTGCAATAGCTGAGAAGCTTTTAGGGGTGTTTGTGTTACAGTAACCAAAACTGTGTTTTTGACAGCCATGAGGAACTCTATTCCAGTCGTCCGTATGGAGCACTTGATTCTGGCTTCAACAGTGTGGACAGCGGAGACAAAAGATGGTCAGGGAATGAAGTAAGTGTTGCAGCTTTATTTTTGTTTGGTGCAATATTGTACAGCAAGGAAAACTGTTAAGTATATATCTGGAAGCATTTTCAATAGGTAATATATATGCTAGTGTGCAGGTTGCCTTGAGCCAAAATTATTTGTTGTTTTATTGGAGAAAAATGAGTGTAATTTTATATGGGACAAACACAAAGTTGGAAATAATATGAGAAATGTATAAAACAGTGCATGACAGATTAATTTACTAGAGTACAAAACATAAGAAAAATGGGAGGCCTTATTTTGAAAAAGCTTATAACTGTATCATATTACAATGTTGAGTCAACTACAATTACTTATGAGTAGTTGTTTCAGTAAAATAAATCTGAACATGAAAATTAAGCTTCAAAAATCAGATGGAAACTTTTTCTTCTTTCTTTGAAGCTTGTTTCAAATGTTAAAATCTGTTTGCCATTTGGAAGCAGGAAAATGGGATCTCTTAGCAAGGAGACTGTGAGTTATTCTTCCCAGGAAAAAGCTCCCTTTTTCTCCTGGGACAACTAGAAAAGGCAGTAGCCAAGACCTTGAGTGCTTCAGTGAGCTATGCTCTGTACACCTGCTTGCACTCCTAGCTTGGTTTTTGAGAGGGTTCTAGGAGTTTCCATCCTGGAATGTTTTCAAGCACTTAAAGATATTGGGGGAAAAAAAAAAAAATACCTAAACCCAAAACCAAACACAACCCTGTAGGCAAGCTGGGTTGTTTTCCTTTTAAGAAAGTTTAAATATATGGTTTAAAAAGGAAAAAAAAGCTGCATTACAGCTGTATTTTGTAGGTGCCAAACAGGACAGTTGAAGTATCGAGAGGTAAAAGTTGCAAGATGATGTTTCTGAAGAGAAGTGTTTCTTGACTTCACTGTTTGTTTTCTGAAGCCAACAGATGAATTCTCGGATCTCCCTTTGCGTGTGGCAGAGATCACCAAAGAACAGAGGCTGCGAAGAGAAAGTCAGTATCAAGAAAATAGAGGAAGCACAGTTGTAACTAATGGTGGAGGTAAATAGTGATCTTTGGTTAACAATGTTTATTGTCATAATTATATAAAGGTCATTATTTGCTATAAATAGTGGGCTGTCTAAGGAGGGGGAAAAAAAATAATAATCCAGGTATAATTGTATACAACCACTGCTGTGTAAACAGGAAAACACTTGTATTAAGGTTGTTATGAGGCAAAATCAAATAGAATCAGAATTAGGATTGTGTCAGCTTCTGCATATGTGCTGTGTAAAGTCTCCAATTGCTTCGAACAATGTTTTAGAATGGAGTTTTGCTGCTTGAGCTACTGGGGAAAATTTACAGCAGGAGTAAATTGTCAGTGCTTCATGCCGACTGCTGTTGGAATGGGGTGAGCAATTTTGTCAGGGAATTCCAAATTTCCAAGTAGCAAAAGTGCTTCATTCAGCAGTCCCTGGTTTTAATCCAAACACACAAGGCATCTAGGAGGGACTGGTATTTCTGAGTGATGTTGCTTTTTTGCACCTTCTCAATTGATTGCTCTGCAGTCTTACAGTAGCACCCTCATATTTGTTCAAGAGGTGACAGCACTTTACATGTTTCTTGGTCTCTGCAGTCCTTCTCCATTTTAACTTCCAGTAATCTGCTGGTACCGCCTTGTTTTGTTTATATGTCTCAGTTTGAGCATTCTTCCAGGTTTAGGTTTTGGGTGGGGTTTGGTTTTTGTTTGTTTTTTTTTTTTTCAATCATTCCATCTTCTCCATTTTCCTGCACTACTTATTATTAGATCTCATCCCATATATCTTGATTAATTTTTCTTCTTTCTGAGCTGCTCTCTGCTTTCCATTTCTCCTAATGGCTACAATTCATATTCCCTGTCTGAGTGTCACTCTTCCCAACTACTTTTAATCTTCCGTGCTCAACGCCCACTTTTTCTTCTCCTCCTCCCCTTCATCTTTTGCCATCTTCTTTTCTTAGTCTTACTCTTCTCCACAGTATTTTGGGGGTTTTGGCACCTGCTAGAAATATCTGCATTAATTTGGTTGAGTCACACTCTTTCACATGTGACAGACCAGAAAAATCAATTCGAACAGTTAGATTCTGGCGAAGTTAGAAGGATTAAAGACATGGCATCGATAGAAGCTCTGGGAAGCCTTAATAACAGGTAGTGCTGCCAGCTCTGCCTCCAAGACTAACTTTGTTTTGTTCTTTGGGTTTTGTACACCAGGGATTTCAAAATGCCTCACTAGTCTTTTAAGATGGAGCAGGGTCAGTTCATGAGTCGGAGTGTTTGAGAGGGGCATAAGCCATAGCATGTGGCTGTCAGTGATCCAGGAGATGCTTTCTAATTTTGTGTTTCTAACACAGACACTAGTGTCTTTCACCCTTTACTGTAGTATTATTATTATTTAAGTTTAATAGGCAAGGCTGGGAAGAAGGGCTTTTTTGTTTTGGTTTGATTTGTTGGGGATTTTTTTAAGATTCGAAACTGTAATGGAGACTTAATGAAGCCAGAGTATATAGGAATGCTGTTCTGGATGGTTGTAGTAGCAGAGGAGGTGGCTTTGGCAGTTAACAGTTGCTAGATTGTGTGGTGAGGCAAAGAGAAGTCTGTTTTAGACAAGCAGGAAAGGGGCGGGGGAGTAGAAAAAGAATGTCTGCAAGAGAGTGGAGCAAGTTTGGGGAGAGTTTTAAGGAAAAGAAGGCTCTAGTACTCAGAAAGGGAGCTCATGCTTTCTGCTGCATCCCCAGCACAGTATTTTTCACCAGGGTAGTTTGCTCAATATCATGACTCTCAGGATTCCTGGGCAGAATGTATAAAAGCAGTGACAAGTGAAAAATTTGCCCTACATAATATCACCCACACAAGGGAAAATCAATACTAGCCAAGCTGTGCTGTTTCTTGCTCTCATTTCAGTGGTTCCTAATCTCTTTTCCATTCTGCTTTTTAAAATAAAACTGTGGATGCTTTTATGTTGGTTTAGAGGGGTTTTGTTGCTTTCTGTGCTGTCCTTCGTTGTTTCCACATAGGTTTCTTATATTTATTGCATTTGCATCCAGATAACGTGGACACACTGCCTTCTGTGTTCTTGTTGTAAAATTAGTAGAAGTATGTCATATCCATTCTAATTTTTGTGACAGAGGTGAATGAGAACCAAGACAAATGATTCAAAGTGTACACAAATCATTGTACCTTCTTGGTGTTAGCTGACAGATTTTGATAGATAGTTTTGGGTATTGAAAAAAAATTCACTACTTTACTTTTTCAGTCACTGCAAAAGTATCTGCAGCCATAAAACTGCATGCTTGATATATGTTTCTCATTGCTTTTTAAAAAGCATAAATTTTCTCATTATTTCAAAATTTGATGTTTAACAGAAGTTAGTGGACCTGGCAAAATCCAAGAGCTTTTAGGCTGAGCTTTCCCAGACAGAAGAAAAACAGTAGAGCCTTAGTTCCTGGCATTGCTTTTTTGTCGGGGTTTTTTTTTCCCTCTCCTGTTGGTTATCTAATTATGGATGTTTTCTTTGTGTATGTATGTCAAGCGGAACATGATCTCGATCAGATCGACTATATTGACAGCTGTGCCACAGAAGAGGAGGAGGAAGAGGTGAGGCAACCCAAGTGCATGGACTCAGACAGCCTCAGCTCACAATTCATGGCATATATTGACCAGCGGCGAATCTCTAATGAGGTGGTGCTTTTACTTTAATGAGTTAAATTCATACGCCCCAGGAAAGCCTCTGTGATGGTATTAATGCTTCTTGTCCTCAGAGGTTTTCTTAGGGCTGTTTGTTTGTTTGTTTTTATTTATTTAAAAAAATACTAAAATCAGGTCTGATCTGGAGGAAGAGCACAGCGTTGTGCTTTGTGGAAGGTCAGAGCTGGAGTTTTAAGCTGCTCCCAAGTGCCCTTTGGGATATGTGGAATAAGTCCAATGCAGCCATACTGTTTTCCTGTCATTTGGATTTACAGAATCATAGAATGGTTTGGGTTGGTAGGGTCCTTAAAGATCATCTAGTTCCAACTCTACTGGGCATCGATGCCTTCCACTAGGCTTGCTTCTTGAAGCTTATGCTTTAGGCATATGTGAAGTAAATGTTTTTCAAAAGGAGTTCTGTCTTCGAAAAACATGCAAGTTGATGCTTCCAGCTGGTAATTTATGATATCTAGAAAATTGTGAACATTTACTTGGTAGTACTGAATATATACTGGCTTTCTCAGGGGAAAAATGTTGATTGTTACCAGCATAAAGACTTAATACAGGAATTTTGCAACTCCATTAATTTGGCTGTTCAAGTTGATTGTAAGTTACTTGCCAGTAATCTTGAGCATCCATTTTAAGTTTAGACTAACTTAAGTATTCAGACTTTTCAGAAAGCCTGCTCTTTGCAGAAAATGGTTTCTTTGTCTCTTACTATTGAGCAAAGCTCTGAACCCACAGGTACGGATTTGTTATGTATACAGTCACCTTTCTGAACAAAAACCGCCATCTGTAGTTTTAGATAAACCTGGCATGAAACTGTTCTCAGTCAGTAAAAGTATACAGGTGAATGAACAATAAGTGAAATTATTGCTAGATAGGCTAGAAAGTTCTCCAGCCAGCCTTTTAGAAATGTCTAGAAACAGCTGTGAGCAACTCTGAACACTGCCCTGTTTTCTCTCACAGAAAAAAGAAATGCTAATAATAATAATAATTTTTAAAAAGGGCAAACTCAGCATATACTATCCTAATAGCAGCTGGTTTTATTGATTGATTACTCTATCCAAATGATGTCCTGGTGCAGACAAGGGCAATGATTCCAGTAAGGTTACTGTTACTTTTCTTTAGCTCATGTCATTTTATTGCTTTCAAGCTGCACAAGAATTGGTGTGCACTATAATAAAATTCACTAGAATTCCTTTGAAATTGTATGAATTGCCAAAACTGGGAGGTGCCTTTGTGCCAGTTGTAGCAGCCTCTGCTGTGAACACATGGAGAAAACTGTTCCCTGTTAAGTCGTTTGGATGGTACATTTCTAGAGACTGTCCTCAGAAATCTAACCAATAGGAACAGATCTTCAGCATCCATGTGGGAGTCTGGTCCCTAATTTGCCCGCTTTACAGTACCGTTTGCTGTGTTTAAAATCAGTGACATAGATATCTGAGAGGTGCACTAATTTTGCAAATGTCATAAATCCAATATCAGATCACAAAAGCTGATGCTGCTTGAAGCATAAACATAAGAGCAAAACTCAGAAAAAGCAACTATTGGCAATACAGCACAAGGACTCCTTGCTGTGGATAGTGAAAAGGCATTGGTCAACATCAAAAAGCTGTTCATAGACATCTCTTTATTCATAAAAATTTAATTGTTTGCTTTTAACTGAAGTAGTAGTTTCTCTTAAAAGACAATCCAAAATACTACTTAGGAAAGCAAACTGTATGCGATATAACAACATGCATACATGAGTAAAAATTGGCAAGTTAATCTTGAAGAGTTTCAGTTTTCCTACATTAATGGGTACGAGCAGAAGCTTTAAAATAAAATTCCCAATGGGATAAATGATTTCATAGCTCAAATTAAGCCTAATGTGTTCTCATTCATCCCATGTTTTGCTTTCTTAGTCTCTCTGTGATGTATCTTTAGGGCATCATAAAAGACCATCAGCTATTGTATCCTGTATTTCTGAGTGTCCAGACTGCATTGCTGTACACCGGAATGTATGTTTTTCAGAGCTTAATGCTACATTTCTTCTAAGTGACATGAATTATTTTCTATCTACATGTACTTTTCTGCATTGTTCTTAATAGTGGAGGTTTAAAACTCTTAAATTTATCAGTAGGCATATTTATTCTTGAAATTTAGTTTATTTAAATTGGAGGAAAAAATAAAAGGGAGCTTGCCTAGCTGGAAATTAACATCCCTGAGTTGTGATTTGTGGTTCTTTTGTCAAGTATTTTGAATTAATTTGGAATTAACCAGTAATTACAAATGTTGCTCTACAAAGAGTTTCTTTGACATTAATGTACAGTTTTCTGAATAACTTGCTAACTTAGTCTTTGTTATTTTGCTTAGGGCTCACCAGTAAAGCCTGTATCCATCAGAGAATTTCAGAGAACAGAGGATACAAGACGATATTTACATCAAAACAGGTAAGAATATGTGGTAACAGTAATTTTATCCAAAGTTTTATGATGAATGCAGAGCGCGTATTTACTGAATGTGTTTTGAAAATGACACTGTTTGCTGCTGTTTCACCAGAAACGTGCATTGCACTTGATTTATAAATTATTGCTCCAGATTAGGAATTTGTATTCTAATAACGGTAGTGACCAAAAGGCATGGCTGTTCTAGACCAATGCTCAGCTTTGAATCAGTTGGTTAAAGAAATCTGCCAGGTTAAAGTGTATACTTTTAAACTGATTTAGTATCTGCATTTCAGGATTTAATTTGTGCTTCAATTAAATAGCTGACTATATTACATAAAGGACAGATGGGGTAAACATACTTGTACTGAAGGTTCAGGGGAAGCACAAAGAGAGTTACTGTGGAGTATCCAATGTGCTACCCGGGTGACTCTTGGCAGCTGTAGTACTGTAGGGTTTTAGTTTAATTTAAAATATTCTTTTATGTGTCATAATCATGAGCTTACATCAGGGGAAGAAGGGATAGGATGGGAGTCAGTGCTGAAAACAGGTTGCTTAGTTTAATAAAGCAGACTTTTTGAATTATGCTCATACTCTTTAATGACTGTTGGCCTATTGGAGGGATTGCTTATCTGTAAAAACAAGTCAGAGTTGGACAGAATATAAATGAGGTGGTTGGGTTTGAGGAAAGACGTTTGGGTGTCTAGTTAAGAGAGCAGAAGATAAGCGAATGTATAGCTTCTTGCTAATGGAACTAAAATAAAAATTGTTGGAACCCTTCATATTTCAGTATTCTGTGGGGTGAATGTGAATGTGCAAGGACACAGCAGAAAGCCAGCTCAGTTGTACTAGGAATGTTAAGAAAAGAACTGCTAGCTATAATTATGTCATTACTTATGCTGTCAGTATAAATTAATTTTTAATGGCATACTAAAATGGCATTGAAAGAGAAAATGAAATCAAGAGTAGTGTGTACATTTTTCCAGAGTCATGGCAGCATTTTAATAAGCATTTTGAAATGTCAGCAGATGTGCAGGAAAGGTAGCTGTACTGATACAAAGGAGGGTAACTCCTTCAACATATATCAGCATTCCTTATCCTGTAGTGTCTACAGGTAAGGCATAAAATAATACAGCAGTCTGTCATGTCCTCCCCAAATAAAGTGAGTGCTCTTGGTTTGAAAGACTGATTTTTTGTTTGTTTGTTTGTTTACTTTCCTATTTGTACATTTGTAGTCAACATGGAAGTATTTAGACTTTGCAAACACTGGATTCTATGACATATCTGAAGGAAGTAAAAGAAGGCTCATTAGCTAGGAGAGAGCTGCTGTTTACATAGACATATTTTAATGAGAAAGGAAATTGTATTTCACTATGGTACCCAGTGTTTTCAAAATTTAACTTAAGGATGGCAGCAGATATTCATGCAGAAGTAGTTAATCTACGATCTAAATGAATTGTAGTTTATTCATATTATGCTAAAGCAGAGTGAAATTCTTAATGAGGTACTAAAAACAAGTCATACTGTTAATGCCTTCAAAATCGTGTAAAAACAGCCATATGACAATGAGTAATTTTTTATATTTTAAGCTTGTATTAGACAAATATTTCATTTGTGGCAACCACAAGCTGTAAACTGCTTCCACAATAATTCTGTGCAAATGCCTTGGCAGGCAGCCTCTTTGTTTTTCCTTCAGCATGCTGGAGCCATTAAAACTCTTAGAGTTGGATGTAAGGCAGGCTCCATCTCAAGAGTACTTACATTAGTTGATTCAATTCCGTAACTACAGTTTGTGTCTCTGGACAGACTGTGGTGCATTTCTGATGCAACAAAGCTCTGTGTACTCTGGTCTGAGTACACTTCTTGGCACTCAGTTGAATCCAGTCCCGTCCATTTGAAACAGCACAGTAATGGATTTGTCATGTGAATCAGTGCTAATTTAAGTAACAGAGGAGACCTGTAGCATATGGGTCTTCCACATCTCTTAAGATTATCCATGCAGAATAGGTAATAAGTCTACACACAGGCAGCAGGACTGACATTTTTTGGAAATGCATTGGTGAATGTGTCTCTGTTCCAGAGTTGCCCCAGGAGTGAAGGTTGCAGAGTGGAGGCTGTCAAGAGTAAGCTACTAGATTTCCATCAACTTTCTAGGCAGCAACATGGCAGGGAACATGCTGTAGACTGTGGGCCTTGGGAATTGTTTCAGTGCTAGCAACTGCCTTCTAGCAAAGAATTGACTGCAAGATTTCTTTTATTGTTGATATGACAGATAAGAGACAGATCAGTTATTGTTTACCTTGTGACTTTGATGGGTTGTGTCGCAAACAGGAAGTCATCACTTGATTGGTAAAGTGAGCAGGTTTCTTCTAAAAATATCAGAGGGTGCTAATGTTTAAAACTCTGTTCTTTTCAGAGCACAATAAGGCCTACAATAACCAGAATATAGTCTTAAAAGAGAGATTCTATCTTTGTGTATTTTGAAATCATTGTTAATTAAGCAGGTTATGTTTATTTAATCATGAGCTGCAGTAGGTGTGATCTGACTTCATATCACAACATGATTTCTTTAGTCATCCTAAATTTCAGCTTTGTGGTTATCCGAAGTTAATTGTCTAGGCCATTACTCTTGGAAAAACAGCTGTAATCTAGAGAGAAATTAATCTGATAGTAGTTTATATGCATTAGTGGCCAATCCCCCTTCCACCTGGTGTTTACCTGCAGGGATACTGATGAATTACAAAGACCTGAAACTCTAAATTTGATGCAGGACAGAGAGCATCATCAAGTACTAAGGAGTTATGTGGACAGGACAGAAAGGTAGAGAAAACATATAGTTTCTACTGACTAATTTTATTCCACACATACACCCCTCTTCCCCCAACAGCTATAGTAGGCAGTTGGTCCTCTATATGTAGATTGTCTGAAAAGGTCCTGGATTGGTTGCTTAATCAGCTCTTAGAGAATCAGTATGAAGTACTGAATATCTCCATGTAATAGGCCAAATGTACAATCCAATTGATACATCTTTAGCTGTAGAAAAATTTTATCACAATTCCGGAGGAGAGGTAGAAATGACTGTTCAAATCTGTCATGCACAGTGAGTTAAATCGTTATTGCAGCAGTTGGTTCAACAGCTTTGCTTACTAAACAGTTACTCTTCTGATTTGATGAGATACTTTTGTGTTGCTGAAAACTCATGTATGAAAATTTGTTCAGATTTAAGATAAAAAGTATACTTACTCTGTTTTTCCATTTGTCAGACCCCCAGCTGATTCACCTTACTTTCTATCAAGTCACCACAGTCAGGTAACACATTGAATTCTACTATTTTATTCTTTTGGATGAGTTTGATACAAAACCAAACTCATGTTAGCCATAAGACATGGACTGTTTCTCCATCTGTTTTACCCTGTGTAGCTCTGTCTTTACAGCCTAGTGCGCTGTTTTGTTACAGGTGCCTAATACAGATCCCGAGCTGCATCGCAGGCACATAGAGCGTACCCGTCGGGAGGCTCAGCTAGCAGCACTTCAGTACGAGGAGGAGAGGATGAGAACAAAACAGATTCAGAGAGAAGCTGTCCTGGACTTTGTTAAGGTACCTCCTTTTAGTACCTACTTGATACTTTATCATTTCTGAATCCCGTAATGAAAATTAATTGCCAAGATTGTAATACTTGTACATTAAACTCTTGGGCATGCATGCCATTTATGAAGAAAATGGAGAAATAGTACTTAAGTCCATTTAGTGTTGGTGCTGTAGGTTAATATAGATAAAAATAGAACTGGAGAGAAAGACAGAAGAGATCTGCCCACAAATGGTTATTGCAAAGAATTGTGTTTTTACATAGTCCACCTCATTCTCTCAATTTTTCATTCGCATAGATGTGACAGGATTGGTAAAAGAAAGAAGGGGTCTTTAGTTGAGAAGGCATAGAGGCAGTTTAATTTTGAAGACAAATTTGGCAGAGAAAAAAGCAATCATACACACAAGATAATGTTGGCTGATCTATTTTGGTACTTTATGGTGCATAAGTAAGTTACTTCCAGGTAAAGCACAGTTGCGAATTTATGGTACCCCAGATCGTCCATGGATACTGCATCTTTGCTTTCTCTTTCACTGTAGTCAGTATGAAGTAGTCTGCTGCTTAACATGCAAACTTGTTTATGTGTTAGTTAAATTTATTTTACTGTTTACTGCTCTGGTGACCTACCCAAATCTCGCCATCACAAATCTAGTATTTTGGTCTTAGGGTGGTCTGCAGAGAGGAAAAGAATGTGTCACTGCATTTATGTAATGTGTAAATTTAGTTTAGAAAAAGGTTTTTAGCTGCCTGGAAGTAGGCTTTTCATTAACACCAACTAGGCTCAGGCCTCTGGCAATGTTTTTTAGAAAAGCTGTTTTTATTAAAGATTCAGCTCAGTCTTTCAGTTAAAGACATTAGATGTTTAGGATACATTTTGTTCATTGATGAGCCTTTTGGGGTTTCTGATTTTGTTTAGGTTTTTTAATTCTGTTGTCTTTGTTATGCATGAGCACTTTATTCCCAGCAGTTAAATTCCTCCCTTGGGTTATATTTTGGGTTTATTATACATCTTTAATATGCAAAACCAATTTTGATTTTGTTTGTTTTTCATATGGAATAAAGGCTGTTTTTTTACTAAAAGTATCAGTGAAGCTTCAGCTCAGTGGAAACTTGCAATTTTCCCAGCGCACGTTTCATTTAAAAACTTAAGACTTCTTGTGTTTTAAAACACTTCTAAATTATACTGTTTTGTTCTGAGCTTTTGTTTCTCTGTTGCATTCTTTTAAATTGTCATCCATTTTTCTTTTTTCTCTATAGCAAAAAGCATCCTTAAGTCCTCAGAAGCAAAGTCCTCTGGATAGTGAGGTAAGAGTGCTATAGGAGTATTACAAGGGATGTCAGCACCTCAATTCTTAGCGCTCTCCATCAGAGATATTATCCTGATGATGGAGAACACTTCGGGACTGGGTTATAGCAGTTCTTTTGACACTTAATATTAATCCTTGGGATGGGGTTTTTTTGCTTATGGGACCATCCTAGTATTTCCTTTTGCTCATGTAAATGCCTGTCCAAGTCTGGTGTTTTACTGTTTCTTGTATGTTTTCTATGTTCTGTACAGAAAACACATTTCATATCCCATTTTAAGTTTGCTCCTTGCGAGCAGTACAGTTTACTTTCTAATGGGAGTATTGAGACAAATTACTGTGTTGTAGTGATCCTTCATTGATCAGTTTTCTCATAGTTTCCTGCCGTTAGGTCACCAGTTATGCCAGAAAGATGAAGCATGAGAATTTTGAGGGCTATCAGAAAAATAAATAAATAAAATTTTAAAAAGTTTTATTCTAGTGTAGTTTAATGATCAAAACCAGTAAGTCAGCGGGGAACACAAATCATCCAAGGCTCAGTCTTCTAGAGCTGAGCCAATAACATCTGTTCACTCTCTGCATCAGATTTCTACATAGTAATAACTCTTCCACTGCTTGCCATCCCCACTTTTTTCCAGAGGACAATAATTCACTTGGCAGTGTTAATCAGATCAAAACTTTTAATAATATAATGAGTATAAATAGTTCTTCAGCAGCATTTTTCAACTAACTTTTTTTGTTAGAAAATTACCGAAACATGGGGTAATTGAGATAGTTTTTGCTCCTTTTCCTTCTTAATGTTCTTCTGTTCTTAATTTATTCTTTTAAAGGGTCCTTTGTTCTACCACAGTAAGAACTGTGAATACATAGTTATCTGTATTTACTTGAGACAACACAGAAAGCAGAGTAATTGATTCCTAAAGTAATACAAATACTCTGTAATTCCTGGGTTATGTGGTTGTACATTACTGCAGAGTTACATATACTTTATGAATTTAAAAAAGCCTCACAATGCTATAAACAAGCAGTACATGTTCCAAAATGTCTGTCTGTTCACATACCGTGTGTTTCTGACATTCTGTGTGTTTCTGACATAACTCCATCTCTCCCAACTCCCAGTGTCCCTTTCCACCCAGAAGGTCTCAGCATACTGATGATAGTGCCTTGTTAGTGGTAAGATCCTGCACGTAATGGCCTTTTTATGTGGCAGATTCTAGAGCATAGAAATAACAACATGTTATGATTGTCTCAGATTAGACCAACTATTTTAGAGCTAATCTAAATAGCATAAAACATGACCATCTTCTTTGAAAAGTAGCTTAGCTGTGAACTTTAATATTATGTCAATACTTGTACTGGCAGCCATTTGCTAATAATATAGCGTTTTCCCACAAAATAATTAAAACTTATCTTTTGCTGACAGCAGAAGAAAAGTACTGATAGAACAGTAATAAAGAACAGTTTCTACAATTAAAAATTAATCTCTAGTTGTTCTGGTTTGATTTCTTCCCCGTTTAGCTTGCTTCCCAATTGATGCACTCTGCAGTATCAAGTAAGCAATTTTAATGCTTCAGGCACAGCCTTCTACTTTAACTTGTCTGCATCCTGCACATGGTGCTTAGAAATACTTAGTATCTCAGCAGGAAAAACTGCTCTACATATGCTACAAATCACGAAATATTCCCGTACCTTTTTAATGTTTATAGATGGCGTTATCTTAAAAATAATCTATGATGAACACTTAGCAAAAATAAAAGCCTTTATGTACCTAATCCATGTTTTATGCTATTTCTCCCTTTATGGCATCTTAGCAATGTAGCATAATTAAAGAATATAATTAATGCCATAATTCATGTCTATAAAAGAAAAATACACCTGATTTGCCTGCTGTTGCATGAGTGCATGCCTGGGATTTATTTTCTTAATTCATGGGCTTCCATTATCTGCCTAAATTTTCCTTAGGCAGTGCTTTTGGTTAGAGTGTCTCTCTCTAGAACACGTTGCTCAAGATATTTACTATCTCTTTGTTCAGATATTTTTGTTTTCCTGCTTTCAAACACTAAGCACTGTGTGGGAAAGAAAGCAAGCTAGTAATATTAGAGAGAGATCTAGTGATCATGCATGTGCCTGTTGAGAGAAACCACAATCAATTAGATATAAAAATGTGCTTTCATATTTAGATAATCAGAAACAGAAGAATAGCAGTGGTCTGGTTGAAGTGTTGATAATCTCTTGTCAGTGAATTAATCTTTGGAATGTATTTTAAAGATACCTTTAAGGACCCCATTTCTATCTGATTGTGTACCCCATGACTTTTGTTGTAAATTAGTATGTAGAATTTTACATTACATGACTTGGAATTTTCAGAAATTAATTTGAAACTGTCTTCTGTCACTGTTTGTGTCCTTTGAATTTTAACCAAGTTACATCCTTGCACTTTACAGACAAGTGGCCAGGCTGATAGGGAAAGATTGAACCAGATTTCAAAGCAGTCATTTCTCTTTTCGTTTTTCTTTTGATTCCTTGCTCTTTTCAGCAGCACTGAACTATAATAGTATATGAAATACTCAGTTTTCTAAACTGCTGAAGTATGTTCTGCAGCTCTATTTTGTAGTGGAAATACACAGTGTGTCTAATGACGACATATGCCAGGGCAGCTGTTTCTGGCAATTATTATAAACTGGAACATTAAGCCCATGCAAGCTCATGAATTTGTAGCAGTTTTGGTTCTACAAATGTATTTTGTATGGTAAAAACATGTTCAGCAACAAGGAAATGTTCATTAGTTTGCTTTAGGGAAAAAAAAAAATAGTCTGTCATAAGAGTTGAATTACTTCTGCTTTTTTATATTCTATTGTATTTCATTTGACATTCTCCCTGCCCTTATGGATTTGAAATTTAGCTGGGTCTAATTTCTGAGGATGTTTTTTTTCCTCCAACAAAGTATTTGATATCAAAGTTCTGTTCGCTAATGGCAGCTTTCAGTACACGTTTTTCATTTACATAGTTTCCTCTCTGTCTTTTTCTCTCTCTCTCCATAAAGACTGCATGCAGCAATGTGAACTTTACCATACCAAACTTTAGGACATTGAAACTTGCAGATAGGTTAGTTTTAAAAAAAATAGTTCTGCTAGTTTTTCCACTGATTGTTCTAGCTTTATGGTGTGGGAATTACACTTTATGGCAGAAGAAGAGAATATTACACCAAAGTACAGTAAAAGATCTTTTGTTCAGCGTTTCCCTTGTTACATCAGAGCTCTCCAAACTGAAGAGTTGCTTTTCTTTTGCTCCAAACAATGTTTTCAGCTCACATGTAAGGAAAAGATTAAAAAAGTAGTAAGTCTAATATGTAGTTAGAATGCAACTGAGCTTTCTTTTAAAGTGAGCTTTTTTTTATTTTACCTCTTCTGTCTTCTGATTTTGTTACTACTTTAGCAAAAATTTTCTTAAAACCAAAATTAAGTTGTGAATTTCCTTTTTTAAATCTTATATCATGTTTCTTCTCCTTGTTTTCTTTTATGACAAATTAAAATGCATTCACATCGCACAGGTTGTTCTGATTGTTTCCTTCTGTTTGTAAACATTTTCAGGACAGTCTGTTTGAACTCACAAAAAGACAACCCATTTTCTATGAGTGTTAATAGTTTAGTTCTGTTTGTTCTACATACCTATGATTAGGAGTGGAGTTTGGCTGTAGTACTTTATTGCACAGTGTGGCGGCTTTCTTTGTGTTGACTTGTGACAGACTAACTAAAATGTTGCTGAAGAAATGTAATGGCTGGCCTCTGAGAAAATGTGCTGTATACTTCAAAGTTTTGTATTAGTCCTATCCTGCTTGCTGTTCTCACAAAGGTAGTCCTATTCCGTACAATTGAGATTGCTTGTTGAGATAGTATCAAGGCTTCAGACTTGGCTAGTGATTTCAGCCTTGATTGCTTATGGATCTCATTTTCCCCCAAGTATCTTGTTTCTTCCCATACTGTCCCTTACAAGGTGAATACTGTGGAAGGAAAAAAAGCCCAAAACATCGTCTCAAACTGCTGCTCAATTTCTCTATTGTGAAGCTTGTGACATACTTGATAAGCATCAGGCAGCTGGTGTGACCTCTTCCTTTCATAACCTTTGTGTCATTGCTGCCTTGTGCTCCCTTCATTGCGTTTTGTTTTCTTCTTGTGGTCTCCAGCATGGCCTGAGGCCATCATGTTGCTATTAGCACATGGGATCTCTGAAACGCTTTAGCAATTTAAGGCTTTTAGGCACCAGTGTGTTACAAATAATAATGGTATGGGTAAAGTAAGCAGGACTTGAGTTATGCTAACTTGTACTCTGGAGTTTTCTCTCAGACCATTGGCATCCATTTGTGTATTCAAAAGTTTAATAATCAAATTCTCTTAAAATATCCTTATTTGGTTCGAGCAGAGTTCTGGTTGGGCTCTGCTTTGGCAGTCCCTGTATCTACAGTTGTTTCTGGCGCAGGGAGATTTCTCTGACTTCAGTCCTAGACCTAGAGGCCAAGTGCGGCATGTGCAGTAAGGTGGTGTAAGTCTGAATTCCAGCATCTTGGTTCCTTTCATATTGTGGCTGCCTTTTCTTACAGTTATTCTTTGCCTCACTTCTTCCTTTCTTCCCTCTCTTTCTTTCCTTGCTGTCCCTGGCAGAATGGCTTTGAGCCTCTCTTTGTGTTTGAGATTGACAGTAACACCAATACCATTAAAAGAAGGCCAGGGACTTGCAAACAGGTGAAGAGCATGCAGTGTGTTGGTGTTGTGGTTGTCCTACCCTGTGGTGTGCTGTGTTCCCCTTCCCTCCACCCACTGCTGGGTACGTGGGTTTGTGACAACTTCTTGTTAGTCTGCATCAAGGTTGTCTTGGTCACTTCATATAGGAATAAACAGTTAATGTTACAGAGCACCTACTTCTGTTTTATTTTATTGTTTTCATATAATAGCTGGTGTTTTGCTGAAGTCAAGTGATATTTTGAAATACTTACCAAAAAAAAAAAAAACCCAACCAAAAAAAAAAACCACCCCAAGATTTTTGCTTTGCACTACTGTGGAGAGTCTCTCCTGAGGATCAGCTGTTAAGTCTGCATAAGGCCTAAAGATGTTTTTATTTAAGGCTTACCCTGAGCGTAACCTCTCCTTCTAGTCCTTCCTGGCTGTACTATTCTGAAGTAGCACAGTAGTTGCAAATCATTTCAAATACTAACACTCTCAAGTGTGTCATTCACACCTATAGAGTCTCTGGGTGTCATTTGGTGTTCTTTTCCTGTGCTGAACTGCCGCTTTCCTATTTGAATACTCTTTCAGAAAGTATAGTTTCATTCTTGAGCCATTTCAGTCCTCAAATGTTAATGTTTTGATCTTGCTTTCAATAAGACATGGAATTTGGCCTTCTACGTCCATCTGTCAGTGATAGATTGGGATGCTGGAGCTCCTGTTCCGTGAACATGAGAAGTTGTTTATTTGGTTGGGTTAATATTGTCTATAACTGAAATCTGGCTGTGCTTTACTTGTGGCTGCACTGTAAATCTTCACAGTGACATCTTCCCCGAGAGCTAGATTACACCCACAGGATCTTATTTACTTTGTGTTTAATTCACAAGGATCAGCATTAAGTGTTTGTGGCAGATACAAGGTGTGTATTCCTAAGCTGGTTAGATGTGGATTTTTCTGATTTTTACTAAGTTGATAGGAAAATAACTAACTAAAAATGCACAACATACTTCAAACATTAAAAAAAAAAAAAAAAGCTTTATTCTGAATAGTGGTTCAGAATGAACTGTTTAGGGTAAAATTTCCTTTTGGCTGATAGCATAGGTGATAGATTAGGGGTTACTAAAGAAGCGTTTGCCTCACTGTTCTTAGTAACTTACTGTTCTACTAGTTCTGCTTTTGATGTCGCTGTGTGGTGTGTAAAAGAAACATCACGTCTCCCAAGCTTACAAGCCAGAAAGTTCAGGAGGATAGGACTGCAGTTCAGCAAGTATGTTTTTGTTGCCTGTTGAGTGTTTCTGAGAATGTGATCACACTCACCTCTTGCTTTTTAACTTGTCTACTGCATTCCACCTTTGTGTATGACCTATCAGCCATTTGCTAACACTGCTACTGCCTTCTCTTTCTTTCTGCATTCAGTCACTTTCAGGGTTGAATCAATAAAGCCATGCTACTACCCTGCCTAATGCCTCTACCTTCAGTCCTGTCAAGGTATCTCTTGCTATTATCATTCACCAACAAAAAACCCTTGGATCCACACATCTGTTTTAACAGGTGTTAGTCTGTCAGCTTCTAATCAAAAGTTCAGGTAGGGTATGAATCTGATTTATCTGATTAAACTGTAGTAGATATTACCTCATCTTAGCTTTAGGCTGTGTCTACAGGAGGCCTAAGCTGTAAAAACATGGTAACCAGTCTCTGCTCCGAGGGGTTCTTGGCCGTCTTTGATGTTGCTTTTTCTGTACAAGTTTATTTGCTCTTGACCAAGTTGAGTTCATCAAAAGTACTCTTTTTGTATTCTTCACCAGCTTACTTCTGAATACAGACACCCTGTATTTCTTTCTCCTCTGTGAAAACTGCTGTACTGAATGTATTCATCACAAGAAATCAGTCTGTGGAAGCACTGTAACAAAACACAGGGTGTTCCACTGGGGAGAGTGATGTTAAGTAAATACCAAGTTTGCATTAGCAAAGGTGTCGAAAAACTGTGTCCTTATCGGTGCTGCTGTAGTGCAAGTTTTGCATGTTATTTAATTATCTCTTTTTTTGTGTCCCCTTTACAAAGAATACTTGGAAAGTTTTGGTTTGAAGGAAGAGTAAACGAAGATCTAACATTGCATTGTCAGTACTGTTTCATCATTCTTTCTCCTTAGAAAAAAGCAAATGTGTCATTTCTGCAAAAGAAAAAACTTTGTCCCTTTCTGTAGAGATGAGACTTGGGGAACAACATACTGTGGTTTCTCACATTTCTGGGTTTTGTTGGGTTTTCTTGGTTTGGTTTGGTTTTTTTTTTTCCTGAAACACATTTAGATGGATGGAGCCTTTTTTAAAAACACAGAAAATTAAAATGTAGTCACAGCTTTTTCAGATTAGGACCATTTATATTCTTCTGCTTTTTTATCCACAGAGTGATGACAGATCTACCATCTCCCCTGGCTCACCTACCACACAGACAGGTAACAGGGAAAGGAACAAAAGTTTCTGAAAAATGATCAAAATGCCTGCTTTGCTTATTTGTACTACAAAGAGATGGGAGCATTTGTTCCCACCTCTGTGTGTGGCACTGCTGTTTGAGAATTTACCCAGTTATTTGGGTCTCCTTAGAAACACTCAAGGGAAGAGACAACAGGGGTGAAGCATGTCCTCAGGCAGAATGTAGGGTTTGGCTGGTTTTTAGGCCTTCGTATGGGCCTAAAGCAGATGCATTCAGCACCACTCGGAACAGTTGTTAGTATTGGTATGCGGAATGTGCTTTGCATGCAAGTGTCCTTGGAAGTGCCTTTTCCTGCTCTGTGCTTTTACCATGCATGGCTGTAATTTATTTTGTCATTATTATATTAAAATTTTTGGTTTGTTCCTTTTAATTACCACATTGCTGAACCCATTTCCTATTTAAATTCTAACCATTTCCTTCTTCCTCCATTCCTGTGCCTTTTCCCATTTGTTTAGTCCACCTTTCCCCTCCATATCCTGGCCATGCAGCCCCGCCTTCCTATAGAAACGCTGCCCAGCGACCAGAGAGTTTCCTTTACCAAGCAGCTGTCAGGGATGAAGCAAAGAAAGGTAGGTTAAATAGCTCAGAAATCAGCTAGCTTTGCTACCCTGTATTAACATCTGCATTTCCCAAGGTTTTGCACTGTTCTGTTACTTCAGGTCATTATCATTAAACTACTTTTCGAGTTCCATTTCTAGACACATGGCACTACATACTTTTTGAATAAGAAATTTCTCATTTAGAGCTGTCGAATACTTTTTTTGCCATATTTGTAGAAATGTGGGGGTTTGCTCTTCTTGGCCTGTGCTTACACCTAAGAAGATACCAAGGAAATGCCACAAAAGCCTTCAACAGCTGATGAAGGCAGCTTGATAAATTTAGCATTGCATAGTAGCTCAAACAACGTTGCAATTTCTGTAGAAAGGCTGAACTGTTTCAGCATACTCCATTCGGCAGAACTTTGTTCTCCTTTGTGAATTACTGTTACCCAGCAGAAAGAACAGAATCTAAACAGCAAGGAAAATGTGTTTAAGAACACCTCATCTAGATTAGGAGATCATTAGTTCCATTCATAATAAAATGAAAGAAACAGATTGTGAAAGGGAATGCACTGTAGCCTTTCTGGAACCTTGTGTGTGCATGTATAGTACAGCAGTGAAGGACAATCAGCCAAACCATGCTTAGTGATCTTCTTTCCTTCATGCTGCTTTTTTAGCTATTACTTCATCTTCTACCTGTGCCTTGTCTCCTGCTAATGATTCTGCAGACCCTAGAGTAAGACAGAACTCCAAACAGCGAGAGGAGGAGCTGGAGCTAATAGAGCAGCTACGCAGGGTAAGTGCTGCCCAGAGCCAGTATGTGGGCATCTTAGTAAATGCTTGGTAAATCTGTCCTCGTGTTTTGGACCAATTTCACTGAACCAATGTGGTGACCAGCTGACCAAAATTAAGTGGTGGTGTACAGTCTAAGTGGTTCTTTCAGATGGATTCAGTGGTGCACACTTTGGTTTTTGCAGTGGATAACGTGAGCTTCAAATTCTGTAAAATAAAGACTCCTGCTTCTGAGTGTCTGGTGATCTCTGCTTTTAAAATTAATGTGTGTTTTCTTTTTTCTTTATCAGCCTTCACACTTGTTAGGGTGAAGCCCTCACACTTCACTGGAAAGTTACCTCACTGTTTCCTTTAAATCTCTTTTTTAAACTCCTCTTTGCTGTAAAGCCCACAGAAAAGCAGGTGGCGTGCAGAGACTACTGCCAGTCATGCTGACAGTATGGTTTCCTTCTGTGCTCTGGATCCATCTTTTGATTCTTGCTTTATCCTTAGTTAAGTGCAGAACATTAGAGGCACAAATATTCCTTATACTTGTGCTTTTTGACTGTTCAGGGCCACCACACTCATGGCTTATGCCCAGCTGCAATGACACTACACATACATGAATATTGAAAATGCCACATGGCGTTAAGGTACTGCTCTGCTTTGCCCCAGACTTGTTTCTGGAGAGCATGAAGGGATTCCTTGAGGTGCTCTAGTCAACTTTTTGAACTTTCCCAAGAATTAAGAATTCCTGTTTGTTAAGGCTATAAGCATCCCAGATGGACAGAGAGAATTCTTTCTCTTCATAACATTTAAAGTAAGGACAATCTCTCTAAAAGGAGAAAGTTATCTTAAATAAAGCAAAACAAAACTTGGTGCTGCTTGCAGAGCCCCTCTTCTGTTATCTCAGAATGCTTTGTATGTAGCCTGTCTCTTGTTCTGCTTCCCAGGTAAGCTTAAATCTTTTTTAATACTTAAAAAAATGTAGATGCAGTATAACAACTCAGTGAAATTCACACAATGTTTGAAATAAGATTAAAAGCCTGAACGGAATTTGCATTAATTTCCTTACACAAATGCTAACTATTTATGTCAAATAGTTCAGGTTTTTCTTTAAAGGCAAAAATGTTGTCTTGATTTTTCTTAACTGTGTTGTCCTCCAACCCACAATGACAATTATTTTCACTTCCCTTGGCAGAACCATTCTCTGAGACTATGTAGGATCAGGAATACTATTTCTAGACCCTGATTTCCATTATTTTTGAATAACAATTATATTAGTCCCCTGTGCTGTACAATGAAAACTGTTCATCATTGAACTCAGTTGCTCCCAGATTATGGTCAGCTCTGGGCCACAGTAGTGTGCAGAGCTTTCCTTGATGTTATTCAGAAAGCTGTTTGGAAATGTCATGAGGATGGACAGAGCTGTAATGCAAGCACTCTGCTTTATATAAAATATTCTGTAGAATGAAACAGCTGGAGGAAACCAGCTCTTACTTTTTGTGTGTCCATGTTCATCTTTCTGCAGAATATAGAATCTCGGTTGAAAGTGTCATTACCCAGTGATCTTGGAGCAGCTCTCACTGATGGTGTTGTTCTGTGCCATTTGGCTAATCATGTGCGTCCCCGGTCTGTTCCCAGCATTCATGTCCCCTCACCTGCTGTTGTAAGTATGTAATAATGACGGTATTTTATAGGTGTCCAAAGTAACATCCAGTAAAGTCCTGTAACCCAGACAAATGCTAAATTCAGCATTCTCCTCTGTGAACGTACATGACAAACAGTAACCATCAATGTTCTGTCTAAAAAAGATCTGTAGCATCATTAAAAGAAACTGTATTTGGGTTTGCTTCATTTAAATGAAGTTACTTCTAACACAGATTATAAGAAAATGTTAACATTTTCAAGTCCTCCATCCATTAACTTGAAAACTAGTGAAATAAGAGTCAGTTCAGCATGAAAACTGAAATAGGATATTTCAAAAGATTAAAAGGTCTGAGAAGTTAAGAAAAACAGATAGTAGGGAAATATAACATTCTCTACCACATTTTACTGTCTTATGTAGTGGGATCCCAAAACAGGCAGAGAAGCCAACTTGATTCCTCTGTCCACAGTACTACAAATTCCTCTGCTTAGGAATTTCAGCAGAGCACACTCAAGCTACTTGGAGAACAGCATCTCCTGGAACAATCCAGTCATACCTTTGTGATAATGGTCCCCAGATACAACCTTTTTTCCTGTTGAGAGCAAGGAAGGAAATGCAGGCACACTGCAGAGAAGTTTGAAAATGTCTGAAGTTATTTCTCTGACCCTGCCTATGTGCAGTGCTTCTGGAAAGCAGCGAGGATGATAGATTTCTGGATGCGTTACTGTATGTCATGTAGGGAAAACACAGAATTAGAGAAAGGTGAAGAACTGGGAAATAACAGTAGATCATTTACCTAATCTGTATTTGTGGAAGTTAGAAAGTTCAGTGAAAATACTTAGGGCCAGCTACTTAAAAGTAGTAGGAACAAGCAGATTGCTTGTTATGCACCTTTAAATTGTATGAATAAGGAAAAAAACCTAGAGATGGTTCCTGTGGGAAGAAGTTGGAACATGCATGTTGTGTTAGCTTTTCCTTTTTTTGGAGTCTATCATTGTGTTGGCTGGAATTTGAACTGGCACTTACTACTGTATCATTGTGGTTCCTCTCCCTTGGACTTATTGTGAACAAGCAGATGTCTTCATTACTTTGAGAATGATTGAACTGGACATGCCAACATTTTAGGCAGATTGTGGAATCATTAAGAGAAAAGGCATACTGCTGCTATTCAGAAGACTTATGTCACTGAGTATCTTTTCAATGGCCTGATTTTATGTGCTGTTGAATATTCTGTGTTAGGAATTAAATCATGGCTTTGTCATATTAATCCCAAGGAAGAGGCAGCCGTTAGCTGCATGGCTCCAGGAGCTGAAGAGGCATCATGTCATTTCTCAGTTACAATGTGATCTTTGTATTCCCTTCGTCTGTTGGGTGAAAGAAGTCAGCACTAGCCTTTAACCTGCTTTCTTGGTGGAGAAATACGGCACATTGAGGGGACAGAGCAGAAACCCCACCACTTGTGGAAGAGGATGGAATTCTCAGAGGCTGCTTCCTGCTGCTATATAGACTCTGGGTAGCTTGTTAAAAGGAGCAGAAAGCTTGTGCCTCTTTAACCAGAAAAGAATAAGCTTCAAGAATAGAAACAAGACAGAGCCTGTGCCATGGTATGTCTCTGTAGAGGTGTGAAAGCTAACTAGAAAAAAGCTTGCTTGACAAAATGGTGGTGAGTGCAATTCAAACAGTTACATCAAAGATGTCTACAAGAGGCTTAAAAGCAGCAAGCTTCAATTCCAGTTTTCTCCATTATGTTCTGGTTACATCTGACAGCCTATATTTATTTTTTTTTTTTTAATATCTTTGTTATTTCAAACATGGTTTGATATTTATATATTTTTGTATTGTAGTAATCCAGAACAGACTCCAGATTGCTTCATATCATGCAATTGCTCTGAAATCACAGCGTGGAAGCCATGCATATGTGTTTCATTCAAAGTATATTTTTAAAATTACCATACTGTGGTCACTAAAGGTGTCGGCCAGTTTTATATAACACCTTGTATCTAAATACTGCACAGCTTAGAATTGTCTTTTTTAAAAAACATCCGGAATTCATAAATTAGCTTTTCATAAAATGGTTTTGAAATTCTAAAGAAAAGCAAACTTCAACAGAGCCTGCTTTGAATTAGACAAGCTTATGTCAGTGCAGTATGTTTTTGGCAACGAGATTTGTTAAGGGGTTTATTTAAATAAAAAATTAAGATCTTTTTAAATCCTGCCAATGACAAACACTATGCTTGCCTCCTTTACAGCCTAAACTTACAATGGCAAAATGCAGACGAAACGTGGAGAATTTCTTGGAAGCTTGCAGAAGGATTGGAGTGCCTCAGGTATGTATTTCTGCTATCCGGATGTAATGTTTCAGGTGCAGTTTTGTATGATGCTTCAGAAAATAAAACCTTCTTTGAAAGATCAGATGAAAACAAAATTATTAAAAGCTTAGAAGGTTCAGGTGTAAGCTATGTCTTGTGGTATAGATCAGACTTAGCTTGCATTATCTTCCAGAGCTAAATGAAGTCAGATTTAGTTTATCAGAAGTCTTATTCACTTACTGCTGTGCCTCAAATTCATAATAGCTGATTCTAAATGCCTTTAGAATTGCAAGGTATTTCTATAACTACAGTTACATCTTCTCAAGATTAAATATTTGACAGCTTAAAAGTGGGATAAAATTTGGATGATGTTTTGCATGTTTTATTTTTATCCCAAAGTTTTTCATGTTCTTTCAGAATAATTCTCTTTCACGAATGCCTTTACTGTCTTACCAACAAGTCACAGTGTTACTGGCCTTTCTCTGATGGTAGCTATCTCTGCGTAGATCATAATTCTTTTGTTATGTACCAGTGGTAGAATTCTATCTTCTGGTATTCCTTGTCCCCTTCTGCAACTTGGAAGATCTAGGAGGTGGGAACATAAAATAGCCCATCTGACTCCAGTTACCCTGTTTTATGCTATCCTGTCCTTTCCACTTTGTCTTAGCAGCTGTGTCAGCACAAATAACTTTGATACATCATGTTTTTCTTAATTTTTCTTCTAGTGCATTAATTGATTTTGTTTCTTATTGCTCAGCATTTGTTTCTGTTGTAGGTGCTGTTTTCTTTCTTTTGTATTGTGAAAGGGAAAAATAGACCCAGTGGCTCATTTCCCAGTTATTTCTAAAACCACTGTTCTCGAGTCAGTCATGCAGTACTTTTTGGTGTGTTCAGATAATGTCACTTGCAGGCATTTGAACCATGGGGCTTTTAGGATAGCATATTTATCAAATGCCTGGCAATTTCACATGGCTCAGTGGTGAACTGAACGTGGTAGGGAGCTGTAAGTGATCGTTAGTACTTTGAGATCCTGCACTATTTTGGTACCCTGAGAAACTTCAGGCTTTTACTTCCAGCAGAACTGCACAATGTAAATTTATCTGGGCCAAAATTGTTCAATTCCATCCCAGCTTCCCTATTTATAACTCCCTCAAATATGCAGATGTGATTTTTATGGGATTGCCATACAGAGCAGATCACTGAAATGACCCACATTTAAAAACAAACGAAAAAGCCACTCAAGAAAAGGTCCCCTATAGACCCAGCCTGCTACATCTGCTGCACCTACTGTCCAGAACCCTCCTGGCTTTCTCATATTTCTTGCTTTAATGTTGAAGAGTTCAAGGAGAGTGTCTCTGGGGAAGCTTACTGAAATAGCCCCACCTGAACTCTAAAGTTGCTCTCACATGTCTACATTGCATATCTGCTGAGATGTGAATGTAAGATATGTGTATGCAAGAAAGGCCTGACAGCCTAGCATGTTTTTCTTGAAAAGATGCCTGCAGGTATTTCCTTTCATTTAACATCTAATTACAAAAATAAAAGACTTTCTGAAAGTATCAATCTGTGTAGAAATACTAAGAGGAAGACTACTTTTAGAAAATTGTAATTACAGGCTCCGCAGTGGAGCAGCTCTTTATAGAACTTTGCTAGTTAAAGCCCTTGCATCAAAAGAACCACAGATCATTGAACAGAATGATCTGTGCATCTAGATTTCACTGATTTACACTGATTACCTGGGTGAAAGGGAGGGAAAAGATACACAGTGGGAATAGTTGCAGAACACTTAAACTCTAGTTAGTAATAGATATTTCGGCAGGCTACCACATTCAAGCATAAAAAAATCACTTGTCCTACTGTTTTCCTTAACTAAGATACATACGGAGACTTAGCTTTGGTGAGTGCTCAGTGCCAGCAGCATCTCAGAAACCTCCCCTGGAGAAAAATGGTTTTCACTAAGGCATGTGTAAACTGCTGTTTTTAACAACAAAGAATAGTTACATGTTTAAGCCATACAGGTGACAGGCACCTCACCGAACACTAAATACTTGCATTAGGTCTGTTCTTTGCAATGGGAGTCTTGCGGATTCCTTTGTGCAAATTAACCAGCTGTGATACGCGTCTTGACTACGTAGGCTATATCTGAGATGTCTGATAACTGACTGCTTCGTGGATGTTGCTATGGCTAACTGACTGACCTTTTTTTTTCTGTCTGTTTTCCCTTCCTGCTCACACACTCTGGACAGGACAATCTTTGTTCCCCTTCTGACATTCTTCAGCTAAACCTCAGCGTTAAAAGAACAGTTGAGACTCTTCTTTCCCTGGGGACAGATTCAGAAGAATCCAGTCTTGTCTCCCTTTCCATTCAGCTCTGGGGCTTTGTGGTGTTTTACTGTACTCTAATGCTAACACTCTGTATGTTCTATCGCTGGGTCTTTTTTCTCTAGCTGAAGGATAGTGTTGCCGCTTCCTCCCTCTGTCACTCCAGTGCTTGGGAAAGGATTTTGGTTTTTGTCAAGACTGTGTGTATCAAGTGCTTTCTTTCCCACTGATGGGACAGAGGCGACAAGTACAATGTGTGAACACAATGGTGCACCCACATGACCATCTGTGACATAATCCACATTTGTATTTGCTGTGTCATATTTAGCAGGTGACAAGGGAGGAAGTGCTGTCTGTGGGCTAGAGCGAGGCACAGAGGTTAGGACGTGTGGGTGCGTGCTGTAATCTGCCAACAGGTGATGTAGTACTGAGAAAACTGTTGTCAGTTTGTGCCTCAGTTTTCCCACGTGTATAATGGGAATTGCACCCACCCTGGTAAATTGCTTGAGAATTTATCTGATGAAAAATGTTAAAAGAAGGCAAAGTTGTTTTTCTTTCCAACATCAGTGTTCTTGATGAGATCTCACAGTCTTAGGAGACATGGTCTGGTAAGTTTTATCCACAGGACTTTGTAGCTGATGTTTCTTTTTCCTTCCCTTTATCCTGCTTCTGAGAGCATTTGATTTCTTGTATTTGTAGACTGGTGTATTACTCTGAGTCAGGATTTGTTAAATAACTGTCAGTGAATCCTGAGCTACTTGAGCTTCATAACAGATCAAGGAGGAAATTTTCAGAGAAATTGCACTCTTTATTCTGGCACAGAAGGAAAAATCCCTTAAATTCTATCAGATGCCACAGAATGTCATAGCATTTTACTGTGCTCTGGATAAAACTTAAAAACTTCTTGAGTTTCCGCTTGATTGTGGGCAGCCCAACCTGTGCTTGTTCCGTGCTTCTTCCTCCTATCCTGTAATTTTCAGAAACCTTTGCATCATACAGTTGCAGAAATGCAAGTCCCAGTTGCACAATGACTCTTCACTGTTATACAAAACTCAGGTAGTCTTCCATAAAGCTTCAAAGCTTTTCCCTCCCCAGAAAAAGCATCCTGGTGCTTTATTGCTTTAATGTCTCAGGGACACCTCAGAACTTCAGGGCACTCCCCATGTGATGTGTAAAAGACCATGTCTCCTCAGAGTGTAGATTGATTCGGGGAACTCTGTTCAGAGACCGGTGACAGGTAAGTGTTAAATAAAATGGCTTAATGGCAAATGTGTTTTCAGTAAATTTCTGTTACATTTGAAAATACAGTAAATGGCTTGTAAGCCCAGTGTAAATGGTGTTAGCATTCCGACATTAACCTGGCAACAGCTCTGAAGCACAGTTTAAGATACAGAGGAGCTCAGTTGCACTTGTGGTCACTACCAGTAGAAACGTGTTACGTGTACATGGATCACACAAGCGCTTGTAACACGAAGTGAGTATTTAACAAAGAAACAAGTAGAGGAGTTGATGCCCTCTTTCCAAATCACACAAAGTGTTCTGTCTAAGCAAAGCATTTTTGAGCAAAGAGGGGACCTTTGACAGAGGGAGGTTGTTTTAGTTTTAAATGAGCTATTTTTGCACTGCTTACTGGTGTGAACTAAAATGAACTCAGTTCCTATGTTCCTTAACTTCTTCTAATGAACACTGTGATAAAAGCTGCAAGGGGTTTTACACTAACAGTGCCTTCCAGTTTTTAAATTTTGTTTGTCATGACTGACTGTGGTATGGAGTCATTCCAAAGCTTTTCCTCTTACCTGCTTGCATACATAAGAAAAAAGATAAGGCATGTTTGCTCAAGTTTACAAGTATTTTCACAAAAAGCACACTCTTCTCAAAATAACACAAATTGGCTGGAAGAAAAATGTATTTCAGCCTGATCATATGGCTTACTGTGAGAATTTCAGTCTGGGTTCATTTGTTCTCTCTCAGCTCTGAGCTTTGCGGGAGAAGTGCTGGCTGCTGCTGTTTATGCTGAAGGATTTCTATAACATCCAAACTCAGTAAAGGTTCAAAGAGTGGAGAAAGGCAGGTTGCTGTGGAAATAACACATGAAAAATAGTTCTATAGGAAAGATACACTTTGGTTATTTTCTGCAAATAGAGAACTGTTGGACATGTATACTGACTGTTGTGGAGTGAGGATGGCCAGGATGTGCCAAGGACTTACGTAGGATGAGGCTTTAAATACGTCTTAGGCTGAGAATAGCACAATTATTAATAAACACTTTTAAACCTCTCTTGCATTTTGCGTATTACTCTTATTCCTCAGGATGATTTTGGAGGTAACCTGCTAGGCAGGTGTACTTCTGGGAGGTCAATAAGCAGTAGTGGTTCATTGTCTGCTTTAAAGCATGTCTCTCCTCATGTTTTATAGCTAAACAGGACTCCCTCAAAAAGGCAGTGGTGTTCTGGAAGGGAAGCCGTGGTTCCATGTGGTGGTGGGTTCATCACGCTGAGGGAAAGCTTGCTCCCTCTTGAAGTTCATCTCCTTTCGGTTTCATAAGCTGCTGCTATTTCAGTGTGGGCCGAGACAGAACAATCTGCTGTTGCTCACACCTCCCACAGTCCTTTTCAAGTTCTCATTTGTACAGTTTTCTAATAAATTAACACCAGGATTAGCCCAAGGCCACCTTCTTTGAGAGTCAAGTTCATGGCTCTTTAGCCACAAGCAGGAGTTTCATGCCATACCTCTGTGTGTGTGTGTGCTGGCTGTCCATAACATTTCATATTTCAGTCTCCTTTTGCTTAATTTTTTTTTTTTCTTTTCAGTTGAGTGTTTTTCATCCATTTTGTTTTTGTCTTTGTTTTGTTCCCCATTCAGGAGCAATTATGTTTGCCTCTACATATTTTAGAAGAGAAGGGTTTGACACAGGTAGCTGTGACTGTCCAGGCGCTCCTGGAGCTGGCACCCCCAAAGCAGCAGCAACTTCACCACTTGTCTGCTGTGTAAAGACCTCCGGGACCTTTGGGGTTACCTTGGCTAAGCAGAAGGACGTGAAGACTTTACTGCCCATGCAGTGCATCCAAACACCCAGAGCTCTGTTCTAAGGAAACGAGTTCCCATGATTCCTGACAGGAATGTTTTACTTCATTTCTCCATTTTTTTTGGAGATTACAACAGTTTCCAATAACATTTTTATTATCAGTATTTTGCCCCTTATTTAAAAAAAAAAAAACAGAGTTCATTGGGAGGAGGGCAGGGAATTCCTTGCTGACCGAAGACATGGGTGTAGCTTGGAAAGAGATTCCTAGGGGAATTCATTTGTTTAAAAAGGATGTTGCTGCAGTGGGCACATGGGGAAATTTCTTTCCTTCCTCACAGGGTTCAAAGAAAGGGAATTTCTTTGCCTTCAAAGAACAACAGCTATTTCTATTATATATATAAAAAAATTGCCACACAATCTTACCTGCAGTGTTTGATAACAGGGTCGAACCTCCTGCTGCTGTAACTCGCCTTAGCACGTCCTCATTACTTAAAATTTGAAGAAAAAAAAATCTGGTTACTTTTTTTTCTCAAGGGGGAAAAATACTGCATGTTTTCTCTGCAAGAAAACACCTTAGTAAAAGATACTAAATCAGAACTGTTCAAATTGTTAAATCACATGGGCATTCTTGCTGGGTTCACTTTCTGTTTGGGGTTTAGCATGTCTTTATCTGATGATTTTCCCAGCACCTCTGTCCTCTCATCTGCCCTTCTGGCCGTGCAGGGATGCATTTGGTTACTCAGTGGTTTTGTCAAATGATGACTAGTTGTCATCAGGAACCACATCTGTATTTTCACTGCAGTGCAAAGTATCACAGCCTGCTGTGCTAATCCTTGGCAACCCTTTACCAAATGATAGGTTTATTAGGGGCAGGGGCATCCCCTGCAGCCATGTCAGCACTAGTGAGTGTCCCGGCCACTGAGAAATTCATTGTTTTAAGAGCACAGTTACTGAATTTCCACAGCGGGCTGCGTATTGTCAAAACAGTGTCTGTCACAAAAGGTAGCCTCTCTTTGTGGGTTTGACAGGGCTTTAAATAAGCCTTTTATCGTTGGGAGTTTATGTAGAGGGATGCACTGGTTTTACAGAGCTACCATGACTTCCTTCCTTTTTCCTTAATGTGAAAATGGAAATTCAATATACAGGGATGGGAGAGGTAGCCAGCAGGTTTCATGTTTTGCTGGAGAGATGATGCTTGCAAAACAAAGACTAGCTCCGTGTGTTCTGGTCCGAACGCTGAGGCCAAGCTCACAACCACATCAGCTACAGTATTTTCTCCCCCTCCCCCCCAAAAAAAAAGACTTTGCAAAATCTAGTTTTCACCCATGCATTTCCTTTGGTAGGCTTTGGCCCATTTAAGGCATCCCAGAATGTTATGTTACTAATAAATACATGGTGCATGGGGTCTGAAACCAGCTGAGGCACTGAAGGTATTCCATCTGGGAATATGTTTGAAGCAGAATACACCAGGAGGATTTCATAGGGATAAAAGAAGAAGAAATGGGAGCAGGCTGGCTAACGGGCGTTTTTGCAGAAGTAAACCTGCTGTGGGATCACTGCCAAGGACTGGACTTAGCTGGATTTTCCCCCTTTTGATTTGCAGTTTTGTTTCCACTCCATTTTGCTTCATGTATTACTTTCAAGGTCCATTGTGGTGATTGTCGAATCCCTGATTTCACATAAGTATTCCAGTTGCTCCTTACTGGCATCCGTAGATGGTTGATCATGTTGTGAGTGGAGAAGAACACCTGAAGGGTATTTCAAACTGCACAGCTGAAAAGAGAAACCTTTTCACACTGGGTGGGTGCACGGCCCTGAGCCTGGCAAGAAGTGAAAATGCCACGCATAGGAAGAGAGCAGCCCACACAGACACACTTTCCTCCTCAGTTAGATCTTGTATTTCACTTAACGTCACTTGCAAGGAGTGCTGGTAATTCTTAAGGGATTACGTCAAAGTGCCTGAAGTCTCTGCTGTGGTTTGTTGGGTGGAAGATTCTGCCACTCACAAGTAAACAGTACGGACCACAAACGTTCCGTGTATGTTTGTCTGCACAGAATTTGAAAGAGGAGGGCACTGACTTCATCAGAGTTTCCGGCATCAGGTCACTTGTGTTGTTACAGGGCTGAGTTGCTTTTTAATAGCACACCCTTTGTGGGCTGTTTAAACACTCCTGTTTTAAGAAAACCATTCCCTTCATGGAATGGTCACAGTGTGCTCTTCACTCCAGTACAGCTTCCAGCCCTTAGGGGAGGTGAAACCTAACAGAGTTCAGGTTGGCGGAAGTTTGGCATTTCATTAATACTAATCTTTAGGAATTAATGGGGTGGTGGGTTGAGTCCAGACAGCAAGAAAAGGCCATTTCCCTGTGTGCCTAGTGAAGGCAGCTCCTCTTCTGTCCGAGCAGTGTGTGTGCAGCAGCAGAGCTTGGGGCAAGGAGCAGCAGTGGCCTGGCTGGACAGGGGCTGCCTCTGGCATCGGTCACCCAGTTCCCCCTGGCAGTTTCAGTGTATGTGACTGTATCCGTTTGGCGTTAATAATCCTGTGTGTTCATCCTGGCAAACACTAAATCTTGACCAGATGTTTAGGACAAAAATCCAAACCTGAAGTTTCATCGTACAGTTCATTTAATGTGTTATACCAAACCCAACTTCAGTTCTCTTTTGCAAAATGGGTGCGGATTTTTCGGTGTATTTATGTGCAATTTTTGTTGTATCCCATGAAAAGAATATTTTAAAGAGAACATGTATAAAATCCTATTTTGTGTGTTAAAGCAAAGAGGCGATTGTCTTTCTCTGGGGCATTTGTTGGAGGATGTGGGACGAGGAATCCACCTGAGTGTTCTGTGCTTGCTGGTGTTTGCACACTGACTCCCCTGTGCCGCTGACCTTCCTCGAGCCATGTCGAGCGCTGAGCAGCATTTGATGCTCAGCGGGGAGAGCTCGAGGCAGAGCAGTGCAGGCACACGGGAGCCCTGGCAGCAAAACAGCCGGGGTTTGGGTCTCCCTGCTGAAGGGGAGGCTTTTGTAACGGCCCCAGCTCAGCAGCCTGCTTAAAATGAATCAGAGACAGCTTCTTACAGCGGCAAGAATGCCTCTCGTTCTTGGTCGTGATATGATGGCAAATGGTATTTTTATCCTTTTATGCCTATAAATGGTTCTTTGAAAAAATGTTTTAGGAACAGAGGACTTTTAAGGTGAATTTGGACATTAAAAAATGCTTTTGTATAGATATTGTGATGTTTTACAAAATGATCTAATTTTGTTATTTCTGAAAGCAGTGTAAACGTGTAATTAATAGAGTAAAGGATTTTAAAGCTCCATCCCATGCTGTATGTCTGTAAATACATTCCATAATTTCTAAGTCTGTTACATATAAATGTGTCTGAGTATTGTATATTTTACATTGCCTGTATTCTGCCAGTAGTGTGAACTTCTAGCACACCGGTAATATAAAAGGAAACCATGGGTAATTTGAAATAAAGTTTTCAAACTTACAGGAATTACATTATTTCTTCCTGCTGTTTTTCTGTTCCATCATTGAATGTCACATCCTCTGTGTTGGGTGTTTATTCCCCTTCCTCATCCTCACAGGTGCCAGTTAATGGACTTGGTTTGTTCCTCTCATTTTCATAGTTAACTAGGATAGAAAAACTCCGCTATCTTTACACACATTCTGCAGCCACATCAGAAGGTTTTTCTTGGGGATATTTTAACCTTCCCCAGACACTGAGAAGCAGTGATTTTGTTCAGAATCCTTTGCTCCTCCCTCCCCACCCCCTGGGTTTTCTCTTCCTTCTCAAAGTAGAATGTACATTCTGGGTTTGGGGAGTTTGCTGCTGCCGGTGTTGCTGTTCTTGCTGTTCTCATCACTTGCTTGGTTTTATCCTATATTGGGTCTGATCTGTAAAACTTGCACCCAGCTTCGTGCCCCGCAGCATTTGAAGGGTTTGTTTTTACTAGCCAAAATGTCTGCTCCTCTTTTCTTCCCTCCTCATAGCTAGTTTTTATTACTTAGAAAAATAAGTAAAGGCCTAGAAATTGCCAGAGATCCACAAACTTCCCGCTGTGTGCCCCTGTGGTACTGTTCGCTGCTCACCAAGCTGCTGCCTTCATGAGGGCTGCCCAGCTCTCTCCAGGTGTTCATCCTTCCCACTCTTTCCAAAGCCACCTCCTAACCAGCTTCCTGATCTCCAGCCTTTCTTCTCCATTTACCTCCCAGGAACCCAGTTCCTCCAAAGGGCTTGTGATTTCTGGTTTTCCCTGCAAAAAATGTGGATGTGCACTTTGATCCCCTCTCTCCATAGCTGGAGAAAACACGTAGTACTGATCCTGACAGAGTTCCTCAACACTGCCACGCTTTGGGATGCTTCTCTCCGCTCCCACCACCGGATGTGCTCGACCGGTTTACTTGCCCACTGTACAGCTGAGGCACGGAACGCCGCTGTGGTTTCTGCTGAGCAAGGTAAGGCTTATAAGGAGAGCAGCACCTCTGGGACAGGCTGCTGGTGGGAGGAGACCTGAAGGAGCAGGATGGGTGGCAGCCGGGCCACAGTCCCCACACAGGAGCATGCTGTCCTTCCCTGGGAGGTGTGAGGTCAGGTTCAACACCTTCACCCCTTCGCACTACCACTGGTGGCTGGGACACTTGTGTTAGGACTTGAGATTTCAGCACCCCCCACCTTACTGGAATAGCAGACCCTGTTCTATTGTTGGTTTGGGGGTTTTTTGTCACCAGAATTCTGTTTTGCTCTCTGCTGAAAAGCAGTCAGAGCCCAGCAAATGCCATGTTTTAGATTTCAGTTGGTTGTATTACTAATGTGTGCCTAGAGTTTGATATAAGGTCTGCCACCCCTCCACCTATCCGGCTTTTTCCTTTGCTCAAGCCTTCTGTGGAGTTTATTATCAGAGTTCATGCCTTCCACTCAAACAGCTCACCTGTTAACACCCGCCACATATGGAAAATACAAGTCAGCAGTGCATGAGAAAGGAGAGTTAAGATTAGGAATGTAAGTCCCACAGTTGCTCTGAGGCGCTTCCTACAGTGAGATGTGGTGTGGATATGGGTGCAAGCATGGTCCTGGCTCATGATCCCTACTCTTACCAGTGCATGGGGAGCATGGAAAGTGAGCAAAATGGCTTTGGTACCAGTGCTGGGAGGGGAACGTGTGTCTGAAACTTCTGTGCTCCCTTGATGATCCATTCTGCCTGATAGGCACCAGCCCTTTCTCTGCCCTTCACACAGAGCCCTGAGCCAAAGGCGCTCTGCTTATGATTTCAGTCATCTCCACCTTTAGATCTTTTGGCACAGTTCAGCTTGGACATGAGGACGTTTGGATGGGGCCAGCATGGGCTGGTCACAAAGAGCACCGCAGATTTTGTGTGATTTGAGCTCGCTCTCCTGTGAGGGAGTGTCAGACACCAGCCAGCTCAACCGCAGGGCTCATTTTGCTTTGTGCACAGACCTGTGTGTACGATCCTGTGTCAGGAGAAGGGGCTCCCCTCTTGGTTAGAAAAGCAGCACACTGCTCCCCAGCAGCTTCACTTTCTGCCTAGTGCCTCATCTTGCTGTGCACGGATGGCGCCAGGGCAGCTCCTGCAGGCAGTGCAGCCGGCTGTCTTTTTCCGATGTTCCTTCCCTCGGTGGGAAGGCATTTGGAGCTATGCTATGCACTGACATTTTGCAGGACTGCGGGAATGGAAACCTGTGTGCTTTGACTGCCCTTGTGTTTACGCTGCAAGCTGCCAGCGGTTTTTCCCCTGCTGACCTAATGCCGGCTCTGACAGCCTGGAGGGTGCTGCTTGAGTCCAGGTGTGGGTGGCTTGGCCTCCCTGCCTCACTTGGAGCCACAGCAAACACCAGTGCCTCAGTCATGGCCAGTGCTTTGGGGTCTGCAGAGGATGTTCTCAGTGCAGTGTGTCCCATGCAGGCAAGATACTGGGCTGTTAACAGGGTTACCTCCCTCTAGCTGTCTTGTTTCCATACAGCACTTTGGGGGACAGTGCTTCTCACTGCTCTGATGCAAATCCCCTTTCTGCTGGAGAAAATGTCTCTGCTGTGCAAGGGCAGCTTCAAGATCTTAAGAGTTACTGTAGCTTTACCTTAACTGTGTGTGACATGACTCTGTTCTCCAGAATAGCTCGAGAACTTGGTTTATTTCGTTCTGTCAGACAGACCAACCACAGTGCCATGCCTAGGAATAGCCCTGGAGCATGTCTGTGGCCACTTTCTTTACTTATCACTTTTTTTTCTTTGCTCCAGCTTTTTCCTTTTTCCCTTTTTCTTTGTGGTCTGATTTCTTTTTCTCCATCTTCTTCTTGAGGCCCTGGTAGGGGCCAAGGTTCTTGCGGACCATTGTACCTCTCCACCAGGACTGCAGCTGGAAGAGAGAGAGAGAGGTCTTAGGAGAAGCCACTTGCTGGAGTACCTGGTACAACCCAATGGGCAGAGAGTCTCTCTTGTGCTCCCCAGCTGCAGGAGGGAACCTCTGGCCCACACAACAGCAGTTGGGCCTGTGTTGGTCATGCTGAAGGAATCCACATCTGGGACAAGGGCATCTGTTGCTGGTGGCAAGGGGACAAGCAGGGAACAGCTCCATGACCCTCCCTGTATCACCCATGCAGTGGGGCTGGTGTGATAGGCACAGCCCCAAATCATTTGAGGAGACTAGCTTCTCCCCTTTTCTCTTTTTGCTCCTTTCTCAAACCTGCAGCTGACTGCTGGCTTTGTGTCTGCCCCAGTAGAAAGGGACAGGCTTTGTCTGTCCTTTGCTTGTGCTGCCCCACACCAGCCAACTTTCTTGGGCTATTTTCTGCCTGAACAAAGCCTGTGGCACAAGTTTTTAACTCCCACCTGCTGATGGAGCAGCGTGGCCTCAGCTTTGCTCCCATTTACCTTCAGGGTGCTCTTCAGCTCCAAGGCATCCTGCTCTATTTGTTTTCTTTTAGCGTCCTTTTCTGCCCGGTCAGTGATGATGGTTTTCTCAAATGTCTGGCACTGCAAGATAGCACAAGGGTGGCAACAGCAGCATGAAGAACACTTCCCTTAAAGTGCAGGGCTGTCCTTCCAGCCTCACCCTGCCCAGCAGCTTGCCAGGGCAGGGCTCACCCAGACCCTGGTGAAAGGAATCTTCTCCTCTGGCTGTGTACTGGGCCACAGTGCGGGTCCCTAGCCTGTGCACCAGGGAGCTCCATGACAGCCCAAGGGTAATGTGTAAGCATGGGCCTTCCTCCCCCGTTTCCTTTATTTGATCTTTCCTGAATCCAGATGGCAAATGTTGCTCATTACCACCATTAGTCCAAAGGCACTGAGAGCTGCTGCCAAAGTGAAGCCTCTCACAGCCTGAGTGTAATTAACCCTCTGATCCTGCGCTGTAAAATGGCTGTCTGATGGTGTCTCAGGCAACAGATGGTGGTAGGAAGGACCTGTGCTCCCCTGGGGTAGGCAGCAGATGATGTGCAAACACACTTGGGACACTGAGATGACAGTGTACAGAGTGAAAAATATGAGCTCACAAACAGGGAAACATCTAACTCAGTGCCATCGTCTCAGACCCAGTGACAGTAAGGAATGATTACAAATTAATCCCTTCTGGCTTTAGAACACCCCTTTTTCTAGACACTTCTCTCTGCCCTGTGCTGCCTGCCCCACTGTGTCTGCATAGCTGTGTTCAGAGCATGGCAGATAACCAAGAAACCAGTGTGGGGCAGGAATGGTTTTAACCAGCATCAGTCTCTTAGAGCACTGTAAACATGTCTGCAGGGAGGGATGAACTGCCTCTTCCAGTCTCAGCCTGTCTTATACCAGTGAGGCTAGAAGGAGATTTGTTCAGAATAAGGCAGCAAATGAAGGTGAGACATACTGATGGGATGGGACAGCATCTTTGACCCTCTCAAAGGCTGTCAATAGCTCTCTGATTACTTGCTGGTATTTGACAATAGGTGTAGGGGAAACATCATCATCCTTCGATGTCACAGGTGGCAAAAAGAAGATGACTACTCGGTCCTGCCTTCCCAGAACCAGTGCTTATCATCTCACCCTACACCTCAATAGTACTGATTTTTATTTTCCGTGGCCCTGGTTCCTTATCTGAATGAGGGGAGGAAAAAGCCAGGATGCAGTTTTGCATGGCTGAGCAGAGATACTGCTGATGTCTTACCTCCTTGGCAAGTCCCTGCAGTATTTCCAAGTTGTTTGCCTTTAATACTTTTAGGGCATCCAGTTCTTTGTCTTTAGCATCTGTGTCATTTTCATATTTGTCCACCCAGTATTCCAGCTTCTCTTCCACCTTCTGCATGGGGATAGAGTGGTGCTCAGCATGGTAAAAAGACTGTACAGGGGAAAGGTTTGCTCCTATTATATGGCCTGCTGTCAGAATGGTGGTAAGAGTACCCTAAATTTTGCATGGTCAGTGTTTTCTTCTCATCTTGAAATGGCCAAACCGCTAGGACTAGTGATAAATTATTGGTGGCCTGCGGATCCCTCACTGAGGGTTCACCATGGAAGCTGCAGCACTGGGCTGGGGATGAAGAGAGGCTAGGTTGGGCTTTCAGGGGTGCATGAAGAACGGAGCAGCACTGCGGGTTAGTTTCGTACACAGTCGATCCTGGAGAAGTAAGTGACAACTAGAAGCCATTCTTTGTGTCTACACAGGGGGAGGGAGGGGGTTAAGAAATAGAATTTGTCAGTGAGAAAGCTTTTGTCCTCTGCCTGACTCCCTACCCGCTTTTTGTATTAAGCTTAGCACACCAGGAATAAGGTCCCAGAGGAGCACTTCACGCTATTTCAGGTTGTGAACTTGGCTTTGTCTCACTTGTGAATAGAAGGGCAGGTGTTTCTGAAACAGTCACCCAGATGACTTCCTTCCATTCATGAACAATTTCTCCATAGCAACAACCATGATGGCTTGCATGGAAAAATAATCTGAGGAAAAGCATCAATCTCATTATGGCATCACAGCTGGACACACAAGGGAGATGTAGGCCATGGTCATCCTCTTCTCTGTGGGCCCCTATAAAGCCACCAGCTGCTGTCTGAGTACGGAGAGGTTTGTACTTTGCCGTCTGGTAGAGGTCAAATAGGCTGCAGCTTGTACTTGGAAAGCCCCCTCACTACGAAGCACTGATCAGCCTAAGGCTCTGCGATACAAAGGACACTAACTGCTCAGAAGATACGGCACTTTTTTTGCACTCAAATCACATTTTTTTTTTTAATTTAGTATCTTCTAATAAATTTTGTACTAGCAGTGACGTTAGGTACCCTGCAGTAGTACAGGTTTTCTTCCAGTCATGTGTTTTGAGATGCTTTCCAGTGTTATTCACTGTAATGGGCACACTTGATAATAGGAGAGCTCTGAACTTCTGGATCAACAACACAAGGACATTCATGGTTGTTTGCTGCTGAAAACGGGTACAATAATTGTGAATTAGCAATTATCCAACCCTGATACTTCCTCGGATTAAGATAAGGCAAAACTGGGCTGGCAAGTTGTGTCATTTCCTCCTTGGTGCCTCCTGTGTACAACACTCGGGTTGGTGAAAGAGTTGCCCTCAGTCTGCACAGTAGCACCCTTCACTGAGGCACTGGGACCCCCAGCTACTGCCAAGGAAGGTCTAAATAAAATTCCAATTAGCTGAATACAACTATCTGAGGGAGGAACAATGTGTAACACCTGAACAAACAATGCCAATCATTACATGAACTCTAATTTTAAGGAAATGTAGCAAATCCCAAGTCTGGGTGAGCTGGGTTAGTTATGACTTGAGGATAAATAGTCATTCAAACAGCAGCAATGAAGAACCTGGTAAATTTGATAGAGCAATAACTGGCTTTCTTTAGGCACTAACTGAGGGTATAATGTTTATCAGTTGCTACTTTAAGCGTTAGCAGACAGTCACACATACCTTATGGTTTTGCCTGAGGAAATCTTCAATCTCCGTGTGGACTCGAATCTCCTCATCAGTTTTGCTCTTCAACTTCTGTGATCAGCACAGACAGAAGACAAGAGACAACGTTAGTGCATACGTGTGCACACACACTCGCTGCTGAAAGCTGAGCTGTGAGCAAGAGTGCAGGAGCAATTTGCAATTTGTGTAGTCATTTTTTCCCAGTGACAAAATTAACCGAGGCAGTCCTTGACCTTGGGCCATCCATAAGGAAGGGACAACTAGATCAGACTAGTGGGGAAGTTTGCAAAACCAGAACCATTTTCTAGCCGAATTCACCTTAGGGCCACATGAACAGCTTTATCAGCACCACGTGCTGTGGGCAGTGCTGAGAGTTTGGGCTGCTTATGTTGCTAAACAGCCTTGTAAGTACACCTTTTCAACGTAGTTATGTTTCTCTGATAGTGTCATTATTTTAAGCAGTCCCTACCTCCAGCCATTGTCTCCTGCAGCCATGCCATCCATGCTGTTGCTGTTTGCAGGACCATACAGAGAATCAATGAAGAGTGAAAGATTTCTAACCTGGATGAGTTTTCTGATCCAGGTTCAAATAGTTTTGTTGGTGACTGTGATGGAGAACACAAAGGGCATCTGGGGAGCAAGGGAGGACTCTTTCCTTACTAACGGGATATGCCTTCCAGTAGAGGCCATGGGGAAGGGCTTACCTGAATTTCCTTGTCCAGGATATTCTCTGCATTGCTACACTTCTTCTGGATTTCGTGGACCTGGAGGTCAGTGCTTTTCTTCACATAGGAGCTCTCCATGCTCATTTTGGCTTTCATCTCTTGGAGCTCATCTTTGAGGTTAAGAATCATAGCATCTCGGCTCTAGTGGAGGAGAGAGAAGCACAAAAGCAAGCCTGGAGACTGATCACCTCACTGTTTCTTAATCTCTCCAGTCCCTGCTAAACTCAGGAGAGACAAGCCTATAGGCTTCACACTTTCCCTGAATGTTGCTCCATTTCAACCTCAACTTCAAAGGGAAGTTTGATTTGTAACCCATACAGATGGCAATAAACCCATCAGCAAGGACTGATTACCTCTGGAGAGGGTGGAGTAATGAACAGAGTGAGACAAGAAGCCAGGCCTTCTGGTCTCTGGTCCAGGAAGGGATTCAGTCATGCTTATTATAAGCATGAAAGAAGCCAAATAATTTCAACTACCTAAAGTTAGGCTTTACTAATCTCCTGAATTAGTGAGTGTCTCAGTGTTGCAGTGAGTGAGCATCTGTAAGAGAGCATAATGCTTCAGCCCCACGTAAGCCAAAGGTTGGTTTCCTAAAGCATGCTCTATTCCTTGGATTCATTTTTTCCTAGTTATGCAACAACTGTATAAATGCAACCTTAGGAACAGGTAAAAATCTAATCTGTGTGGTGCTTATGTTTAAACAGTTCTTGAAATCTTACCAGGTAGATGGTGTCCACTTTGTTAAAAGCACACACCCAGCACAAGGAAGTGCTGAAGAAAGCTTGCTATGAGCTCTCAGCCTCCCCCCATGCTCTGTTTTGCAATGGAGCTGAGCTTTCCTGAGGGAATTCTGTCTCTGAGGAACTCTCCATGGGCAAGAATCCTGATCCATTTGTCCAGCTTTTGGAGCATGCTCAGGAAGCAAAGTGCATTTGCTTGACATGGGGTTGTTGATTTGTTTACTCCTTTAATGAATTCCTTTGAGTAACAGGTTTCATTAATCAGGGGTTGGCACTTGGAAGAACCGCCTGTAAAATGAAAAACTCTGCACTTTTGTATTAAGAGTTAAATAGTTTCATCAAAGTCTCCTATGCAGTTATGCAAGATCAATCTTAAAGTCTCGGGTTTGGAGCCCGATTGCTCCATTACAGCCTTTCTCTTTGCCTTCCTGACATGCTGTGATGGGTTTGACATTCATCAGCCAAACCTTGCAGCTGAAGATGAAATACCAAAGTGCTGGCATTTAGATGTTTGAAGTCCACATATCTTGTCACTGAAGCACCCTCGCATTCCTCAGATGTGTAAATATGGAAAAATGCCACAGGAAGAGGCCAGCTCAATAGTGCTGTGTTTAAAAGCCGCTGCAGCATGACTCATTTGGAAAAGGTTTCCTTATAAGAAGAGTTTGGAACAGTTACAAGGAAAATCCTTCCCTCTGCACCCCTTGTGGGACATAGTTAGGAAGAGTAAAGTACGCTTGTAAGGCTCAGAACAATTTGGGCCCTTGGCTAATGCTGTTTTGTGGGTTTGAAAGTCATGTGTTCACATTTGTGTTTTTCTTCCTTTTGAAGATTTGCAACATCAGATACTATTTTAGAGCCATATCATCATATGACTGCAGACAGCTACAGACAGCACCTTTTTGTGCCCTATTAAAGTATCTGGTAATGGCCTTTATTTTCCCTGGTATGAAATTTTGGTGGGTACTGGGAGGAGTCATGTTCCCAGTCACTAGATATGCGAGGTGACCATACCGCTTTATTTAGAGATTGTCTTCCTGTCTCATAGTGGAATCATGTCTAAATTGAGGGGCTGGCAGAAGGACTGGGGAGATGCTGGTGAAGGATGCTGGGTGTTTTTGGTGCTGAAACTCAGCAAAGCCAAGTGCTGCGGATGTCAGTGTTATTGCTGTCTGCTAAGGATCTGCAAACAGGTCAGAAAAGGAGGGTTCAGCCTAGGTTACAAAGGACTCAGGTATTACAGAGGTGGGACAGAGCATGACCACTTCACCAGGTTATTTCCTTTTTTATTTCACATTTTTGTAAAGCAGAGGAAAAAAGTGCTTTTGATTCCAGCGCCCCAGGCCTCAGCTGGGATGGGGGCCTGTCTGTGCTGTTTGTTTTCTTTGTTGTATGGCATGTCTGTGGTTTGGATTTGGTCTGTGGTGTTGTAAAACATCTTTGTTAGAGGTGGGGAGTCTGGGGGCTTGGTTGCACAATTCAAAGCAGACGGGAAGTGAAATGCAAAACCCTACTGGTGGTTTACAGCAACGCATTTGCTTGGAGAGGGAAAGTCAGCTGGAGGAGTGTGGGCAGCTACTGCAGCCCTGCTGATGGACCTGGTGCTGCGGAACTGGGGCGCATTCAGTATTAGGTTGCAGGTAGTAAATACAGCAGTAGATGCCCACAGGCTGTGGGCACCGTCTGTATAGTATGCTGTTCCCTGAACTTAAGCAACACGTGGCAAATGAGTTCATATTTATTCATTCTTGTTTATCATAGCAAAGTTCCCAGCCCCGACACGGAGCGCTGTCATAGTTAATGCAGTAAACCTCTGGGCTGCTTATTTGGGATGACTTCAGCCTTGAATCTGCCAAAACAAAGATGCAAAATGATACCTCATGTGTCCAAAACTATCACAGAACTGGCAGAGACCAAGATTAAAACCCAGGAAATAGTTGCAAAGAGCAAGTCTGCTTCACAAGCAGGTAAACAAGCTGATTTTCTCTGATCTCTCAGCTTGCAGACATAAGCTCAGAGTCCTGTCTGCTGCTGTTACCAATGCCATAGCAGTCTGCTCCACAAATGCTGTTTGGCTGCAAAAGGAACTGCACTTTGCTGGAGAGGCTATGCACTCTTAATTTACTGTGCATAATTAAGTGTGTCTTAATTCATTTTGATTTGTTTCTCTTACAAACAAAGAAACAAATTCTTAATTTACTGTATCATAATTTACTTTGATTTGTTTCTCTTACAAGTGCCACCTAGATTTCTCAGCTGTTCCACAGCAATTAGTATTTACAGTCACTTAAAATATGGCTGGTTACAAAAATAGCCAACAGGAGTAAACAGTCTAGAAATTCCTGCAGCCAGCAGCACACCCAGAGCCCACCATTTGGCAGGCACTGGGAGGGGGCAGGGGAATGGGTGCTGTGCTATGTGCAGGCAGGCAGCATGCCAGCAGAGAGCCCTGCTGCCTGCCTCCTTGCTTCCACACTGGCTGCGTATGAGCTCAAGTCTCTCCACTGGCAACTGCAGTATCTCAGCTTGCAAAGCCTGAAGATATGCTTAGATCTACACACCTGCTGCAGCCTGGACTTGCTCCCCCTGAAACCACAGCATGCAGCCCTACAGACACTTCAATAAGGCTCTGTCCCAGCTGCCGGAACATCCACATGCTGCACACCCTAAGAAATGCCTCAGTTGAAAGGACACGAAAACTGGAAGGTCACCCAGCTTCGCCATAACAGCTTCTGCAGCCCTCCACTAGCTCACCTCCAACCCCAGCAGCTGCAGGAGCAAGCTGTGTGAGGGGCAGTTTGCTGGCAGAGCGAGCAGACCTGTTAGCAGCAGCACTCTTGTCCAAAGTCCTGTCCCTCTGGAGCCAGGTTTGGATCTAGTGCGCCAGCTCCAGGTCCTGCCAAGCTGCCCTGGGGCTCTGCCAGCAGTCACCCAGGAGCTCAGGACCATCACAGTCCTTGTGTCTTCTGCTGTAATCGCCTGGTGCGTTTCTGCAGTAGGAACATGCACCAGTGCATGTGTGTATGTGTTTAAAACATTCCTGCAGAACACTTCGTCATTTGTCCTTTTGGAAGAGGGTAAAGGAAGAAATATGATGGATTTTAGTTGCATTAGTAAGTGCACTACCAAGTGGTACACTGACACAGTGGCCCTGGGTGTGTTATGAGAGCCCACATAGTAAAAGTTACAAACCTGTTTTCATTGGTACCATAGTGCAACAACATGGTTTTCTGTCTGGGAGGTAGCCTGCAGTATTACTGCTTGTTATAGAATTATACCATGACTTGCACACATTTATGGCATGAATACACCACAAAACCGGCATGACATAAAGAGTCTTCAGGTGAATAGCAATGCAGGAATTCTAAAGTTTACATTTCCTACATTTTTACGTTAAACTATATAATACTATATGATGTGAACGTGTTGCAAAAGCTGACCAGACTGCTATCGCTTGTCCAGGAAACCGGAGAAAGTGAGTATTTTTATACAAGCTAGAAAATAAACACTGCAGCAGCAAACAGAACTCCTGAAGCCAAACTAGAGCTATTGGTGATGCTCCTGCATGGAGGGATAAGAGCAAAACCAGAGTGATAATTTCAGCTCCTTTAGAGACACCAGTGCTTTCCAAGAAGACAGACGGACAAGATTCAAAAAAAGAACATTCAGCATTTGATTTGTGTTCCATTAGAAAGAAAAATGAGCTGAGCAGGCTAACACTGCATTAATTAACATCTCATTAAGAGGTAGCAAGGCTGAAAATACAAACGTACAGGCAACATGCGTGAAGCAAAGACTATGTTTTTCTGGTTCCATTATTAGATTTGCTCACTTTAGTTTTCTCATCTACTAGACTGGAGACAGCCATGTAGGCTTTTTTCTACAGGTCTGTGCATTATTATTGTTCAAAGTACTCCAAAATCAGCAAGGTGTATTTTTGGTTTTAATTAGCTGGCAAGGTGACAAATCATGCAAGTGGCTGTAAAACTGCCTAAGGGAAAATCCCATATGAAGTAAATAGATATTATTCTCCCTTGGGAGATGCAGTGAGGCACCATTATTTTTGGCACAGGAGGAAAGGAGTACTTGAAAGTAGTCTTGTCTTTGATTTGTTATCAAAGCCAAAACTATAAGGAAGCCGAGTAAAGGACTTTTAAGCTGGAAATATAAAAACAAAATCCCAGATGAATCCAGATCCCACTTCATGTGGCAAAAAGCAAGAATCAAATTAGCAGAAGGTACTGAAAGAATACAGAGAAGAGCACCCTCTCAACATGGGAGCTACATACCTTGTGCTGCAAGAGGTGGGAGAGATGCAGGGCAGGACACAGAGAAGTGCCCGGCCTGACTGCACAGTGCCAGGACATTGCTGCTAGTGTGAGACAGGATGATTACAGCCCCCTGCACATCAGCCCTTGGGAAGGCATTAAACCAGAACCAGATAGGTACATTGCATGCCCAGACACTGTGAGGTTTGAGAAGCACTACACGGTAGAACAACCCCATCATATCCACTAGCTTGGGGAGATGGGAGAACAGGGGCTTACCACGAGCCATCAGATTCTGACTGAGAAGGGACAATGTGCAGAAGCAAACAGACAATGTACAGTCTCTGAGCCTGACAAACCATCCAGCTTATTTCATTTAACTGCCACGCAGATGTCAAGGAACTTTTGGGTTGTCCCACAGGGACACTTCCCAATGTATGTTATGCATTTCCAGGGTCTCCGCTAGTAGATGAACATTGACCTAAATGAATTTTCCCATCTTGCATATTCCTGCTTTCTCCTCTGCTGTTCTAATATCTTCCTGGACTTCTGGTGTTTTTGTCAGCTATAGTTAGCTGCATACACTACCAGTGCCAATAGATCCTTCATGTTGTTACAACCATGCTGTATTTACAATTAAACTTTCCACTGCACATCCAGACTGCCAGCACAAAACCCTCATGTTCTATAAACTGTGCTTTACCAGCATGTCAGTGGCTTAAAATTCCTCTCTGTAGCCAACTATATCCCGGCTTGAATACTGTCCACACTTTTGTCCAAAGACAAAATTCAGTGATACTGATTATTTCCTCAGATGCCCTTGCTGTCCTCTTGCTCAGTACTGAACAAAGCATCAGATTCTTGTTCCTTCTTCCAGTCCTTGTATAGCTCTGAATCTGCCTGCCTTTTGCTTGTTTTCTGTAACACTCTTCCTGCCTCAGCAGGGCTATGCTACATTTCCATGTTTCTGCACAGAACTGTGTGTGCTTTTGCGCTCAAGCACGCCTGAACATCAAGTCTGAGCTGTCTGGTGAGCATCAAAGTGACCAGTGATATGGCATTCAAATGACCTGCACTTGTGTAGCAAGCCTGACATTTCCAGAATGCTCCAGATTTACTGTGCATCTGGGGCACAGTAAATAAAATGCACACATAAAATGGTGTGTTTATTTTTATGCTACAGACAGAAGGGTGGAAATACTGAGCAAGAAAGATCAAGCTGACAGTGTATGTGCAATAATGTTGATCTGCCTTTGTGTGGGACTCTCAGGTTTGGATTTTCTAATATCTGGAAGCCTAGAAAAATAGATTCAAATAATGAAATTTTCCCCAGACAAAAATGTGGGTAAAAATGACATGCCGCTATGCCAGGTGTCTCTCACTCCCTCATTGTCACACTTTCTCCTGTGCCAGGTGTCACATCTGCATGAGTAAGTATGGCAGAACCTTAAATACTGCTATCTGCAGACAACCTCTTTCTTACTGATTGCAGATGTCTCTGCTTTGCCACTCCCAGCAGTGTTTTGGGGTATTCCAATTTGATCATAGTCTCTCAAGCTTATGAGAATTTTGAACTCCCGTTTGAAAACAGTGGGACACTGTCCTTCAAGTTATTACCAGGCTTATTCAGCATACAAATCTTTATTGCAATTATACTGCTTCTATATTCCTACATTATGGATCATTATATATGCCACATGTTCTGTTAGCTGAGTGCAAGTTCCTGTGCAGCAGAGGCAACCTTGCTAACAGGCTTCCCCCCTGGCATGATGCCCAGCGCTAAGTGATCTCACCTTAAGTTCTATTTCAGTTTGTTTCTTGACATCTTGCAGCTGTTTCTCAAGTGACTTTATCTGCTGCTTTCCTTCCTTCTCCCTGAAGAAAAATGTGAAAATACAATCACTTGAATATATAAAAAAAAGACAGGAGCTGTTCACCTTGAAGGGGAACTTCCTGTCTCTTGGTACATTGTGGCACCTTGCTGAACACTGCCCTGCTTATCCTGCTTGCTCAATGAGTTTCTAACAGCTGAACTAAAAGAAGTGCACACAAAAGCTTGGCCAATTTCTTCAGACCAGTAGAAGACAAGATGCTTCCTGTGGCTGAGTAACAAAAAAAGGCATCCACCTCTTCATCTGAATCTTGGGGAGGCAGCACATCTGCAACAAAGACTTCTCCCTAAAGCTAGTGTCTTGGTAAGTAAATTCTGAAAGAAGAAATGCACAGACTGAGCAAGGAGGGTGGGAATGAATGGATGAATGAGCCAAAAGCCAGGGAAAGGTCTTGAAAGCATGGAGTGCACTTGAGGATGATGCAATTCCTGTAGCTGAGAGGGAAGATGACTACCATTGGGTCACAGTTTCTGCATTTCAAGCAAAAACCTCCCTGATTCTGTGCAGAAGCATGCCTGACCAGCAGACAGTGCCAAATTGTGTAAGTTTCATTATATGTACCAAGAAAGGGTTTTTTTGTATCAGACTTAAAATCTTTCAAAAACCACTGCTTCAGGTTCTGAGATCTGTGAAGGGATATGAGTGAAGGCAAAAGCTCGAGAGGCTAGCAGATGCAATAAGGTTCTAGGTGTTACTATCACATTTCACTTAGAGTGCTTTTCTAAGTTTTTATGCTTATAGTTTGATATAAAGCCAGTAAATGCTACAGTTGGTACCTGAGACTTAATACCCTATCCCAACCTTTCAATCAAATATGCATTTAATTTTCAGTCCTTAGCTGGGTGACCTGTTAGAGCACAAGCTTCTGATACAGAGTTCTAGTCTTACTGCAGGCTGCTTTCAGACTAGTATATTGACACAAAACCAGGCAAGTATGCATTATATTGAAAGACAGAACAATTTTATTCCATGAAAAGAATATATAGTAGAACAGACATCATAGTGGCTAGATATGATTGATGGAGTGGAATAAAAATGATTATGTCCTTTCTGATTATAATTTGTTTTCTCCTTTCCACCTTCCAGTATTGGATAGCTATTCCACAAGCAATTGCTGCTTTTACTTTTGCTTTCTGTCCCTTTCATGGATAAACAATAAATCCCTTGGGTTTAGGCAGTGGAAGAGTTGAGGTTTGTGCTTGAAATCACCCATTTCACTGGAAGCTGAGGGCTTGCCCCAGAGGCAGACCACTGAGCCACCACCGGACCTGATTCAGTAGGTTGGACTCGTGACAAATCATGACTTACAGCAGCTCTGCTGTCTACCCTAAATGATGGGCCTGAGCTGCTACACAGAACAGGGTAGCTTTAAAACGATCAAATACTTCTCTGATGACTGCTGTTCTCTCTGATAGGCTTGGGATTGAACCAGAGCTTCCCATGCTTAAAACACCTCCAAACCTCTAGAGCCCAGAAGTGTGTGTTAAGGAATCACTAGTTTGAGTTGAGATGGTAACAAATCTGTGCCCTGTAAGATTTGGGTCAGAAGAGGATCTATAGTGCAGTGGCTGGTGGATTAGCCATAAATAATATAACTGCCTCTGTCACCATCTGTGCTAGCCTCTCACTGCTCCTGGGAAAGAGCATATTAGCATTAGCATGAGTCAGAACAGGTACTCCCCAGCATCACATAACCTAAATAACATACGTTGCTGGCCCTGGTTTGAACAGATTCTCTGCTGCTCTGGCTTTCACTGGGGCTAGGAGTTAAAGATCACTCCTTTAAAGATCAGCTCCTACATCACATTATGTTTCAATTTGATATGGGGCAGCATTCACATTATTGCAGACACTAGTGTCCACCGTAGTCGAAGCTCAGGCAATTCCTAGCTCAGATCAGTGTCAGAACCATCAGTTATTTCTTTCTGAAGGGGAAAGAAGTGCAGTTTGTGAAGCAGACAGAATGATTCAAGCTGAAAAAGTGGAATCCTTTCTGTATTTTGGGTGTAGGTTGGGGTTTGGTTTTTTCTAACTTTTTAGCATATATACTAAGCAGGAATGGACTTTGGCTTTCAGCAGTTAAGCAGGGAAGTACTGAACACAACACTGACCTGATGAGGACGTCATGAAACTTGCTCTTTTTTGCCTTCTCTCTCTCATTAGCTTCTGTTAGGCTATTGAATGTTCCTGATTCCTGCATCTTTTTCATAGTGGCTGTAATTACATCACTTGCATACTGCCTGCCAGGAAGAAAAGGAACACAACAGCAATTTATAGGTGCTGGTACTATAGTGTGAGGCACCTTTATCCATTATTATTTTCAGATAAAAAGGTAAGGAAATACAAGGTCCCATTTGTGTTCTTATGTCCTACCAAAGCCAGAGGTGCTTCTCCCATGGTATCTGCTTCTTGTACGTCTGGAGAACACTGTATTAGGAATTCATGGAAGTTTACAATTTAAAAATGCTGCCTTGAATGCTACTCTGGGAAATAGAAAAGAGGCACAAACATATCCAGTCTGTGCCAGACTGTACTGCCATTTAGAAGAAGTCTGCTGGCCTGTAGTAGTGATGACAGATAGGTGGATCTTGGAAAATGAGACCTGGGGAGGCAGAGAAGTGTGTCTCTGAAGAGAGAGATTTTGTGTGCCAAAATATCCCAGTACAGCCCTATGCTGATCTTAGCAAATACATGGGCTTGCCCAGTTTATTGAATTTCGTGGTGCATATGATATTTATATTTTAGCTGCATTTTTCTCATTTGTGTTAGGGTCTTCTTTAAGCCCTTTGATGATATAACATTAAAGCCAGGATGCAGTAAAATGCATACTGAATGCTCAGCTCCCCAGTCTGTCTTTTAAACCAAAGGCTGTTGGTATTTCTGTAAATCAAGACACTGGATTAGGTGCAGGAATAAAAAATATTTTAAAAAAGAAAGACACTCTTTGGTATTTATATACATTATCTGTTCTATAAAGGAGAATGTCTGTAGCGACCATGGAGGCTCTGTGTGCCCTGCAGAATAGATGAGTTCATGGGACAACGCTCAGATCCCTCTTGACCTGTACATCTCTGTTAGGGGAATCTGACTCTAGACAGCAGAACATCAGCACTGGCTAGTACCTGGCATGAATTCCACCTGAGCAACAAGTATCAATTGGGTAATATTTCGCAACTCCATTCAAAATAAACTGATTGTCATCACTTGGCATCCAGAGGCAAGCAAAGGCCAGAACTAAATTGCCTGTGAAGCTAGACCCCACTGCTCTCTTTAGAGGTACGCCTTCCAGACCAAGACTGAGGTACACCAGCAGTGGGAGAGTGAGGAGCCTGTATTTTTGCTTTGAAGAGATAAACTGAGAACATTACAGCTCATAACATCCCCCGCAGTCATCATATTTGTGCTTCGCTCACCTGTCAGCTTGAATTTTTCTGAGACTCTCTATGGACAGAGCACTGTGTTTCACAGCCCTATTGGAAAGACGACAGGTACTTTTTAGCTCTTCAGTTTTCCCCAGCTGCTGCTTGTGTTCCATGCTTTTCAGAGACATGGAGGTAACTGTTTCCTTGCTCCCTTGCTTTTCTGACTCTTGACAGTAACTGTCCAGCTCCTTCTGAGCTTCTACGATTTCTTTAATTTCCTGGATGCCAGCCTGAAAGGGAATAAGAGACACCTGCTTGCGCATTGGGCAGTGGAAGTAGACCTTCTGCAACATCGCGTGAGAGGAAGAAAAATTAATAATAGAGTGGAGCTATACTAAAAGCAGTTGATAGTCTATGTTACATTCTGCTAAGAGAAGAAGAGCAGAAGCATTTGTGTTGGTTAGCTCTGAGCACACAATGTAGGCTTATTAAAGTTTATGGGATCAAAAGTCCTGAAGTGACAGGACTAGAAAAAGCCTCAAAAGGTGAATTCGTTTGCCCCAAGAGATGATGGTTCAGACTTGTTATTCCTGGCATGTTCTTGATGACCTCCAGCAATGGAGACTACTCTGCCAGTGCCAGCATGTCACAACAATCTTTACCATAAGAAAGTTTTTTGTCTCCTCAGCTCCAGTCAAGACACCAGTTTCTTGTCCTCGTTTCTATAGGCAGAGAGGACAAATCATTCCATCTTTTGCAGCAGCTTTTACGTACTGAAAGACTGTTAGCCTGCTTTCCCTCTGCCTTCTCTCCTTCTTAGCCATTTCCCTCTGCCTGTCACCATGACCTTTCCCTACAATATTATTGTTATAACAAGAGCTGAGATGTGTGGAAATAAGTGATAGACATCAACTATCTGCTCATAGCTTTATAGTGTGCTTTTGCTTTTCTGGGGCTTTTTCTTTTTAAATAAAATTGTACACGGCCACAAGATACCTTTACATGTAGGAGAGAGCTGCCAATATTTTGAGTTTCTCTGCTTTAAGTGCTATGGGTAAGAATGCAAGTGCATACACTGGGACATCAAAATTTTTGTTGCCTGCCTACCGGCACCTCTGTGGCTGAACATTTATTAGGAGTACCACTGAAGCCAGCTAACAAAGCCACTGCAAAGCCCAGCCCAGCCCAGAGCTGCCTACTCCCACCCTGGCTGCTTGAGAAAACTGATGAGAGAACTCACTGAGCTGAAACATTTTCCAGCAAAAAAAAGGAGAGGGAAAAAAAAAAAAAAACAGTAAGTTTATTTTTAGCAGCACCAGTTCTCAGTCCAGATCCCTCCACAACCACACACACATTTGTGCCAATGCAACACAGAGGACAGAGTAAAAACAAGGGGTCAAAGCAGCAACTGGGTATGCCAGTTCTACTTCCAAGAAGTTACTTGTCAAGCGAGGCTCCATTAGTGGTCTGCAATGCTGTGTAGTCTGAGGGCAGAGCACACTGCAAGCGGCTGCTTCGGTCTGAGTATTGTGGACATCTCCAGATGGGATGAATCAGTCTCTGTTAGTGCCTGACTCACCACTGACTACAGAAGGAGTCTAGGTGACTATATGCTTAATTTGGACAGTTAAATTTACATTAAATGAATTGCATGCAAAATGTGCACAGACCAGTTAGTTAATTAGAAAAAAAATGTTTAAATAGTTTGCTGGTGATGGCTGTACTTCAGAAAGAACTAATTTTGGCAAACAAACTGCTTAATATAATGTAGATTTTATGAATGTTCTCATAGATTACTTTTTATGTCTGGGAAAGTTCAAGATAGGCTTTAACTGAATTGTCTGTAAACACACTAATAATTAGCAAATAACTACGTAAGTAAGACAAGGAGTTTGTAAACTGCATGTGTTATCAACTGTGTAGTCTCCTAGCTGTTTATGTTTTGCTAGTCTTTTGCCCAAAATTCAGCAAATAGAAAGGCTGCCTTTCTCTGAGGGGGTACACTGCATGATGCAATGTACAAGAGTCCCCAGTTTGGAAAATCAATGAGATGCTGGCCAACACAGTGATTAATCCTCTCAGAAATGTCATCAACTGAAATTTAGATGTCAGTCTTTGAAAATGTCATTGATTTTTTTCGACTGACAGAGCTCCAGGGTGCTTTGCAAATACGGGTCTTGTACAAATACAATAACAGCCAAACATAAACTGAGAAACAGGGAGGAGTAGCAAATTACAGAGCACCAAAGTTAGCGAGTAGCTTCCCTAAGTCATTTTCTTGTTTCCTTTTAAATTTGTTTTGGTGTCTTTCAGAACACAAGTAGGGTTTATAGTCTGTGAGAAAATTGGTTTTTAAGAAGTGACTTGGTAAAAATGAGCATCTGTGACTGAAGAGAAAAGCTAAGGTGTTTTCGCTATAACTGTGTAGCTTTAGTAGTTCTGCCAGCCTGAGTCTGTGCGTCTGAAGAAGAACAACAACTACCGTTCTAGAGATACGCTCTGTCTGTGTGGTTTTGCTGCTGGCACACAAGAGGTTACACACCCAACTCTGGGAGAGAAGCATCCTCTGGATACAGGTGGGGGTGGCTCACGGGACTCTTAAGGGGAGGAGTGCCCTCTATTGCACAGTATAAGCATCGTTCATTCCCTGAAATACAGTGTAACACCAGCTTCTGCGGCCCCACAATGGATTTTTTAAAAAGAAGGTAATATGGAAAGGACACACGTAGAAAACAACTTATTGATTTACCTTCCTCTTGCATTCTTAAGTGGCACATTAGACAGAGTGAATAGCATTAGATCTGAAAACCCAGATCCCAGTTTTTATTTCTATCCTGGTCACATACTCTTTTCTGAGTTCCTCTTAAAAAAAAGGGCTTCAAACCACTTAAAATGGAAACAGCCAGCGATGTAACTTAAAATATATCACAACAGAACTTAGAACCATTTACCCCTCAGGATGGTTCCATCCTGTTTCTTATGTCTATCAGCTACCAGAAATATCACAACCCCTTCCTTCACAAGCAGCAAACCTCTGCCTGAGCATTAGGACTTCTTTTCTGTTCCTTATCTCTCTGCCCAAACCTTCTTAGTTATGATGCCTATTAGAAATCAACTAATTAATAATGGTCATTGAAAATGGATAGTTACTAACATATTTTGAAGTAGAATCTTTCTTAATTCACTGTGAGGACTAGAGGAACTTTTGTGTGGATTTAGAGAGGAACAGAATTATCCTGAGTTTGAGTACTTTCAAATGTGCTATTAGTTTGTATTTTTAAAGTAGTTGTGTATCGGCATAAGAACATAGTTATGTTTTGCTTCCTTTTCCTTAGTCCTTTGCTTGTCATCTAACCATTGAGATTTTAAAATTATAAGCCCAGGAACCTCATCTTAGGTCAGTGAGGTCCTTTGCACCAAGTCTGGACAAAGGCTTCTCAGTGATGCTGCCATATAAATATTAAAATTGGTCATCCATGCACTTTTAATGTGTTTCTTCACCCAAGGGTCATGGAACACTTAGCAGAGAAAATATCTGAGTTGACTTTTTTTAAATGCTGGCAGAAGACATAACAGTAAGACAAGAAAAAAAAGGGGGGGGAAGTATTTTTTTAAGCAGGGAGGATAGAAGCACATACATGGCCGAGGTCTGTCTTGCCCTCACATGAAACCGGCATAATATATCCAAGAATTGAGAGCTGATCGACACAATTCTCCAGCACAGCAGTAAACAGCAGAGCTTCCAGATGAGTGAGTTTTTCCATTTCTTTAGTCACTGTGTTCTTGCTAAGAGGAACAAAGACAAAAGATACTAATGAGAAAGGCTATGGTGCTAGCAACAGTAGTTTAAAGGTAGACCTGAAATAGCCTTATTTGCAGCCTTTCATATACTTCCTTAGCTTTGTTTATAGTCTTTCATATACTGTTTATAAAAGAAGCTATGCTCTGCTAATGGCTGCATTCAGGGACAGTGGGAATGTTTAGCTTTCACAAAACAAAGTAGGGCCTAGTCCCTCCTACAGCAGATCTGGATAGATAGGCTGAGGACGGAATGGATACGGGAGGCACAAACTGGGTGAGGTGGCCTCACCATTCAGTTTGGGGGGGAGCAGTGTTTCATGATGGACTTTATTCTTTGCAAAACAGCAGAATGAAGGTGCCTTTTTAAAAGGAAGAAAAATAAATCCACATCATATAAAATCTCAGATCATGAACCTTTGTGCTCTAATCATTCCTCATTATTACTGTGTACCCTTAACACTTCTATGATGCAAATCTCCTCAGCAGGAACTGTTATCACCTTAAGATGTTGAAAGTCAAACAAGAACCAATATCTGGACTAAGTAAACTATCTTTAACATTGTGTCGTTTTATTTTAAATTGCATTTCAAATGTGAAACTGCTGTGATGTATGTTTTAGCATCCCTTTGCCTTGCTTACACATGGAATATTGCGAAAGCGCTTCTAGGAATGGAAATTCACTATTAGACCAAGTGAAATTGGTCCATTTAGAAAAATGCACAAGAAAATACCTGCATAAACAATGGAGAAATTCTGAGATTTTTAATGTTTTGGTAAGCCATTAGACAATCCCTCCAAGCCCAAAACATCACTTCTCCTTTCTTTTCAACCTTGGATTCAATGGTAGAAGTGGAGATGCACAAATTAAGTATTTTTACATAGAGAAAGTCAGATGATGTTTTTTTCCAGTCAGCAGGCACTAATAAAATATTTTTAAATGTTTAACTTGGTTTTATCTTTTTAAGAAATCTACAATCCATGTTTTGAGTCTAAACAACATAAAAATAATCTATTACATGTAGAGTCCTAATGCTAAAAATATGGTAAAAACCAAAAAAGATTCGTTGTGAGATAGCTGTGACAGATGATTACGACAGCATTCTTGAAAGAAGAGGTAATGCTTGCAGCCCTTATAGGAAAAAGTGACTTAATCGCAAACAAAGGAGGATACAATAGCTTCTCCTCGATCCCATCAGCAGCTTCTGTCCAGGACAGAATTTACTCAAGATATTAATATGTGTTAAAAAAGCTCACGGCTGGACTGGCTCTCTAAAGCCTGCTCCTCCTATGTGTCTCCTCTTAAAACCATAAGAAACCTCTTCTCCCTCAGAAGATGCATGTGCCAAGCCAGTACGCTCTGGATTTATGTTGACTTGGAAGTGAGAAGAAAACCACTGTCTGGAGCATTAAGAAACAGTACAAATAGTGAGCTGCTTTCTCTGGATTTAGCATTAACGCAGTCCCACAGGCCATCCTGATGTAGCCATTGGCATTGGCCTTAATCACTGTGCTTTGCCGAACTTGTTCATTAAACTCTATTAATAATAAGAAAAGAAAAAAGGAGGTATGTGAAGGATTCAGTTTTCCCCAAGAGTTTAGGTTGACATTCTTTCCCTGCTGATCTAAAGGGAAAGAAAAACATATCGAGAAATAATTTTTAAAACAACTGTATAAAAAGTCTGGCCTCCTGTTCCTTTTGGGGATTGCAACTCCCTCTGCTGTGTGAGAGTCCTGGATGCACATTTCTCCCATCCTGCTGCCTGATAAACTCAAATGGCTTCAAAGACAGCATTCCTTTTAGTCAATTAAGGATTCCAGTGAGAAAATTCAAAGCTGAGAATGTTACATCTCCTTCATCTCTGTTTTGCAAATGATTGGCAAAGAGAGATTTGAATATCCATAGTGGCAGCAGCTGGGCCATAAATCAGAAATACCTTGGGTTTTACAAAAAAAAAAAAAGTCTCTTAGGCAAGCAAAATAATAGTGGTCTTCAAAACCCTGCCTACCACTATAAATGTTAGGACATATCTTGGGTTTGGCTTAGAGATGAAATTTAGTTTTCATCCTGACTGTAAAGACTTTATGCTCCTGCTCTCTGAGGCTGCACTCATGAGAACCCTGAAGAACTGAGTGCAGGAGTAAAAGACGTGGTGCTACTTTTAGCTGTATGTCCCATGTGGGATTAGATCTGTGTGGGACAGGAAAAGATAAGATTTAGGGAGCATTTATTGACTGTGGCATCTCTACTGCTGGAAAAGAGTGTTTTGACAGAGTTTATTCTCCTCAAAGCAGGGATTGTGTTCTTTCTCTAAGCAGAGGTGCCTAGCACACATTTGATACTGGTAACTGGATAGATTACTGAGCGCTGCTTTGCTTTCTACCTCTTCCTTAAAGTAGAAGCCAACAGAGTAATTTGGAGAATTCATAATATTCTATCCCTTCTCTGCTCTTACTTCCTAACAATTTAATCTCTCTAAAGAAAAACTCTGCTTATACATGCTTGCAAGGCATTGTCTGCTTCTACCGTGGCCCAACAATGTATAAATGGACTTGATTCTGCTCCTGGATCAAGATTTAATTCCTCAGTCCAGGCTCAAGCTCTCCAAGCCCACCTGGTGACAAGACAAGAGTAGACTTTGCTGCTGAGATTCCTGAGATCCTTTTTCTTTCCCACCCCCGCCACCCCCCTCCCCCAAAAGCTCTCTGGACATGTGTCCAGATGCAGCTTAAGACACTTAGGAACAAAGTTACAGTGAAAGTCTGGCCAGCCAGGGCACATTTCCCTCACATTTCTGCCTATGTGAGGGAAGTGATAGATCAGGAGTGAATGACCCCAACATGGGAAAATGAGTAAGGGAAAACATGTCATTCTACAGGGATCTGAGTGTAGAAATACATGTTTTCTGTCACCAAGGTGATATCGGGAGTGAAATAAATGTTGAGATGATTCAATTCAAGGTGAGAACGGAGGCAGAAGGGCAGGGCCCGGAGAGCAGCCATCAGAAGAGGGCCCCGGAGCCCTGGCCATCCCAGAAGCACCAAGCACTCCACCTCCTCGCTGCCCCCTCGTAGGGCTCCTCGGCTTGTTCTACAGCCGCAGACGGTTCTCACCGCCGGGCTACGGCCCCGTTCGCCCTGCCAGGCCCCCCCTCAACCTCCGCGTCGGGATAACCCCCGCTCCGCTCCTACCCCGGGCGGCCGCAGGGCTCCCGCCGTGCCCGTCCGCCCGCTGCCGGGCCCGCCCCGTCCCGCTGCGGCGCTCACTGGCGCGCGGCGGCGGCGGCGCCCGTTTCCATGACAACCACCACGATCCGGGGACCTCGCGGGGCTGCCCAGGCGGGTGCCTGCGCGGCGGGGCTGGGGCCGCCCCTCCCCAAATCGCCACCCGGAGGAGAAAAAGGAGGGGGGAAACGCGGCGGGGAATGGCGCTGGGGCCCGATGCACTCACCCCGCCGGGGTCGCCTCTGTTTCGCCCGCTCAGGCGGTGCTCGCGGCTGCCCGAGGAGGGTCCTTCCCAGCCCATATCCCGGAAGGCAGCGCGGCAGCTTTCTCTTTTGCCGCCATCTTGGTTCGCCGCCGTGGGGGTAAGGCGGGGTGCGGCGGCGCGGGGTAAGGGGGTGGCGTGGGGGTGTATCCCCGCCATGGCACCGTCGCGGGCGCGGGACTCCGGGGGTGTTGCGGCTGGCGCCGTGCGGAGCGGGTAGAGGGCGGGATGGCGCCGATGTGCGGCGGATGGTCCCGGCCGTAGGTTGGGGCCCGTAGCTGAAAAGGGGCTGAGGCGCCTGGAGCGTCCCGTTCTGTGGAGAAGCGGAGGGGTCTTCTTCCCTCCCTCGCGAGGCGGAGCCCGGCCTGGGGACGCTGGCGGCCCTCCTCCTTGTCGCTTGGTTCTGGGTAGCTCCCGGCTATCAGGATGTTCTGGCCCCCGGACCGGGCCTGCGGCAGCTCCCGCTCACTCGGCTGGACAGAGCGGCCGGCCTGGGAGGCTCATGGCTTGTGTGTCGTTTCTAGGCCTGCTGGGACCAGGGCTTCAGGAGGACACCATGACCGGGAGGTGAGTTACCTACCCCGAGACGGCTCTCGGCTCCCTGTTGCACTGTACTTTTGACAAGTCTTGCAAACTGAGCATTTCTGAGAGTGTTAAAGCTGTGGGCAATGATCCATCTTCCTGTGGCAGCTCTTCTGCCCAGTGCCCTGCTGAGCCCTCTGCTAAACGCCCACAGTTGTGTCTTCCTGTTCTCAAGTCTCTGCCTTAAGCTAGTCATAGCTGTTCATGTGTTCTGCCACGCTTTCCCTGGCCTTTCAATAGATGTGGAATATTAATGGTGGCTTTGTTAGCACAGTGTTTGTGAACCTCCAGTGTGCAGTGGAGGCTTTGGCATATTGCTTCCTTGAGTAACGGAGCTACTTGCTGTCGAGTTTCCTTATGGATACAGGGATTGAGTCTGAATTATAACTTTTTGTCTTAATCTGTATCTGTAGAGTTCATCTTCTCTTGTGTATGTGTGAAAGATAGAACTGGGTAGCTTGGTTTAATACTGTTGTGTTATGGGACAGTTGCTGGAGGCAGTCGAGACAGTCACACTGTGTACATGATGTGTGGAATGAGCCTTGTAATTGCTTTACGTGCATAGTACAGACACATCTTTGTCATGAAGAATTGTTGAGGAGTTTCTGTAATGTCACTGGTCCGGTGCATGTGGAGCTGTCCTGATAAACTGCAGCTAAGTCCTTTGAGGCTACAAATTAGCAGCAGTTACTATTTTCTATAGCAGTTACTGCAACACAGGAGGCACCGTTTGTGGTGTATAGAAAAAAAATAAATTTACTCACTACAGAGTGTTTATAGGCATATATTGAAATATATATATTGAAATATATATTGAAAACGTAATACCTACTGATGTTGAAGCACTTTGGGTTTAGTATGCAGCCTGTAGTGCCAGAAATCTGTTACAAGCAGATACAGAGCTCTCATAAATATTTCATGTCCCCGTTACTTAGCTTTTCTCTGTTAACTGAATGTAGGGATCTGCAGTAATATGTAAAAGCAAAAGTAGTGGGGTTTTTCCTTTCCTAAATTTTTTCTGGTGCGGAAATAGCTTCTGCTGAAACAGCACATGATTTGTTTTTACATTATGGGTGAATTATAATTTGCAAATGCTTTCAATGTCTCTAGGCTGTGGTGCAAGGCCATCTTTGCTGGCTACAAACGTGGCCTCCGAAACCAGCGGGAGCACACTGCCCTTCTGAAAATTGAAGGTGTTTATGCCCGTCAGGAGACAGACTTCTACTTGGGCAAAAGGTGTGCCTATGTATACAAAGCTAAAAAGTAAGTTGCTTTTTATTGTTATGCTGAATTAGCCAACTCCTTTATCAGCTTTTGCAAATGCCAGCATGTGAGCAGTCTGCTTACAGAGCTTTTGTCAGAACAAAAATAAATTGGGTTCAGTACTGTCTAGAGCAGTTTCCTGGGATAGTTTTATTTTTAATGTCCTTGGTTGGTTTTGCTTTAATTGGCTTAATTCAGATCATGAAATTATGAAAAACAAATTTTGCTCGAGACTGGCAAATACTGAAGGTGGATTGATGGAGTAGATTGAAGTGAGGTGAGTTTGAGGTGGGTCCTGTGAGCTATTGAGTTAATTAAAAAGCAGAATTATTTTGTGAGGCCTGGAGGAATTTGTATCCTGGCATTTGTGTGCCCATGTCAGAGCGCTGTCACTGCTGTGCTAGCATTGGTGGAAGCCTTAAGAACAGTAACTTAATATCTTCCACTTATTTTTTATTTGGAGTGTAGTTGTTGGAGTTCAGGTATGGGAATTCAGAATTGCCTTGAATAAAATTGGAGTGTTAACTTGACCACCATCATTTCCAAGATGACATATGGCTTCTCTAAAGCATTTTTTTGCAGTCTATTGCAATGGCTTAGGCCTCTCCTGCCTTTGGTGTGTCTGGATAAATGGTACAAATAAGATGTTGCATTTTCTGTGGAAAACTCTTGACTTTTTGGTTTGATCATATTAGCATCAGTGTTTTACAAATTCTTCAGCTTTGTAACTTAATAGTTCTCCAGTGGAGCTTCTGATAAATTACAAGCTGCAGTATGTAGCTGTTTGGAAAGTATAGTGAAATTCCCAGGCTTGGCAAATAAAAGTGGAATGTGGTCCAGTTAAAAATGGTTGTGGAATAAAGTTATTGAAGTGCTTTAAAGAGGCCACATTGTCTGCCCTGTCACTGCAGAGCCCAGTACAGGGCTGTGGCTGGCTGCCTCAGCAGGCTGTTCCTCTCTTTCCTTAGCAACACTGTAACCCCCGGTGGGAAGCCCAACAGGACACGAGTGATCTGGGGGAAGGTAACCCGCGCCCATGGGAACAGTGGCATGGTTCGTGCTAAGTTCCGCTCCAACCTTCCTGCCAAGGCCATTGGACACAGAATCCGGGTGGTAAGTGGATTTATTTCAGGAACAAGATATTTCGTGGCAGTTTTCAGGGAGCTTTTTAATCCCACTTAATATGAGGAAAAACTTGAACTATGGTTTTGTTCTGTTGCTGTTGTGTGTTCAGCATGGCTCTTTGGTAAATGCTCCTTTTGGAGCCAGGAGGGGTTTATTGGTAGCTTCTTGTGCTGAGGGGGTTCATCTCATTGTCAAGGGTTTTGTGTGCTGGCTCAGCTTGTCTGGAAAGGCCCTTCAACTTCCAGGACTCTTCCTCTGCTCCCTTCTAAAGCTGTCTTGGTTTCTTTTCCCCAGATCATGTACTTTTGTACCCTTCTACTCTGATTTCTACCCATTGATAGATTTTATTCCTACCTCCCAAATGTTTGAACTTAGGGGAGTGCTATCCTGACATGTCCACTAGTACCTGTTCCACACTTGGTGTTTTAGCCACAAGGCTTCAGTAAGACTTTAGGTCCCTCACTGAGTTTTGATGCCGTATTTTTCTGGTGATGTTGTCAAAGGAGTATCAGGGAGTACAATCCTTCTCTCCTTCTGTTCTGACTTTTTCCTCTGCCTTAGGAGTAGGAGTGGCGCAGTTACATCCTGAAACTAGGCCCGTGAGGACTCTTGCTGTCTGTGAGCAGGAGGGCTGACTGCCGGGGCAGCCTGTACCCTCAGCAACGTGCTACTTCGAGTCACTGAACTAGTTGTTGGGCTTTTCAGTTCTTGCGCCTCTTCTGTGTAAATGGGGGGAAGGGGGTCGCTTTTATAGTAGTTGAAGAGATTGAGGAACCAGATTGCAACTGAAAAACTTGTGTTCAAAATAGTACAGTCCAATAACAAGATTTCTAACATGATTCTGTCTGTTCTTGTGTTTTGCAGATGCTGTATCCATCTCGGATCTAAATTTTTATTGCAAATAAAATGGAGACTCTGTTTAATTATTGTACATTTCTGGTTTTGTCCCCTCCACCTTTTTGAGGAACTTCCTTCTTTTTCAGTAGCGTATCAGAGTTCACAGCACAGGGATGGAGTAGTGACTCTAAGCTAGACAACGAAACAGAGATTCACCTGTGCTTGGCAAGGCACTTGCAGACCAGACTACATTCTAAAGACAAATAACTGGCAGTCTTTAGTGAGACCTGTCTCTGGAATCTGAATTGTTTGCAGGGCTGAACAATAAATGTTCACAACCCCGTAACTGTACACAGAAACTTTACCTAGAACATGAGAAGTATTTCCTTGCCTACCTAGTAGAGGGAAATTCCTTGTTCCTGTTTCTCTTGTACTGGGTGATGACTGCTATTGAGATAAAATTGTGTACATGGGCAGCGTGCATGCCTCTTGTCTGTGCAGTTTATTTCAACATGTTTTCATAGAATCACAGAATGGTTTGGGTTGGAAGCGATGTTAAAGATCACCTTGTTCCAACCCCCCACCTTGGGCAGGGACACCTTCCACTAGACCAGCTTGCTCAAAGTCCCATCCAGCCTGACTTTGAACACTGCCAGGGGTGGTGAAGACATTTTTTCATCATGCAACTCTAGTTCGTGAGTGTTAATAATTGCTGGTTTCCTGGTTAGCCTTATCACAGTGTGTGGTGTGGGGTGGTGAGGCTCTTTACATCAGACTGTGCCAGGACCCCATCCTCTTCAGACATACCTTCCTATGTGCCTTTGCCATCCAGAAAGGGATGGTGACTCAAGGAAACATAAGGAAACTTAGGACAACTGCCAAGATTGGCAGAATGAGGCACAGCTTTCAAAGAGAATGGGGTTTTGGAGAACAGAGGCAGAGAAAGGTTTGGGATTCTCTATTGTATAGGGTTTACTTGGCAAGGGTTTTACTTGGCAAGGTTTTGGTAGTGGGTGGGCTACAGAAATGTCTTGTGTGAGAAGCTGCCAGAAGCTTCCCCTATGTCCGATAATGTGAATGCCAGTTGGCTCCAAGACGGACCCAGTGCTGGCCAAGGTCAAGCCAGTGACACTGGTAGCGTCTCTGGGACAACATCTTTAAGAAGGGAGGGGAGTTACTGTGCAGAAGCAATTGCAGCTGGAGAGAGGAATGACAATATGTGAGATAAACAGCCCTGCAGACACTTAAGGTCAATGCATAAGGAGGGAGGAGGTGCTCCAGGCACTGGAGCAGAAATTCCCCTGCAAGAAGTTCAACCAAGCCAAGTGCAAGGTTCTACACCTGGGTCGGGGCAATCCCAGGCACAGCTACAGGCTGGGTGGAGAAGAGATTCAGAGCAGCCCTGCGGAGAATGACTTCGGGGTGTTGGTTGATGAGAAACTGAGCATGAGCCAGCTTCAGTGTGCACTCGCAGCCCAGAAAGCGAACCATATCCTGGGCTGCATCAAAAGCAGCGTGACCAGCAGGTCAAAGGAGGTGATCCTGCCTCTCTACTCTGCTCTTGTGAGACCTCACTTGGAGCACTTTGTGCGGTTCTGGTGTCCTCAACATAAGAAGGACATGGAGCTGTTGGAGCAAGTCCAGAGGAGGCCCATGAGGATGACAAGGGGGCTCGAGCACCTCCCATATGAAGACAGGCTGAGAAAGTTGGGGCTGTTCAGCCTGGAGAAGAGAAGCTGCGTGGAGACCTCATAGCAGCCTTCCAGTATCTGAAGGAGGCCTACAAGGATGCTGGAGAGGGACTCTTCATCGGGGACTGTAGTGACAGGACAAGGGGTAATAGGTTCAGACTTAAACAGGGGAAGTTCAAGTTAGATATAAGGAAGAAGTTCTTTACAGTGAGGGTGGTGAGGCACTGGAATGAGTTGCCCAAGGAAGTTGTGAATGTTCCATCCCTGGCGGTGTTCAAGGCCAGATGGACGGAGTCTTGGGTGACATGGTCTAGTGTGAGGTGTCCCTGCCCATGGCAGGGGGGTTGGAACTGGATGATCTTCCAGTTGGGTCATTCCCAACCCTAACTATTCTATGATTTGTTTATAGGGTGTAACCTCTGTTCAGTGGAGCTCAGAGGGGTACAGTGACTTGGATGGATCCAGGCCAGGGCTGAGTTGGCACAGGCTGCCAAGGGACCAAAACTGGGGCTGCCTCAGCCATCCCTGGAGGTATCTGGGTGTGGATTGCTGAGACAGGACAAAGTGACCATCTGGTTTGAATTCAGTGATGACTGAACCTCTCACAGGAAGGACCTGTGTCTGGTTTGGTACACTTCAGCAGGTGAAAAGTGTGGAGTTCAGGGGCTAGGAAGGTTAAGAGTCTTGCAGAAGGTCAATGGAGGAGATGGTAAGAGCTGTGGAAGAGTGAACAGGAGACAGGGGGTAGAAGGGGATCAGTGAGATGGGGATGTTCAGGGGATAGGTGGGATTTTCTTCACTTGATATTACCTATGCTATTTCTTTTGGGCACCCAAGATCTGTCCATGGATGAAGAGCTCAGCACGTGCTGGTGCTCCACAGCAATGCCCCTGGTGGCAGTCAGAAGCGCTGCACAAGTAAAGCAGGTGCTTTCTTTCCAGCATCTCGTAATGATGATGTGTTTTTCCAAAGCAGTAAGTGGAAGGAGGTTTGGAGAACAGGTCTGTGAAAGAGCACTTGTGCAAAGGTTGCTAAAGCTTAGCTTGTCAGCCACCAGTTCCTGCTCCTTGCTGGCTCAGAGGCTTTTCAAAGTGCCCCCATGAGCACCAAGGCTGCTGGAAAAAAGAGTTTAAGGAGCTAGGCTGTGTCACTAGACACACAGGCTCAGAACTGCTCTCAGATTCCCTTCTGTTTAGCTTCTCTGCAGACCTCTCATCAAAATTGGCACGAGAATCCTTTCCCTGTCCTTTTTCTACTCTCTTCAGAAGAGAGGTCAATCTTGGTAAATGCATTTCTTAAGGGGCCTAATCCAATGGACTTTTGATTTTGTTTAAACTTCAAGGCACTACTAATAAACATGATAAATTTGTTTCTCTGAACAAATTTTCTCCTCCTCTGAAGTCCAGAATGAGCAGATGCTGTGTTTTCTCTGAACAGCCATGGGCATATATAAGAGATGTGATTACCCTCATTTGGGACTATCTGTAGAAGTTTTCTACAAACGTGACTGTCAGATGGGTGTTTGAAGGAGCATCAGGGCTTGTAAATACATCTGTGTATTGCTCAGGTGCCTGCCAGAGCTCTGAAGTCACTTTGTCAGGGACCACTAATCTTGCTGAGCTCTTGACACCCTCTGAACTGTTTGAGCTGTACCCCTTTAAGTAACACAAAGGAAGATAAAGTTGTATATGTTGTTAGATCTTACCTCTGTTAATGAGTAAAGAAATGTAAACAAGGTTGTTTGGGTATTGTGGGTGACGTTCACCATTCCAGTCAGCTTCTGCTGGCAATGGTATGTGTGTACCCAAAAATTAACTAGAGAATTGCAGTGGCCATGAAGAACAGCTCTATCTGGTCCCAAATATTAGTTTTTAGAGGGTGTGCTGGCAGTTTAAACATCAGGGCCACTGCAGAGAAATAGCTAGTGGTGCTCCTTCCGAGCTGAGTTAGGAAGATAATTTAATTTTTTCTATACCTTCTCTGCAGGAATAATCTTCATTAATCTGGGGAATCACCTGCTTGAGAGCCCACTTCCCAACGAAGCTTGGGGTCTCTGTGCAAGCCACTGGCACAGCACTGCTCGAAAAGAGCCTTGCAAGACCAGTGCTGTAACAGTCTTGGCACATCAGACAGGGTATCGCTGGCACCACCACACCACAGGCTGTGCTGGCAGCTCATGTGGAATTTAAACATCTGGGTTGTCTTGTGGCAGTTTGCAGGGAGCATCCTGCCTCCTTAGAGCCAACTTCAAGAGACCTGGGCTTCCCCAGTCAAACTGGCCAAAGCAAGTGTCTGTCTTTGGTTTGTTCCTTGCAGGGAGCAGCCACAGCTGCTGGTCCATCTTCCCAGAGACATTCTGGTTGTGACTGGCTTATGATCCAATCTGTGTCTGTCACCACAATTCTGTAGTGGGGGAAAGTATGAGCAGAGAAACCCAAAGTGAGGGCTTCTGTGGGCCAGCACTTGCTCCTGTCCCTTCCAGCTGCTGCTCGTGTTGCTGCTTACATCCATGGCTTTTCTCCACAGAACCAGGAGCGAGATTCTGAATAGATGAGGAAAAAGAATTCCTCGTCAATACAAAATCTGAGTGACACTAAGGCCAGACCTGGCTGTTGAATTATGTCTGACTTCGTAGCCCTGCCATATTGACAGCTGCTCTCAGGGCAACCACCCTGGCACGGAAGCATGGGCTCTTGCAACAATAGACCCTGATCTTTGGAAGAGGAGCCTAATCCTACTGTTTAATCCCCCCCTGATTTGCTTATCAGCACTTGTCAATGAGTAAGTTGCTTTTGCAAGGACCCAGGACAGAAAGTCTCTCTGAGCCTTGCCTGCACTGTCTGGCACCTGTGATGCTGGCATGGGGGAGTGTTTGCTAAGCCTGTCTGCCATAGCTGGGGCAAATGTTTTCCTGGCTGAAAATTGGTGGCACACAGTGACCTTCCCAATCTGCCACACCTCCACTGTGCCTGAGCACCAGCCTGTGGCACATCCCACAAGTAGTGGCTGCTGATCTGCGGGGCTCTGGGGACAGGTAGCCATGAGTATGGGCAGGAAGCAGGCATGCTGGCTCAGCCGCCTTTGTGGCATGAGTGTGCCCCAGTGTGCATGCTGGCAGCCACCGATCCAGGGCAGGCACACGGATTTCGGCTCTGCTTTTGCCTGCCATGCTCTTAGAGCCAACTCTGCCCATCCCACAGACATGGTTTGCTCCAAATGGCCTCAGAGAGCAACTGCCCAAGGTGACTCCTTTGAGCTGTTTATCCCTTCCTGGGTTCTTGTGATAGGACATGAGCTGTTTGGTGGATCCTGTTCTGAAATGGCACAGGGGAAGTATTTACCACGTGCTACGGATCAGAGCTTCCTGGTTCATATGCCAGACACACCAACACCACGCAAGTGTCAGGGCTGGGCACTGCTGTGACATGGCTGCCATTCACTGTCGGCTAGCAGAGCCAGCTCATGGGATACAGGCCCTTCCCTGTGCTGGGGCTGTGTAACACATGCCAGCACCCACACCCTGATTATAGCTCCCTGCAAACATTATATGCTTTGATGGGACGTGTGTGTCACTGCAGAGTGCTGCTGATGCTGGTGGCTGAGACTATGGACTGTCTTTCGTGTGGAGGGGAATAGATGTGGTGTTTGCAGAGGGGAAGCCAAAGAGCACTGGCTTAGGAAGGGACTTGGAGGTGCAGAGTGTGAGGTGAGGGCTGCAGCTCAGCTGTGCTCTTGTGAACAAATTGGGGAACTGGTGACCACTGGGGTTGGTACGGGTTAGGGTTATATGTGGCTATAGCCTGGCCAGGCTGTGCAGCAGCGTAATGGCACATGACACCAGGGAGGACACTCCAGCACTGCCCTGGGATAAGGCCTGTTATACCCTCGGGGGTGCACGATCAACTGCTCCTTCATTGCGGGCTTGTGTGTACCTCACTTTGCAGCCACCACAGCCTCCGCTCTCTCAGCTTCCCAGCCCCTCCACAGCATATGTTTTTTGCCTGAAGTTTATCACCTCCTCATTGGAAACAAGACCAGCCTCGCAAGAGGCCCGTGCAAGGGCTCTGAGGCTGATTACGTGGCAGATATGGGGGGTCCAGGTCCCCTCCAGTACCCACCCTGCTGTGCCCACCCGGCAGCAGGCAGGGGCTGTTCACTGGAGGGAGCGGGAACGGGGGTGTGCCGGTCCCGGGACGGAGCCGGAGATGCTGCGGGGAGCCTCGCACGGGGCGGTGGGGGGATCCTTGACCCCCTCACCCCCCACCCCGCTGCATTGGGGTCGGCGCACAGGGTGGTGCTTGGCGCGGGAGGGGCAGAGCTGGTGCCCGGGTACGGGGCCAGGAGTGATGCAGGGTGCAAGGGACCGGTGCGCGGGGCCGGGGAGCAGGTGGCGGGACGAGGGGGCGGTACGGGGCTGGGGCCGGGGCTGGGGGCGGTGCGGTGCCGGGGGCGGTGCGGGACCGGGCAGGGTGCGCGGCGGCGGCGGGGGATGGCGGCGGCGGAGCTTCAGGAGCTGCGGGCGCTGGTGGAGCGGGCGGGCGGGCGGCGGGCCGTGCTGCTGGTGGCCGAGGTGGCGGAGGGGGCCCCGGCGGCAGCCACGTTGTCCGCCTTCGCCCGCGACCTCCTGGGGGAGGAGGCGCCGCCGGGGCCGGGCTGCCGGTCGCGGCGGCGGGTTGTCGGCGGGCGGCGAGGGCTGGGAGCGCGGCTGCTGCTGGTGCTGTGCCGCGGCGGGGCGGCGCGGGGCCGCGGAGCCCGTGTCCGCCTGCGGGAGGTGGTGCGGGACGTGCGCGGCCGCCTGCCCCCGGCACCGCCGCCCGCCGTCGTAGGCGTTCTGCTGCCCGGCGGGGACACGGAGGACGCGGCGGTGCTGGACGCCACGCTGCGGCGGCACTTCCCGGCGCCCGGCACCGTGCAGGCGGCCCGGTACAGCCCCGGCAGCCCGGCAGCCCTGCGCGACTGCCGCGCCGCCGCCTGCCGCGCCCTGCGGGCCGCCCTGCAGCACCCCGCAGGTACCAGTGGGGACCGGCTGGGGGGAAGCGGGTCACCTCACCCTGGGGCCGGGGGTTTTTACAGTGGGATTTGCTCCGTTTTCCGGTGGAATCTACTCCATCCTAATGGGATCTGACCACTCCTGATGGGATCTTCCTCCCCCACAATGGGATCTGGCTTTTCCCATTGGAATCTAATCACTCCTGATGGGATATTCACCCCACCCAATCAGATCTGCTTTCCCCAATGAGTTCTCTTTCATGCTGGTGGGATCAGAGCCTTCCCAATCGATTCTGTCTCTTTCTGGTGGACTTCCCAGCCCTGGCAGCTGGGAAGGACAAACTTCCCAGCAGGTTGGGAAGCACTAGAGCAGCTCACAGATAGCAGGGATGTGGCAGCTGATGGCTGTGACACCATGGGCCATCCATGCTTATGGATGTGTGTTCCTGGGGATGCAGGATTGGGGTGTGGCCCTTGCTGTAGGGTGCAAGCAGGTCCTGGCCTTCCTGCAGGAGAAGGATGCTTGTGCCGACTTTACATAATGAATAAGAACAACAGTAAGTGGATGTTTGCATCTGTTGGTGGCCAGTTTAACCAACATGAGCATGGCAGGATGAAAGCTGGTGTCAAGCAGGGCTTTGAGGAACAGCGCTTGCCCTGGGGTGAAAGGCGAGTCATGTTTGTGGGCAAACGCAGGGTGATGGGCAGCTGGGCAGGCTCTGCTGTCATAGCAGCCACACAAACCAGCCTGGGCTCACTTTAATCTTTGGCACTGTTTGTCTTGGACTGTTTCTCTTTCCTCCTTCCTTCTTTCATTTTTTCCCCAGTTTTCCCTTGCTCCCCATCATTCCTAGAGGCTTTGCTGTCTCTCTGCCTTTACCCCCAGGAATCCTGGCACTTGCCTGCAGCACCACATCGACAGGGTCCTCTGGGATCCCTGGGACATGCGAATGGTCAGCAGCAGCTCAGGTGCTTCTTTCCATCAGCTCAGTCCAGAATCCTGGATCTGAATGTTGAGGTGCTTTGAAGTGGCTGGGAGTCACTGTGAGGGTTCAGGCTTGTCTTCTGCCAACTCTTTCTACTGAAGTATGCATGATCCCCTTCCCATCTTCTTTCACATACTTTTGTCTTCCTCACTTTGCTCCCACTGCAAGAATTTCTGGTGTGCTCCCACATGCCTGTGAGCCCTTCAGTTCTGGTCACAGCAGCCTGGTGGGGCAGCAGCTGCAGAGACAGAAGAACATCCCTGCATATGTGACCTTTCTCTACCTCCGCACATTGCTGGTGCTTGGCTCAGAACATGTATTTTTGTGGCTAGCTGTGGATTTGCCCTGATACTCTGCCTAGTCATGTAAGTGTCTCGGGACCTGCATGTGTAATGAGGACGCTTATCAGCTGCAGGATTCAATCTTAGACAGGGGCAGCTTCTTTCCATGCCCCTGTAAGCCCTACCTTCCAAAATCTCCACATGGCCAGAGGGATCTCAAGCGCAGCTGTGCCTCTGGGGACGTGGGGACCTGGCAGTGCCAGGCACCAGCTTTATCGCAGCCTGGTCTCCTTCCACTCATGGCTTTCCCCACAAGCAAGGCACAAGGGGAATAGTATCTTTAATGTAATGTGAGGGAGGACTGTGGAAAAAATGGGTGTGGGGCTGCAGAGCACCCTGCAAGGCAGGTTCTAGGGATGCCACCGTAAGGATGTCCTCAGTCCGGGCTGAGCTTGTCTTGTTTCCCCTCTTGACCCCGAAAAGGGCTTGTGCTAAGCTGAAAAAAGATGCCTTTGCATCTGGATAAGGATGCTGGGAGGTGTAGAGAGTGTAAAACTCTGTGTACCTTATGCCTGTGCTTATGCCTGTTTTATTTCTGCCCAGCTTCAAAGCCTCTTCCTCTTCCACATACATTGCTGCTCCGCTCTGCCTATGACAGTTGCTCTGGAGCTGCAGCCCTCCTTCCTGTGCTGGGAATGTCCTGGACACTGTCATTTGCGCAGTGGATGTGGGACAGGAATGGCAGTGGGGTTCCTGTATCTCTTGGGTCTACGCAGGATTGTGTTGGGCTGCTCTCCTGCCATGTATCAGTGGTGGCCAGAGTCCCCACTGCACTGCGAGGAGGGGATGTCTTTACAGCTGGAGGTTTCGGTTTATTGACTGGCAGGAAAGACTGCCACTGTGAACCCTCTCATGTCGCAATGGTTTGATAAGCTGAAGGACACTGAAGTGGTTTATCATTTGTTATCCTATTTCAATGGAGTTACTGAACTGCTGCTGTTGGAGACCATTTAAAATATGCTGGTGTAGTGTTTTACAAGCTGCTATAGTGTTTTACTGTAATGGCTTGAAAGCCTGTAGTAACTTGCTGTGACCTTCATTGTCCTGCAGAATAAATACTATACATTGATTGAGGCTACATGCTCTCTGCATTTTGCAAGCAGTTACAGCAGTAGTTTTCAGTATGTTGCAAGTCTGCGTGTCCAGCAAGTCTCCCTGGGAGGGAGGAATTGCTTAATAAAGCGGGGAGCAGAGAATAGGTTGATGTGGCAAAAGCTGTGTGATAATATGAAAGAAAAACTTCCTTCTGCAGGAGTGCCCTAACCGTGTCAGTCCCCAGCGTGTGCCCACTGAGCTCCTGCCAGGTTTCTTGCTCTGGGCTACTGCATCCCGGATGGTTTTGGCAGTGAGGTACCAAAGTAGAACCTGACACTGGAGACAAATTTCCATGGTAGCAAAGAGGTTTCTGCCTGAAATAAGGATGGTCAGGAGCTGCTTTGTGCTTTCCAGGGGTGGGCTCTGTGGAGTGGACCCGTTTTTGCCATGAGGCATTGAGCTTGTGGAGGGGAGATGTGAGTTCCAGCAGGGAGGTGGAGGAGCAGCATGGCTGACCCGTTGCTGGTCTGAACTCATCTTCTCTCATTTATTCAGAAGAGGTGAAAGACAGGGAGAGGTGGAGGCTCCCATCCTTCCTGCGGTGCATTTCTTGGAGCCGGAGGAGTTGGAGAAAAGACCACAAAGCAAAAGCTGCAAACAGCATTCATGAAGGTATGCCCAGCTCCCTCCCTTGTACTCCTGCCCTGATTGTCAGAGGTTCCTCACTGACTCCTTGGTTGTCCTGATGCCCAAACCCCTTGCTGGTGGCCTCCTTAAGCTATTTCCAGCTCTGCAGCTGATGTCTCTTCCCTGGCTATAGTTTGGACAGAAACTGAAGACAACCTATGCACGTCTGGCTGCTGTGTTGCTGTCTTCCTGTTTTCTGGCCTTTTGCGTGTCTAAATAAAATCATGTGAGGTCCAGTGCCCAGCTACACCCCTGGGAGCACTGCTGAACTCAGATGTGTTTTACCAGAGTTTCTGGCAGCAGAACTGCTGTCTGTCTAAACAATGATTTGGAAGCATCACCCTGATCTTACATGATGTTTTCTGCAAACGCAGCTGGAAGGAGTGTTTCCAAACCACTTGCATTCGAGGCTGGCTGAGAGGAGGAAGAGTGCAGTCAGCCTAGGGCTCCCTGATTCCAAAGGAGATTGTTCAGGTAGCAAACAGCCTAGCGTTCAGCCTTTGCTGTACCATTGGCACTGCTGCTTGCCTTTCCCAGCAATGATTTTCTTTTTGCAGAAATGCCTCCATGCAGGAAGCTATAAGGTGTGTGGTACGGAGATCCGGGCTGCTCCACAGAGCACATAGAGGAGGGGGAAGTGCCTTCACTGTAAATAGGATAGGATAGAACAGAATAAACTGGAATAGAATAGAATATTTTCAGTTGGAAGGAATCTACGATAATCATCTAGGCCAACTGCCTGACCACTTCAGGGCTGACCAAAAGTTAAAGCATGTTATTAAGGGCATTGTCCGAATGCCTCTTAAACACATTAAATGCTTAAAAACCATAAGGCTTGGAGAAAACAACTGAGAAACAAGCTTTGAGACTTGTCCTCTAGGGTCAGAAAATTTAGTGCCTGATCTTGCTGTCAGTGCCCGGCAGGTGGCCACGCAGTTTGTTCCGATATTTCTGAGACGGCAGGAGGCCAGGGAGCTGGGCTGTGTGCTCCTTTGCTCATAGATAACCCCTGTTTGTTGAAGCAGTGTGGAGTTTGTAAACCAAAATGAAAATCAGTTATAAAAAAAATCAGCTGTGCTTAGGTTGTGAGTAGATATCAATGGCTTCATCCCGTGTGTTCTTTTCATCTTAAGTTGCATTTTGCATGAATAAAGGTCTCCCATTTAGATCTCCCTTGACCTCACTCTGCTCTTTGCAGATGACCTGCAGGACCCTGAGGAAGAAGTGGCTCTGACCAGCCTGTCCCCCAATGGAAACTACGAAGAAGCTGCTGGAGACACAGGCACTTAGAAATGCTGGGCGCCCAGCATAGTCCATGTCCCTGATCCGCCCAGTGGATTTGGAGCAGTGGGAGGAGGAGCTGGTGCATGCCCACTCACCTTCTCCTCTGAGGACCCACCACTAACAAGAGAAGCTGCTTAGCTTGCTACGGTCTTCTGTAGCTGCTGACAGCAAAAGGTCCATGCCAGAGAGCCATCCTCTGCTGCGCCCTGCTGCCAGGGGGTGTCTGGAGCTGCTGCTGGACACTGGGCTTCTGAGAAGTACTTTGGGGATTTATCCCACGTCCTGGGCGAGATGATGTTGGAACTTTGAGTGTGAAATGCAGCCACTTGCGTGAAGAATGAGGAATGCTTTCTAATTCTGAGCAAAGTTCCCTGCTGAGATTGCCAGGGCTAACCTCCCTGGTAAGAGGATTCTGCTGCCTTGTTTTCTTGCTTTATTGCTGCTTTGAAGTTCCCACCCTTTCCCTGATCAGGGAAAAAAAAAAAAAAAAGGACAACCTGGTGGTATGGATACTGCAATGGCTACAGAAAAGGCTTGAATGTAGCTGTATAACATGAAGAATGCATTAACAGCCCACTGTGGGCAGTAAGAATAACTCAGAAGATCCTGATAGCAATGGCAGCTGGAGCAAAGTGTGATTTGGAAGCAGGACCCATCCCTCTGGCTTGTCTTGGTGCTCACAGACTGACTGATGGTTTGCCTGGGTTGCAGCAGGTGGCAGGTGGACACTAAGGTGTGGCTGATGCTAGATGGGGTTATGGGAGAGGCCCATCTCGCTTTGGACATTTCCACAGCCATGTGATAGCAGGTGTCGGAGGTGGCCTGCAGCACGAGAAGCTGTGGCTGCTTCATAAATAAACAGAAAAATAATCTATTTAAGTTGTTCCAAAAGGCTGCATGTAGCTGTGGGGCAACACAATTAATTACAAATCCTTGGTTTATGAGGAGTATTACTATAAGGCTAAGGATACCTTTTTTATTCTTACTTTAATGCAACATAAAACAGCTCTTGTATTATTTTTAGCACAAGCTCTGGGTTTTGTTTGGGGCTACCTGTCCTTTTGGAGTTTCATCCAGCTCAGACCAGAAACTTCAACCTGCCACCTCCTGCCTACCTCTTCTCTGAGTTAGCTCCTGAATTATGTCAGTACATTCTCCATACATCTGTCCTCTCTCTGGCTCTTTTATTCGCAATGGCAACTGAAGTGTCTGCAGTCCTGCCAGCTCTGGCCTGCACTTCATCCCAGCAGTGTGCCTTTGGCATCTTCCTAGCTCTACCTGGAGCAGGGGATGGCTTTTGTACCCAGCTCTGCCTGTGACCATGATCATCAATGTTTTTCAACAAACCTTTTTTCTGTGCCTCAGTTTCCCCACCAGTAGGATGGGGACAGCAGTGCCCACCTACCTCGCTGGGGTTATGATGGTGATGCTGGAGCAGAGCTTAGCAGCTCTCGGGTTTAGAGTTGGTGCTGCTTTGCCCTTTTGGCTGGGAGAGAGTGGTGGAAGGTGCCTGGAGCATGCTGGTGGCGTCTAGTGGGAGAGAGGGGGAGAGTTTGCAGGTGTGCTCAGCAAGTCTCTACGTTATCATGTTGCTTGTTTGAATGTGTTGTGATAGGCCTAGTCTACATAGGAAAGCTTGGTCTACATAGCTTCACCTGAAACGCAGCTGTAATATGCTGTAGCTGCTCATAAGGTGGTGGGAGGGGGTAGGTGGGTGCTAAGCATTTGAGAAAGGGCATGTCGCATCTCTTCACAGCAGAAACACTTTCCTGTGTGGTGTGGGCTGGGGAGAGCGAACCTAGGAGGCAACTGACGTGGGCAGAGATGGCACCAAACCAGTTCTTCTTCCAGCCTGCAGGATTTTTGTAGGTTTTCTTTGCTTATGACCAGGAGGAAAATAGAAATGTAACCAAGTGACTCAATAAAGTCACTCGGTGTGGGTGGCTGTATTTATGATCCCGGGCTTCAGCACCTGATAGTGAGTGCATCTTAGCAAGATGAAGGTATCCTCCTGCTCTGTCCCAGGCATGAGCACGTGTGTGTGCTGTGCAGTGAATTCCCTCTGCTCGTATTCACAGTAGAGTCCAGGTCGCTGCACAGTTACGTACTTTCCTAATAAAGCCCTTGGTTAGGTGAGTCCAGTAGGACTTCATAGTATGATCAGGTGTATCTTTGTTTTCTTGCAGTATTTGGCCTTTGCCACCTAGAATTTACCAGTGAAGAGGTTGCCCAAGAGGCTTGCAGTTAAACCTATCTTAGTGCTACAAATCCAATGGATTTATTTATTGTTAATTTTTAAGTAAATCATGCAAGTTTACCCTTGCAGTGAGACTTTTGTGGAAGCGGATGAACTGCCTGAGGTTTAGAAGGTGTGAGAATACAGTTGATCAAAAGTATTGTTTTCCTTTGACTGAGGAATAAAAATGACTTGAATTTTTAATTTTTTCTTCTTTTTTTTTCCTTTTTTTCTTAATTTTTTTGTTTGTTTGTTTTTTTATTCAATAGCTGGGCATGTGGAGATGCAGCAGATAGTTTTTCCATGTTTAATTGATTTAATAATTGAAGGGCACTGTGATCTTACATGATTGCTGTAAAAATAAAGACATTTAATTTCTGAAATGGCATGTACTTCAGTTTGGTTTTTGTTTGCCATGGTGTTATCTGTAAAGTAGCATTATGTGTGGTTTGACTGATATTTCTCTTGATTTAAATAAAAGGTATATTGGGAAGGATGGAAGTGGCCCCAGCGTATGGTATCCAGAAGATCATCAGAATTGGTCTGTGTGGAGCTCAGGTAGGCTGCTCACCTGCGGGCAGTGGGGAAAGCTGTAGATCTTCTCAGTTGTCTGAGAAGAGCAGAGCTGACACTCTCGGCATCGTGATCAGGGCTCTGATAACTGTCATTAATAACATTCACCAACTGAGGCCATAAGGTTTCCTCGAAGAATTGAAGTCCTTCAGAAAGTATTTTTTCCTATTTACCAGAAACAGGCAGAAACCAATGCTGCTGAAGTCTGGGCGCTTTGCTCTCTTATGCAGCACCATTGCTGCTGAGCTGGGTTTTCCTTGGTGCAAACCCACTAGCCTGAACTTCCCATCTGCCTGTACTGGAACCAAAACGGGAGCTGAAGTAACCCCACGCTCCTCCACGACTGGGTACATCCGTGCGTGCGGGACCTGGAGGCAGCGCTGCGCCGCCGAGTGACCCCGCAGCCCCCGGCCCTCGAACGGCGCGCGGGGGACACCGCGGGGGCCCGCGGGCCGCCTGCGAGGACCCGCAAAACACAGCTGTCCCGCTCGCGCCTGGCTGCTTTCCCACCGCCCCGTGCAGGCGATCGCCACGGGCACCCTTCCCGGGAGCAGCGGAGTTCTGCCGGAAGGGGCCCTTCGAGGCACTTCCGGGCCGGGCGGCAGCGGAGCGGCAGCGGCGCGGATCCCGGGCGGCGGCAGCACCGCACCTGGGCCGGAGCGGACACCACCTTCCCCCGCACCTGGGCCGGGCGGGCGGCACCATGATCACCTCGGCCGGTGAGGGAGCGGCGCGGGGTAGCGTTGCCCGACGGGGTTTCGCTGAGTCAGGGCCGTGACTGGGCACCGCCGCAGGCCGCGGGGGCTCCGGCCGCGGCGCTTCGTGGGGCCGCCCATCACCGGGGCCTCCCCCCGCCCCGGGCACCCCCTACTGGTGGTCGCCATGCGCCCCGGCGGGAGCTGGAGGCCGCCCCGGTGCCCGGGAGCTCGCCACAACCGGCGTTTTAAGCCTGAGCCGCGGGCGGGCTGTCCGGTCCCCGCCCGTGTCCTGGGGCGGCCTCCCCGCCCGCTCCGGTGCTGCAGCGGCCGGAGCGGGGCGGCCCTCCGCCGGGCTCGGTGGGACGCGCGGGAGGCAGAGGCGGGTGCTGCCCGCCCCGGCGCCGCGTCCTCTTTCTGTCGGTGCCTCGTGAGGGCAGCGTGGTGGTTTTGCGGGTCCACCTGACGGTGGGGTGCGCAGCAGTGAGTTGAAGGGCCTCGCCTGCTTAAAGCGAATAACCCATAGGAGGTATAAACCCTAGGTGGTGGGGTCTGTAGGAGTGCAGCAGGGAATGAGAAAAGGGGAGGAGGCAGACTTGAACTTTACAGGAGGTCAGAAATGCAAATGCCTTGCAGAGGAAAAGCCAGGTTAAAGAGTCCAGGCTAATGAAATGTGTGAGGAGCTAAGAAAATAGGAGAGGTATTTCCAGAAGTACTCAGGCCAGAAACTAATATGTAACCGGTGTGACTTTATGAGAGAAACAATGTAGAGGGTAATAGTTTGTAAACAGCTTTATCTTTCTGAACCCTTTGCTTTATGTTTCAGTGTTATTTTAATTGAGAAGTAAGAATTCCTTTCAAAGGGATTTTAAAAAGCTAAAAAAAGTATGTTGAATAGGAGTAAGATTTTTTCTTCCTGATAGGTTAGGTAAGCACATGAGCTTTTTTAAGTAGATAAATGAAATCATACATTTGGAATGGAGTTGCTGAAAGGAGCGCTGTGGGCTGGGCTCCTGAACCTGCCTTCCTTGCTGAAGGGCCACAACAGTGCTGCTTCAGTTGTTGTTACAGACGTGTCTAGCCTGGGTTTAAAAAAGTCTGATAATGGAGGTTCTACAACCTTGTTAGGCAAAGTGAGTAACTCTCTTACTGTCAGAAAACGTGCCACCAAACCTCAATCTTTGAAGCTCCAAATAAAGCTTGGTCTTACTATTCCTCTTTGTATCTGACACAAAGATCAGATTATTCCCTTTCTGCTGGCAGCTGCCCTGTAGTTGTGTGACCTCTGTACCCTTCCCTGATTTCCACAGACTGACCAGTCAACCTGCCTAAGTCCTGATTGTTGGACTTCTTTGTTCTTATTTCTCAGTTCTGAACACCCTGGTTTGCTCGTAACTCGTAAAACGTGGTGCCCAGCACTGGATGCAGTGGTCTGGCGCAAGTGTGTCGGTGCCAAGCAGGTGGAAGGATTCCTTCATATATGTGTCAAGAAACACTCTCACACACCTCCCTGTGAAGTCTGGGTTCTCTTCCTTACACTGCAGCCATATGATACTATTGTCGTGTTTCATCTCAATCCACTGTACTGTTCAGATTCCTTTCTATTTTTGTACATTTTAGTTTTGACCTGCACACTCTCCTTTTAGATTTGTCAAGATCTTTTGAAAGGCAAGTTCAGCCCTCCAGTAGGCTTGCTGGCCTTTCCAGTTTGATGTCTTATTTAGATTTAAAAGGTTAGCAATCTATACAACAGATGAAAGATTAAAAGCAGTGAATTGCGTTGGATTTCAATCAGATGCTATTCCAACCTTTTCAGTCGCAACCTTGCAGTCTGACAGTGAAACCATTTATAACCATTCTTCAGATTGAGCTCCCCAGATAACCTCTCTTCCGGTTATGTCAGATAAACAATATTTCTGTAGCTGTTTGTACAAATGTTCTGGGACAGCATCCCAGGTGATTTGACATGATCTTTATGCCCCTTGGGGAAGTGGGAAGTGACTTGCTAGAAAGCAGTCAGCAAACTACTGATGGAGCTGGAAGTAACTCCCAGATTCTCTGAGTTCCTAATAGTTCCTAGCTGAGTTCCTCAGTTCTGAGTCTAATATCTTTTCCTCTAAGAAGGATCATCCTTTATAAACAGCGTACCTTTTCAGTTATACATTCTGAACTATTTTATATCATGTTTAATACAAACTTGGATCTGATCATTGAATTTTGATACTGAAGATTTTTAAACCTGCATTCCAGAGACAGTTGTCTTCCCTATTCTGTTGGTTTTGAACTACATAACATGTTCACTTTCAAAACGGAGCGAGTCCAAAACTGACTATGATCTTGTTTTGCAGCTGGAATTATCTCTCTTCTGGATGAAGAAGAGCCACAGCTCAAGGTAATCTGTTACATCTGGGAGAGAATAACAACAAATGTGTTATGTTGAGAGCTTGAAATCAAAATGAGTGGATCTCAATAATTAATGGTTGGACAACAACAGGTGGGCCTTAAATCATATCTAGTCCAAAAGCGGAAAGGAAGGGTTTAAGTAACGTGATAACGAATGGCAAACTTCCTTGTTTTGAACATGGATCAAAATGGAGCTTTGCATGCAAAGATCTCTAGTCACTAAAACTCCCAGCTCTCTGATGATAATGGCGCTTTGTTAATTAAGTGTTCCAGAGACTGCATTTTGACTACATAAAATTCAAAGCTGAAGAGCATCTCAAGTTTTTAACATAATTTAAGCAATGTAAAACAAAATCACAGTTACAGTTTTCACTAAGGGGGGGGGAATCACGATAGTAGTAGGAGAGAGAAATAGCAACAGAAACTTCACAGTCTGCAGACTGTATGAATCCATAGGACATCACCAAACACTCGAAGTGGTGGTGTATTGATGATGCTTGCTAGTTACTTGAATAGTTAACATAGTCCCTTTTAGGAGGGGGATCTGCATCTTGTAGTATTAGTAATACCTTAAATGTTTTGCTTGGAAACAGTCATAGGTGGCGATAAATCGGAGTGAGGCCTGCTTTTGTGCTGTACTGATTACAAGTGGGCTGATTTTAGTCTGGATATTGTTTATCTGCTAAGTACTGTGTCCACATAAGTAAATAGAGTTGGCTGGTGTAGACCACAGGCCAAATCTATGTGCTACATGAAGGTTGCCACAAAGATTTGAAAACTTTGTATTTTAAGGATTAAGGATTCCTTAAAAACTTTGTATTTTAAGGAATTTTAGCCAGTCGTTCATCAGAGAGAGAGGCTTTGGGAAGGAACATCGGGGTTGTCTTACCTGTTAAATGAACAGCCCTTTATTTGCAAAGGACTTGGAAAGTTTAGTGAATGCTTGCTAAGATCTTTTAAAGCAGAATTTGCTGTTGAAATGGGTCAGTGTTTATGATATTCGTCTTAGGTGGTACTTCATTTTTACTGGGGAAAGGTAATAAATGCATTTTTTATGTAATGTAACTTTTTATTGTCTTTTGTAGGAGTTTGCTCTTCACAAGTTGAATGCTGTTGTCAATGACTTCTGGGCAGAAATCTCTGAGTCAGTGGACAAAATGTAAGCCACTTGCTACTTCAGGGCATGCTCCTTAAAAAGAACAGGAGATATGAAGTGAATGTAATTCTGGTTGCTTGATACTGGCTAGTACAGCATCTAGCTCCATATTTTCTGGAAAGCACTAGTATAGAGGATTTGGGGTTGGAGCTATAGTCCCAAAGTTGCAAGTTCGGTGAAGCTGTCATGTGGCCTTAAAGAGAACTGAGCACACAGAGCTGATGCTGTTCTCTCTCTCCTTTGCAGTGAAGTTCTCTATGAAGATGAGGGCTTTCGGAGTCGGCAGTTCGCTGCTCTAGTTGCTTCTAAAGTTTTTTACCACCTGGGAGCTTTTGAGGAATCACTGAACTATGCCCTGGGAGCAGGTGACCTCTTCAATGTCAACGACAACTCGGAATATGTGGAGACGATCATTGGTAAAAAACTATTGCTGCAAAAGAAAAGCTCTTGTACCTTTGAGATTTTACTCGATTTAGCTGCTTTTCTCCATATTCCTTTTTCTCTCCTTGTATTCATTTAAAGTGATGTTGCAGCTAATTTTACTGAGTTTATTTGTGCTTTCTTTCTTCTGCTTCGGGATTCTGTAATGGAACTGACTTGGGAGTTCTGGCATTTTTTTTTATTCTTAACCCTTATTCTATTGCAAGTTCCTGATAGGAAGATAACTTTGGTTGTTTATTGTCCTTTCTCTCATTTGTGTGCTAATGTTTTTATAAATTTCAGCATAACTTTGGAAATAATCAACTAATAAGTGTAGCTGCAGGCCTGATTGAGGAGTAAAACCTTTTTTTTTTATCCATCCTTAATAAGATAGCAAGTCAGATGCTGAATGCATGTATAATTCGAATGTCTTTTGAAAATCTTGTCTGCTGGATCATTTACTTTGTACAGGACGTGATGGACCAGGACTGGCTTTCAATCTCCCCAGCTAGTGCTTACAGTAGAGCTAGGAAGTCTGTTACTGCTGTTTCCATATTTATTTAAAATATTCCGTTTGAACAAAGATTATGTCTTTGGTTCCATTTTAAAAATATCTGCTTGTTTTGAACACTAAGAGCAGAGTTTATTAGAAGAGAATATTAGTATCTTCCACTACTGTCTGTATATGAGTACACAAATAGTTCTTGTGCCTCACCTTTGTTAGTTTCTCGTATGCTGAATTTGCTGGTAGAACGTCAGTGTGCATATACTGATCTCTTCATCAGCAAACATCTAGGAAGTTGACTCCCATTCATATTTATTCAATATCTTTTCAGCAAAATGTATCGACCACTATACCAAGCAGTGTGTGGAGAATGCAGAGCTACCAGAAGGGGAGAAGAAGCCTGTTGATGAAAGGCTAGAAGGGATAGTGAACAAAATGTTCCAGCGGTGCTTGGATGACCACAAGTACAAGCAGGCCATCGGCATTGCTCTAGAGACACGCAGGCTGGACATCTTTGAGAAAACCATCCTTGAATCGGTATGTGCAAGAGCCAGGAGGGGCAGGTAGCCAGTCTCTTCCAGGCATGGAGTCAGAAGTGAAGTGCGGGATCCATGTTGCTATGAAACTCGCCCTGCTTTGTATGAACAGAATAAAAGATGAAAGTTAGGGTGTTTGGTTCATCATGTTCATGGAAGGCAAAGCCACTTAAGGCTATGGAGTATAGAGAGACCCCTAACTTTAAGAAATCCCTGAGCAGCAAGTTGCTGCGAGAATATTTCCAGGAAGCTTGGCTATCTACCCTCTTCTTAAGGTATTCCCTGTCAGCTACTAGCAGAAATACAATGCTGGACTAGGCAGACCTTAGATCTGGTGTAATGTAAGAAAAGCTGTTGTATTTTGCTGTGCCTGTCATCTGCTGTAACACTGGGAAGGGATCCTTAGGGCTAGGTGATTTATTTATGGCAGGCAAAAGCAAATAATCCAGTAATTGTGTGAGCTGCTCTAGTTTTCAGTAAGTGGCTGTGTGCAGTATTAGCCTGACCTGAGTGCAAGGTGGTAGGTACAGACTGGCCTTAACATCTTTCAGTGAGGGTTTAAGGTAAGTCATATTACCCAGTAATAGCAGTAAGAGAAGCATGCCTGTAGTCATTTGCAGCAGCTCAACAGTTGTGTGTAATCTGGTTATGCTGCAGTATCTCAGTCATATGCCAGACACATGGCTTAAGTCTTTTAAATTTTATCCATTTCAGTTTATAGCTTTCCCATATTTTTGGATGTCTCCCATTTTTGTATATGGGAATGAGAATCATAGGGCATCAATTTTGCTTTCTGTGTTCTGTTTTCTGTCTTATGCATTTACTGGCTTAATTGCCTGTTACACATTTCTCATCTCCAATTACCTCTCTGAAATTTAGTAACCAAATCTGTTTCTTGGTCTCTAGCAAGAGATAGGCATGTTGGGGATCTTTTCTTGGCACATGGTTTGTTTTGTTGACATTTTATGTTAGTGCAGTGACTTTCACTGCATTCAAGAATGATTATTTGAACAAGGGATGTGAAGAAGAGGAAATAGCTATTGAACTTTTAAATTAATCTGTTGCATGTTTTAACTACTGAATTAAATGTTGATCCTGTGCATTTTTGGTAGTATTTTATAGGAACTATAATCCTTTCTGAAAATTGGAAAGGAAACCGTGAAGATTCATGCGTCCACATCTTTTGCTCTGCTTTTTAAGTAGAAAGGAGGTAGCCTTGTTTTAACTTCAAAATCCTGCTTCTTAGTCCAAACTCGGAATTGATATCCCTGAATTTTTATTTCAGAATGATGTTCCTGGGATGCTAGCCTACAGCTTGAAGCTCTGTATGTCTTTGATGCAGAATAAACAGTTCCGTAATAAAGTCTTGAGAGTTCTAGTTAAAATCTACATGAATCTGGAGAAACCAGATTTCATCAATGTGTGCCAGGTAAGCTTCTTAGAATGATGTTCAAAGATCAATCAAAAGTTACTCTTCTTTAGATGCATTTGACTTGACATCTACCTGATCTCTTTCTTAAACAGTGAAATGAAATACCTTTTCCTGGTTGTGTGCTTCAAATATATATCAAAATGAGATCAATTCGAAAAGGAGATGGAAATATTGCACATTTGGTCGATTTATAGAGAAAGAAACATGTTCAAAGACAGTTTGGGGATGTAGACAACTCTGACAGAATATTTCAAGCCTATGTAGGGAGTATCAGAGGAAAGGTTCACAGCTTTGAATTTTATTTTTCTCCAAAGAACATTGGCAGTGCTGTGGTTTTTTTGGTGAGCCATTGTCTGAAAATGTTTAGACGATTGGTTATGAAATTACTCAGATGGTCTCAGACCTCTGCCATGCTTGGTGTGCCAGGTACATGTGACTCAGGACTGTTGTACCTGTTCCATTTTAGCTGAGACATCCCTACAAAATGACTCATGCTTCTTTAATCTGCTTTTGAAGTTTCTGTGTTTAGTAGGACAACATTGTCAATTTCCTAACTGCAGAAATAGGAAGGCTTGAATGACATGTCTTGAATTTGTAATACTTGGTCTTGTTTTTAAACTAACCTGTGAAAACTCTTCATAGATTTCTGTTATCTCCTGTGAGAGAGAGAAAATTTTTCTTTCTTTGAGGACATGTTCTGTGAAAGCAGCAGATGAAGGAATGGGGAAAATGGAGTGTGTAGTTTTGCTTTCTCATTCTGAAGTATGTAATGTCTTCTGGTTTTTTTCCTTCCTGTTCTTCCCTTCCTGCTCAGTGCCTGATATTCCTAGATGATCCACAGGCTGTGAGTGACATCTTGGAAAAACTGGTGAAGGAAGATAACCTTCTCATGGCCTACCAAATTTGCTTTGATCTGTATGAAAGTGCTAGCCAGCAGTTCCTGTCTTCTGTAATCCAGAATCTCCGCACAGTTGGCACTCCCATTGCATCCGTGCCTGGATCCACCAACACCGGCACCGTCCCTGGATCAGAGAAAGACAGGTGGGGAGGCTGGCTTGAGAAGGGGTGTAATTGGTCACAGTCCTGCTCTGATGGAGCTTCCTGTTCTGTGTACAGATGCCCATTACAAACAGTCATGTTGCTCTCCTTCATTTAAGTCAGGGCAATAGACAAGACATGCTATTTGCTCAGGGCAAAATTGCGTATTACTAGAATCTACTGTTTGATAGAATGCATTTTCCACTGCAGTTGAGGTAAGCATGGTGCAGTTACTGTGGCTCAGCTAATGAGCAGTAATTCATTAAACCATAGCGCGAAATGCCTGGGAACACTGATGCTGTGTGGTCGTTGCAGCATCTTGTAAAACTAAGGAAGGGAGTTCAAGCAAAAAGCTCATTGTGGCTATATGCAAGTTTCGTTTCACATCATGGCTTTTGGTCTGCTTGTGGGAAGAATGAGCTCAGATGATACGGTAGTGTTATAGACCCTCTTACACTTGCCATTAAAAAGAGCTAGTTCACATCTAGTCTGAATTTTGTTAAAGTTCTGACATTTAAAACTTCTTTGGTGGGCAACATAGAATCATAGAACAGCTTGGGTTCGAAGGGACTATAGAGATCATTTGGTTCCAACCCTTCTGCCATGGGGGGCAATCTGGCCTTGAACACTTTCAGGGATGGGGCAGCCACAACTTCTCTGGGCAGCCTGTTCCAGTGGCTTGCCACCTGCACAGTAAAAGAACTTCCTCCTTATATGTAATCTAAATCTACGCTACATCACTGGATCATAGCTGCAGGATGCAACTGTTAAGAAAACCAAAGTTTGCATTAGCTATTCCGTCTTCTTTATTTCTTGTTTTGATGGCATACTGGTAATTGGCAGATAATTTTTTTTCAAACTTCTCTTTTTAGAGGATTGACCAACCCATGCTAAGGCTGCTGTCCAGCTCAGAGGCAGCGTGGAGGAAGTTTGTGCCCCATCAGCTCTTTAATCACTACAGCTGTCATGTCTGTACAGAACCTGATCCCTGCACTGTCTTTGATAGTGTGTGATGGAGAATGCTGCCTAGATTAAAGCTGGTTAACTATAGTTAGTTATAGTTAGTTATGGTTGTATAAAACCTTATAAGGGCTTATACAGCTGTGAGAAACTGGGTCTAAATACTTAAGTTGATACGGGCATAGCAAGTATTCTCCTCTCCTCTTCCAGTGAAATAAAAGGAAGCGCAAGAATAAATTATAAGTCAGCCTGTGAAGCATTAGGACAAGGTGCTAACAACAGCTTAATAGGTTTCATTTCCATTTCAACACTCTCAACATCCATCCTTATAGTGATGAGCTCAACGCTTCTGGGTGAGGATATAATTATCCTTGCTGACTTGTTTGTTGACCTTGTTTTCTCACCAGTCTCTGCTTGTTCATTCCCTCCAAGGGTCTCTGTTTTTGTTGTCTCTATAGATGAAATGAGTGGGGCGTTTTCTAGGCCTTTTTCTTCAAGTTCCCTGAAAATTAAATTGGGAGGAGTTTTCTTCTCATCCTCCAGATAGTCAGCCCTTGTCCTGTCAGAGTCCTATTTTCAGTCATCATCTCCATGTCACAGGCTGCTCTTTCAAGATAGTGTTCAGCCATAATTTCAGTGCTTGATTAGTTAAGAGTGACGAACTAGGTTGCATTTGTAATTTTCATTTTATTTCAGTGATGCAATGGAAGCAGAAGAGAAACCAGGAAGCACTTGTGCAGGGAAATCTGCAGAAATTGTGAGTGCCATTTCCAAAATATGCCATGCCTAGTTTTTCTTACATGATCTCTTTGAATTTCTGGGGTTGCTGAATTGGTTTGGCTAACGAAGAATGGAATTCCACTTCTGTCTTGCTTGACAAGGTGACAGATGATCTCTGAAGACCAAATATCTGACAGTCTGAAAGTCCAGCAGTTCGGATACTGAAAGCTGGGAGAGAGCGCAAAGTGGGTAAATTTCAGCAAGAGTTACAGTGCTCAGTCACTGAAGAAGGGGACAGAAGGATCTGGCTCATGTGTTTGCTTTTTGTTCATATCGAAATAACTCATTCCAGAAGAAAGGGCCTGAAATTAGCTTGATGCCTTTTTTTTTAATTTTTTTTTTTTTTTTTTTTAATTCTTTTTTCTTCATTTTCTGAAATCCCGCTGTAGTTCTGATAGAATGGATAGTATAGAACTGATGCTGTTCTGCAGGAATGGCAGGAGGGGATGCTGATGTAACATAGTTTCTTTTCCATGAAGGAGGAAGGTGTTGCCTTGGGCTGGCATGGTGGCTGTGTTGCTGGTCCAGCTGCTTATAATCTTTTTGTTTAGTTTTTTTCCCCAAGTACTGGAGAAAGTGAGTTTGCTTCTAACATGCACATAAAATTGAATTTCAGCATGTAGAATATCTAATGCAATTCTGACACTTCTAATGCTGAAGAAAGGTAGTACTTCTAGGGAGGAAAGTAAAACCCAAGATGAGTGTGTTGGTTTTTCAGTTGTTTCCCCATGGTGCATGTTTGCGAACTAGACCTGGGCAATTCTTGTAGATCACTTAAAATTCATCAAGGGCAAACAGAAGTGTTTTCTTGAAATTATATTCCACAGGGAAAACAAAAGGAGTTGAGTTTCTTGCCCCATTAAGGAACCTGTAAACAGTGGTTTTGTGCAGGAAAGGTGTCTTGAATCAGTTCTGCTGCACTGGCATTGCTGACTGTGCCAAGGGGCCAGTATGTAAAAACAATTATGTGACCAGAAATGTTCTTGAGCTTAATCTTCCACAATTCAGAATGCTGACTATAAAGAAATAATTGAGGAGATTAAGGGCTGAACTACTCATGCTTGGCTGGTCTCTGACCAGCTAACAATGTCGGTACAAAATGCTGCAGTGTACTTTTCACCCTGCTCAGAAGGGACTTAAATTGGAACTTAATCTGTGGAAACTGTTCCATCATGAAGAAGGAGGAGGCTTTCTCAAAGAGCTTTGGAAGATTAATGTATTGGAGATTCCTAGTTCTACTAGGTGGTGTTCTAAATGAAGCCTGTAGCTCACAGGAATGATGCTGCAGCTCAGCAGGGCCATGTGTCGTGGCTTTGTAGTCCTCTCCATTAAAACTTCCATGGAAATACAGGTTCCCATTTACAAAAGTGGTTGCCTCTTGCAAGAGACTGTGTCTGTAAGGACAAACAGCAGCCTGCAAAGTATTAGATGTCACTCATATCCTTTTGATTTCAATGAAACAATACATTTATTTTCAAAGAGTCTCTTCTCCCACCTGCACTGTTGTGCACAAAGGGACTTGATTTTCTGGGAGGTTTGGGCTTGTGCAACAAGGGCAGAAACAATGTCTTTTTAGTCCTAAAACTTGATAGATTTTGAAATATGATGATGGGAAAATAACAGCTTCTCATTAACTGTATTGTAACAGAGCCGTAGTTGATTTCTCACATTTTTTCTTCTTTTTGCTTGTATGTGAAGAACCCAGAGCCTAAGGATCAGATCTCAAAAATGATTAAAATTTTAAGTGGGGAAATGGCCATTGAGTTACATCTGCAGTTTTTAATACGAAACAACAATACAGACCTCATGATCCTAAAAAACACAAAGGTAGGAGGTTTTTTGGATATTGTTGTCTTGGATTCATCTGGTTCATCCTGTGTTTGTTTTGGCCATGTTGCTGTTTTTACATCATTGTCTTATGTTTTAGCATGGCCTCCCTAGCTACGTATAAAACTTGAACATGTGAGGCTGAAGAAGAGCTGATTGCACCCAAAGAAGGCCATATAATCGTTGTTTGAACTGACAGCTAGTATGATCTTGTGACAGGCTGTTATTAGCATGTTGTTTTGGTTTTGGTTTTTTTCCAGTTGGTATAGAAACTAATCCTTTTCTGCCCATCCCCTCTTCCCCCCCCCTCCCCCCCCTTTTTTTGGTGGGTTTGTTTTCATCTGGTCAGTAAGATGGATGAACTCACCCTCCAGCTCCACGACTGATCTATTGCAAATGCTGCTGCTTGGGGAGGGGGGGAGTCAGCCAGGACTGTAGGTTACAGTATGTTGGTATCTTTGTTGAGATGTTCACGAGACTATACTTCTAGCTTGGCTAAAGAAATCCTAATACATGCTCAGAGACTAGTATTTCCTCATTGAAGACAAAACTGATCAGCTACTGTAGGCAGTGCTAATGAACTGAGTAACTTGTTTTGTTTTGGAAGGTGTTATTCAAGGGTGGGTAAATGAAAACTGACAGGTAAATTAAACTCTCTTAAGCTAAATGATTATTAGAAACCATAGGAGAAGTTTTTTGTATGTGAAATGAGATGCACATTGTCAGCTTGTCAATGGGTTCATCTATTTCAGGAGGCACTTCAAATGTACTGGAAAATCTTTTTCCATGTACTGGTTAAGTGCTTGGGAATGATCCTGCATAGTGTTCCAGGGGTGGCTTGAAAACGTCAGCAGCACACAGTCTGCAGTGCTCAGTTCTGGGAACCAGAAAGAGGGGTTGTTCAGTTAAGCTGCAATTGAAGTTATCACATCTCCGACAGAAACTCATTGAAAGGATTGGTTTGCACTGGAAAGATGGGTTGAGGATATGTTAAAATGTATAAACAATCTATTAGTTTGATTAAAGGGAAATTGCAAGTTAAATTAAGCACAATTATAATCCGTTTTTCTAATGTACTGGCAAGCATGCTAAGTGACCTAGGGCATACCTTTTGCTGACTGGTGATACTGATTGTTTTTGTTCTTTCAGGATGCAGTTCGGAATTCTGTGTGTCATACAGCAACGGTTATAGCAAACTCCTTTATGCATTGTGGTACAACGAGCGACCAGTTCCTTAGGTAAATTTAGGCAAGGAAGCTCTAATGTGATTTAGAGATCTTTGAACAACACTGTTGCCCTACTTAACTTGATACTTTTAAAAGGGTGGCTGCAGAACTCTGGGCTTAGAGAAGAATAAACAAAGGGTCTAAAAATTAATGTGCAGGCAGAGGAAGAAGCTGGAATTGTTTCCTTTTCTCTCTCTTCACAAGCTGACTTGATTTGACTGCTAACCATGTGAGCAGTTTGGAGAGTGGAGATCTGGAATGTTTGTTCTGTTTGCTATTTAGAGAATTTCTGAGATAATGTGTCTTTTTTTGGAAGAGACTGACAATGCTGAATGACTCTGGGAAGGCAGATGTCAGGGCTGACATTACCAGGGACTTGAAGAAAGCTTCAGAAACTCTGCTAGTTTCTCCCAGCGGGTTGATGGGCTGCATGTTGGGCAGTTGTTCTCATCTTTCACTGAGATGACCAACCAAAAATCAGGGCTGATGAAGGGAAGAGAGGTATGAAGTGGAAATGTGGTTAGCCTTCCTGCCTTCTGGATCTGCTTTTCTGGTTTGAAAGTGGTCTTCAGTGCTGTGAAACCTTGCTTGCAGGATGGGGAACAGGCTGTATGAAAAACTTCTTATAACCTTTCTCTTTTCATCTTCCAGAGACAATTTGGAGTGGCTGGCCAGGGCCACTAACTGGGCTAAGTTTACCGCTACTGCCAGCTTGGGTGTTATACACAAGGTAACATAGTGTTCATTGCCCTCTGTTCAATATAAATGCTTGACTTGTGAAGACTGAAAACATTGAAATGGGGATTCTGAATGATACCTGCACTCCAGTTTACCTAGTCTATTGCAAGGCACAGCTGTAACATAGCTGGTGTCTTTGCACTAAAGGAAAAGCTGTGCTTCATCAAGTCCATCTTGTCTGATACCCGATGTAGTTTATGACATGTTTTATTGAGCATCAAAAAGGTGGTAAGATAACACGGCTCAAGGAGAGAGTCTTCTTTCTAGATCTTCTCTTCCTTTTTGAGTTGAACAGAGTCAGTAGTTTCCAGCTATTAAAACTGCAGGTGTATATTTCTTAAGTGGTTTTAGGACAATACCTGCTGTCCTTACTGTAGTAAGTTTCAATAAGTTTGAATGGTGACCTGAATAGTGGTCATTTTCTTCAAATTCATTCACAAGAAGGGCATGTTTAGAGCTGTTTTGAAATAGCTAGAAGTCTTTGTAATTGTGCTGTGTGTCTCAGCCTTCATTAAAGTGGTCTAGTGAATGAACTAGTGTAGCTTCAGGCCAGATTTGTCCTGAATCAGTGACCAAGTGATTGATGAATTCTTGTGTACTGTGGTTAATAAAACCCCAGTACAGAAGGATTCTTTGCTGAACAGTGCTGTACAGCACTGAAAGGCTGATTTTTGTGGAGAAAGTAATGGCTATAACTTGTTTTCTCCTGACATATTTCAATATCATTGTGAAGTATGTGCATCTGCTGTTTTTTCACCTTTCACTTCCCACTGTCTTCTCTTCCTGCCGGACACTGAACATCCAGGGTCATGAGAAAGAAGCATTGCAGCTAATGGCAACATACCTACCCAAGGACACGTCTCCAGGGTCAGCATACCAGGAAGGCGGGGGCCTCTATGCCTTGGGTCTCATTCATGCTAACCATGGTGGGGACATCATTGACTATTTGCTGAACCAGCTGAAGAATGCCAGTAATGATGTATGTACTGGGTTCAGTGATGAACCTTTGTTTTGTTGGGAGTATCCAGAAAGAGTGCTAGCTTGTTTAGGGTTAGAGGTAACTAAGACCATAGCACTAGTGTGGTACTTACACTTTCTGTGGGCCTTAAATATAAAGTTTGGTTTTAACAACCTATTGCTCAAGGTTTAGGTAAGATTTTTAGGAAATTTTTACGTATTTGACAGTAAATCTACCTTCATCTTCCTTACTCCTTGTGTATCTACTTAGTTTCGCTAGTAGACCTGCAGTATTCAGGGACTGTTACTGCTTATGGCTTAGCTGTCAAAAGAATAAGCCACAAAATGCTTCTGCTGCCCTGTAGGTTTAATGCAACTTATTAAAAAAAAAAAAAAAAAAAAAAGTATTTTACTTCACCACTCACTGTTCGTAGAGCTCTACAAAAAGTCTCCTTTACAAGTTAGGAACAGATTAGTGTTTTCCCAGCATGTTCTCTTCTTCTCTTTGGGGAATTTCACACTATAAAAATTCTATGAAAGGATTGCACTCATCTTATTGCAGATGTATTGTCTTTCCTGTATCCATTGTTAGAACAAAAGAGGATGTAGACAGTTCAAGTGGGTTACTGATTTACCTTTCTACTTAAAAAGTATTACTAGGCAGCAATTTTTACCCACGGCACAGTTTTACATAAATCGCTCAGTGGGGAAAAAGACCTTAAAGTTACTAGAAAGGGTCTTGTGCTATGTGTAAAGCTTCTGATACTCATTGTTTATGGACTTTTGAACCACTATTTCTATCATTTTCTGACTCTTTCATCAGAATTACTGCCTGAGATGGTGAAAGTGGTATTTCTAACAGGTCAAGAGATAATTTTGGGTGGTTTGAGGCTAAAAGTTTGCAGCTTTATGTTGATGGAAAAATGTCTACTTCAGCTGAAGCCATATTGTTCTCTGTTTTATAATGACTAAACTTGCATATGCTTCCCTAGATTGTCCGACATGGTGGCAGCCTGGGTTTGGGTCTGGCTGCCATGGGGACAGCACGTCAAGATGTGTACGATTTGCTGAAAACAAATCTATACCAGGATGATGCAGTGACAGGTAAATGTTCTGCTTTCAAAGCAAACAACCATCTGAGGCCTTATCAGGCATCTGGGGCTTTTTGGTGTGGGGTTTGGGTTTTTTTTTTTTCTTAGCAGCATAGATTGCTTCTAGGTTGCCTTAGCTGCGTTTTATTTACTGACCTTTTCCTGATCAGCATGGTTCTTTAGTTCTACGGCAGTAATGTTCAGAGGTCCTGTCAGGACTGGTCTGTGGCATTATGCCAAATATTGGTAAGACATGCTAGGTCTTTAAACAGTCTCCTATTTGATCTGTTGGCCTACTTCTTGTGTGATTTTCTGCTTTTGGGAATAGAATATTTGCTGCTTTTGGGAGCAGAGTTTACTTGATTTTTTGCTTTTCTGTGCTGCGCAGGTGAGGCAGCTGGCTTGGCACTGGGATTGGTTATGCTGGGATCTAAAAATGCTCAGGCTATTGAGGACATGGTTGGCTACGCACAGGAAACCCAGCATGAGAAGATTTTGCGAGGCCTTGCAGTTGGAATTGCTCTGGTCATGTATGGGAGGATGGAGGAGGCAGATGCTCTCATTGAGAGTCTCTGCAGAGATAAGGTAAGTTTAGCTGTGATTTATTCCCTGGCCCTTTTTGTTACGCAGATGACCTTTCTGTCCTTTTGTGAAATCTCCAGCTATGGTGGGTTATCTCTTTCGAACCAGGGAAGTTCTTACATAGGTCTGAAGTGGGACAGTTTCACACCTTGCTTCATTAACCCTGATCAAAAATACAAGAACAGCAGTGCTTTGTTGTGTATTTTTTAGCCTCATACTCACTCTCTATAGTTCCGTGAGCAGCAACAAGGAGCCAGACAGGGTGTCATGATTAGAAGTGGATGAGGCTTGCTGTAGGTGGGTCATTCTTAAGGGTCTAGTAGTGGTCAATAGGAGATAGTAAATAAACAGCAGAATAACACATCTGTCAGATACTGTCTTTGGCAGCCTGTGGCATAGCAACTTTCTGTCCCCCTGAAACTGATAATGGCAGCCCTGCTTTGGTGCTTGTCCTGTTACTCATCCTTAATAAACAATTAAGCAACGAGGCTACATTTTTGCAGATTCCAGGCCCAAAAGAGGAACAGTTTTAAAATAAGAATTACTGAGTCTCTCTTTGGATGGATGTTAAATATTGCTGCTTTCTCTTCCAGGATCCAATTCTCCGTCGTTCTGGCATGTACACTGTTGCTATGGCATACTGTGGCTCAGGGAACAACAAGGCTATCAGACGCCTACTGCATGTGGCTGTAAGTACTGTGGGCTTAGAAGCACACCGCAAGAAATGTGGTGTGAGAGTAAGCGCATCACTCTGACAGGTTTCGTGTCTACGATGTTAATGTTCTGGTCCAAATCAGAGATTGTGAAATGATGAAAACTTTCCTTAATGCTATGAGTAGAAATAACAGGGTCTTCTGACATTAGGATAACTAGACTTTCAGCAAGAGAATATTCAGCCTGATATCACAAAAAATTTATTTTATTTTAAAAATAAAAATAATTTATGATATTTTAAAAATAAAACACAATCCCAAAATAGTTGGTAATGGGTTTGTAGTGAATAGTCTGTGTAACAATGGGCTGGGAAAAAGCAACTTAAGCTGTAAAAGGTGAGGTCTGTCTGCTCCTTGATAGGATTGCAGTCACAGCGTATGAACGAGGGTGAGGCCATTTCAGCTAAGGCTGAACATGATTTTTAACTTTCTCCACTGTTGTGTCTTCCTGATTAACCTGTGTGCCTGACACCTGGCCTGAAATGTTGCAAAGTCCTCAAGTGTTTTAACTACATTCTGAATGTCCTGTTTTCCCTTTTGTAGGTGAGTGATGTGAATGATGATGTGAGGCGGGCAGCTGTTGAGTCACTTGGTTTCATTCTGTTCAGGTACAGTGTCTTCCTTGGTCACTTCTACAGCCTTCAATTTGATGTCTGTTACATTTTCAGGAAGCGTGTATGCTATTGCTTTCACAAAATTACTCAATAGCTAACTGAGTGGAGGTTGAAAAGTCAAAAATTTGAGAGAGAATAAAACTTGGTGCAGAATTAGAAGCCTGCCTTAATGTTCAGCAGATGCTTAATGAGCCTTTCTGTTGGTTTCCGGACTTACGGCTTAATTGTCTGAATAGAGTTAGATGAAGTTGACAAATAGAATGAAAAATCAATATTTGCAGGATTGAGACTTAATGAAAAATTAAGTATAAGGTGCTTGTGCCAGGCCTCTTAAAGGCAGCAGTACTCAGACAAATATGTCTGCCTGATTGCTATCTACAATGTTCTTGGAAGTCATGACTTTGGCAAAAATAATCTGAAGAAGAATGTTGAAATAATCTTTGTTTTTTAAGTATCCACTACTAAACTCTGCCAGGTTACTGACTGGGCTTACATTGTGGTAATGTAGAGCCCACACAAAATAGTCATGATGTTTGCTTCGGTTCTTTAAAGTGAAATCTGTTGTGGATCTGGTATTTTGTAGTCCTCTATAGATAGTTCCCTAGGTAAGAGGTGCTGGGTTTGGTTGGTGGTTTTTTGTTTGTTTGTTTGGTGGTTGTTGGTTTTTTCGCTTGGTTGGTTGGGTTTTTTTATTAGATTGGGGAATTAAAAATCTCCCCTTCATCTGTTAATACAGTAATCTGTGTAATCTGAGCACTGAGCCAAGCTGCAGCCTTCGAGTATGTCTGAGAGGAGGCAGTGTGTACTTGGGTCCAGGACTGTAATGTAAAAATCTTTGTTCGCATCTTCCTTGGGTTAGTGGCAGTTTGTAAATTCATCCTAAAAAGCAGGGTAAGAGATGCTTAAAGGTGGTATTAAAAAATGGGTTACTGATATGATGGGTCAGTTTGTCATTAATGAACAAATTTTCTATGTGAGCAGCAGGTGTCTCTCAAGAGCTCCTGCTCCGTTGCATTGTTCCTTGCTGCATAGCAATCGAGTCTCCTGAAGCCAAAGGGTCTGTTTAACTGGCTTCTACATCTGTGTACAGAAGGAAAATTCCATGCAGGCCTTCCATAGTTTCAGGCATCTTTTTTCCAAACAGGTTGTGACAAATCACTTTTGATCTCTGATTTCAGTGTAATTTTTCTTCTCAATAAAGGCAAAATATAATTGGACATCAATAGCTCTTGCCAAAATGAGAAGCTTTCAAGGCTCTGAGCTAAACCATTTACCATGTGCTTGCATCTTATTGGAGCAAGGTACTTCTCGGCCTGTTCTTTCCATATCCAGCAACAAGGAAATGAGTAACATCACCTTTGACTCTTTCACCTGCTCTGCAGTGGTACAGATCTTATACTGGCTCTTTTTCGGAAGGAGTACAGTCCAAAACCTGCTTGCACAGCAAGGAGGAACTTGTAAATTCCAGTGTCCACCTGACTTGGTAGCAAAGGACTAAAACTTTTTAGCTGATTATCATTGGCTTCTGGAGACTAAAGGCTTGTGTTAAGCTGTTGTAATTGCTAACACTTTTAATAACTTTCATAAAATATACGATCAGTTGTTTTGCTTTAAGACACAGTTCTGGAGGGAGCCCTTCGTTTGTCTAGCCCAGACTCCTGCATTCACATGCAGCAATGGAAGGGATTTTCTGCTAAGTGGGCCTCACAAGTTACCCCCTGCATTATTCTCTCTAATTATAAACCAAAAGCTGTGTTTCATTCCTGGAAATAAATATTGTACATCACCGTGGGGATCTGAAAGCTGGTTTTACATTTACATTTCCTGTTTGCTGAAACTGCTAGTTAGAGCTAATTGTGTTCTCTGGACCGTCTCAATATTGCAGGTGTGCAGAGATACAAAGACCAAGTGGGCTGTGAGTTTGTCAGATTTCATGCGTAAAATGACATCTCTTAGGACTGTTGCTTGTTGAAGTCTAACTAGATTTACTTGTCTTAAAGGCCACTAATACAGCATTGAATGCTGGCAAGAGTCAGTAATCTGTCAGCTGCTAGGTATACAGAGCTTTTGAATGAAGTGTTTTGTGATGGGAGGTGAGCAGATCTGTAACACAGTGGGCTAAGCCCCAGAAATTAATCTTGTCTTAGGTGGAAGAACATGACTGAGGCTTCTGTGAGAAGAGATGTTGAATTCTCTGCATGTGGTTCCAAGAAGGGAACTGTGAAGTCAGGATTCCAATAAGAGAATAAGTTTGTTTAATGCAAAAAAACCTTTTTGTTTTTTAAGACTTATGATGAAATGGAAAACATGATGAATTTAAAGTGGTTTACTTTTTAAAATTGGAAAGAATTATTTTTATCTTATTTTTTACCAATTTAGATCAGGAATTGATCTTTGTTTATATTGCAAAGTGAGATGTAATTGGTTTATATAGTCAGATTTTTTTAATATTATTGTATGTTAGAGCAATGCTGCAGTGTATCTGAACACCATAGTTTATGTACAAAATGAGGAGGTAGATGTTTTATAGATAAAACAAATACAGTTGGTAAGAAGGCTTCAATGTGGGACGCAGCAGTGCTTGAAAGCATGAACTAAAAAGGTTTAATACTCTCATAGCAGTGTTAAGAGCCATGGGGAAGAAGGACTGAAGTTGTGGGATGCTGTTTCTATGTTGGTGCAGTATTGTTGGGAAAAGGCTAAGGGCAGGAGAGGGAACAATGCAGCCTCTAGAGAATCTCAAAAGGAAGATGTAGTCTCGGCTGATAAGCATAGGCTACCCAAACACAGAGAAGTCTGCATGGCTTATGTTCAGTTCTTCATTTTAGGATTATGCAAGTGAGATAGTAATGTTTCCTGCTTTTGTATTCTTTGTGTTTACATAGTCTTTGATATTTTAACACTATATGTTTGTTTTGAGGCAAACATAGATCAGATACTTAGATTTTGTTCCAGGAATACTTGGACAGTTTGTTTTAATTCCTACCTTCATCCAGTAGGCAGATGGCAGATCTTCTGGGTAATTGAGTAATAGGCTAACAGTTATTCTAATGTGATCTGTACCAGTCACTTTTTCAGTTTATTAATTGTGAAAAAGAGGAGTGTAGTGAAACATACCTGCTTGTTAATTCTTGCATGGGAAAGGTCAAAGGGTTTTGTTTACCCTCCAACCCATCTTATCTTTGTCTTAATCAGTCCTCCTGGGGGAGGAGGGTAAGAGTGCCTTTCAGTGAAAGGTTAATAGTAACAGAGTCTTACTATAACCAGAAGAAGCCTCAGACTTTCCCTGAAGTATTTTTGAATTTGAAAGTGCTTTTATCTGTAGGTCTGAAACTGGAAACAGAACTGTGTGCCTTCACTGACCAAACTATCGTGCACTGGAGAACTCCCTTGGCATCTCTGGCAAAACTAATCTAACTTCTAATGAAAATTGTAGCTCTACAATCAGACTGCACGTTGTTTCAATCAGTACAACACTATGACATCTTGCATTAATTCTTCCCTGCTATTGTTTTATCATTATTCTAGACCACTTTGTATTCGTGAGATTTTACTTACTTTAGGAAATAGAGCTCAGAGCCTTACGTCACTTGAGAGCCTTTGAAAATCTCTGCGTTTTAACTTCCTACTCTAAACTAGAATGTCTATACAGATAAGTAATATGGTTGGTTTAAATGTGAGATAGGTACAAGCTAGGCTGAAGAAACCTTCTGAAATCTCCAGAGTATTCCTTCAATTAGCCACTTGGTCCTTACATCCCAAAAATGATAGGCTTACAGGCACTGCCTATAGTGCCTATAATAAGCCTATAAGCTTATATATAAAGATTTTCGTATCACTAAATCACAGTGTGCATGAGAAGAGGGAAAGAAACCAATCTAATATGTTCTCCCCACACCTCTCGTTCCAGAAAAGTATTATCAGTTTCTCAGATTATACACACTAAAGCTTTTTAACTGAGTAACTGAACATTTTAAGCAGTGCAATTTATAACTAAATTGGTTGTCTGATCAAATCCTTGAATTTCCTTTAAAACTACTGTTCAGCAGCTGAAGTTTCAAATTAAGTCATGAAGAAACGCTCAGATTCTTTGAGCCATTAAATGAAGTTGATGATTATTTTTTTTTTAAATGGCAAAAACTTCCTGTTGGATTTTATTAGGGTATATTGATGTGCGTCTTGCAGAATGAAAGGCTTATTTGTTGCACAGGGTTTAATGAATTTGAAAATGAGTTGCTGTCAACTGTCTAGAGCATTTGTGAAGAGGATCCTTCAGAAAGCAAGAAGCTCCTAATTTTTAGGAGCGTGATACTGTTTTTCAGAAATTGGAAAGGATCTCAGAACCTGAATGCAAGGAATCTTAGATGTGGCTAGACGAATAGGGTTTGACATATATTATTTAAAAAAAGAGTAAATATGGACATTTCAGCAAACCATCTTTCCTATTTTGTAGCTGGCTTCCCATTTAAAAATTAAAAAGCTGCTTCTCCTGCAGGGCAGAAGCCTTCCTTTGCTACTGGAGAAAACAGTGTTTCTCATGGGAACGGGCAGTGACAGTAAACAACATGGTGTCAAATGGCAAAGCAGAAATATGGAAGTTACTTCTCTCCTGACTGTTGTTTTTACCATGCTGATGATTACCTAGAGAGCCAAAGGGGAAGTGAAATGAAGAAGTGCTTCTTAGCAGTTGTACATAGGCATCTGTATCAATGTCATAAAAGAAATCTAATGCTTCATGGTAATATTAAGTCATTGATGAGAACTGGCCAGAACCCTGGGACTCCTGCCTCCAGCTTCCAATGCAAAGAGCCAGAGGAGCTCTGGTGAATGTCCTGCCTCTTTTGGCTCCAGTGTACCAGGTTGTTCAGTATGCCTTCACCAGGTTTACTGTGCTTGCATTTCTTTACCTTTTAAGGCTGAAGTTACATATGACAGCCTAGAAAAAGATTTAGAGGAGTAATCCTTTTGCTTTCTCAAACCAGCTTGCAGTGCTGTGGATTTTTCCACAGTAAGAAAATGGTGTAGGAAAATTACATTTTCTATGAAGCACCATAAAAAAAATCAGCATGCCTCTTGTATGCTAGTGAACAGCTTTATAGCATCAGTCTCTCTTCTCAGTGCCTTGACCTCTGCTTAACACTGGATTTTTTAACTGTATTTTGATGCATTTGAAATCGATACGAGTATGGCCAGATGTGATGTGATTAGGAAAAGTTTTTCACTTGGAGAATACAAGATAAATGATGAATACATTTTTCTGGCTGCCTAAAAGTTTTCTTATAGAATCTGAACTAAAGGCTTGCAGCTTAACCTCCCAGATGATTTGGGACTGGCTTCACAAAATGTGTTTTATATCAGCACAGTTGAGATTAGCTGAATTTCTTGCTTCCCTCTTCCTTAGAGTGGTTTAAAGATTGGGATTTTGTTTGGTTTTGCTTGGTTTTGTCTGGGTTGGTTTTTTGGGTATTTGTTTGGTTTTGTTGTTTGTTTGGTTTTTTTTTTCTTTATGGTATTCCCTTCATTTGCATTTCAAGGCACTTACTCTGTTAGGCTTCGAACTCCATTGTTTTCCTCTCTGCAAGGCTGCTGAGGTGGATGTATTTATAGGTAGTCCTTATGTCCATGTCTGTGCTGTAATTTTTAGTTAGATAGGCAGCCAGAACATTGACTAAGTATCTCCTAATGTATTAATGGAACAACAACAACAAAAAAAACCCATACTTGTCCATTGTTCTTCTAAAATGTATCTCTTCCCATAGTGCAGATCAGCTTTTAGTCTTGTCTGCCTTGCTTCTCTAATAGTTTAAAAAGAAATGAAATATGCCAGGTAAAAGCTTCTCTGATAGTGAGGAAAGTTGAACTAGGTAACTGTGTAAGTTAGTATTTTATGTGGTACATAGAGGCCATAGAGCTGGCCACATGATTGGTTTGGCATGGGCCAGATTCTGTAAGAATTGAGAGCATCTTACTTCAGAGAAAGGAATGTCTTATAAATTTGTGTTGTTTAAAGATGATACCCATGGATGTAGTCCTGAGCATCCCATCTCGCTTGTCAGTACCACACGAGCAGTGTTGTCCTTAGTTACCGTACAACAAACTCGTGCTTTCTTACAGTAGCTTGCAGTGACTCTCTTATTTTCAATCATGTCTTGCTAATGAAGGTAATGTCTTTGTTCAAATCTGTTCTTGTAGATACAGTTGCTAAAACAAGATCTCTGCTGTCTGTTACATATTTTTATTTCATAGTTCTGCATCTTCTCTTCATCTTTCTTCTCCCTCTGTCCTTAAGCTTTCAAGACTGAATTCTTTGCTTGTTTGCTTTCTCAGTGGACAAGCAATTTTTTTTACACTTGGCATGTTAAATGAAATGTGCATGTTTTTCTGTCTATGGAGAAATTTCCTTTCTTTGTAGGAAGAGTGGATTTTTGATGAGTCAGTAGTCCTTTTGGTTGAGGGTTATTATTGCTGACTAAATTCAATAACTGGAACATGTTTCTTTATATGGTTGCTAAAACCGAGAAATCTATATGCTGGCTTGACAAAATACATCTTTGCCAGGTGAGACTTTTTCAAGAGTTGTTTCCTGTTAGTGTAGTCTAACCACTGATTGCTAAGAGGCCTTGCTTTTGGGGGGTTCGTTTTATTCCTACTCCCTCACTCCTAGAGCATCAAAGTAATCTAGGTCTTACTAAAGGCTTTGATTCTCAAAGATTTTTAAATGTAGGCATCTTTTACAGCTATAGCAATCCGTCAATTCTGGCTTTAACTACAGGATCTCCTTAAACAAATTTTAACAAAAAGAGGAGTAAGAGCAGTTAGAGTTTATTCTAACTTAAGTGACTAGTGACTATCACCAAAAAGGGTAGGAAGAAGACAACTTACACAGAAGTATTTATAATACTTTCTTCTGGGACTCCATGGCAGTTTTTACATTAGGCTCTGTTTGGATTTGCATATGTTCTAAATTAAATATATATAAATAAATGTTGGAAGGACATGTTATCTTTTGTACTTTCTGTTCTGAGATGGAAAAAAAATAAGCCTTTTTCTGTACATAATTTTAGTGTGTAACTAGAGGGTTTTGAAAACATTAAAAATGAAAACAGAGCCCCAGCTAAAAATGTTACTGTAAATGGGAACTATTGGGAAAAAATTGTGAGCTGGCTGCTTACTGTAAGAACGCCAGTACTTTGGGGAAATCCGATTTCCCTTCCCAAAAAAAGATGGTCTGGAACTGTCAGAAGCTTCTCATTTCCCAGATGCTAGATTCTGGTAGCTTTTATGGATTGTGATGAGCGATTCTTTTTATGAATTTTATGCTCTGATGGAAGGCTTGAGCATGTTTGGGAGAGTGCAGATTGGGACCTGCAATCTTATGCCATTAGTCCAGTGAAATTATTGTGAGCTAAGCTAAACTGCAAATGTGTGCGGGTCTGGATAGTACTGTCATCTCTGCTGTCTCTTAAACACTTGCTCTTATTTTCAGGTGCAATAGCTATTCTGTCTGTGATTTTTCTACTTTGTGTGAACTATATAAAATGAGGGAAGGCTTTCACTGAAGTTCCAATGGTCATAAGAAAGAAAGTTTGTCCATATAAATTAAAGGGAAGTTCCAGGCACTGTCTGTCCTGGTTTACTCATGATCATTGATGTGGTATTGCCCTATTGTGGTTAAATGCTCTCATTTTCTTAGTATGAAAAGAACATCTGACAAATCTAACAACACCAGACATATTTGTATGTGAGAGTAATGGAGATGAAATTCAGGTGGGTAAAAGATTCTACCCACCCCTGCAGTAAAACAACAAAGGGACAATTTCAGCACATGGAATTTTTACTCATCCTGATAAGAAATGGTTTTACCCCTTGTGGAATGGACACCTTTTGGTCTCTGGAACAAGTGATTCTGGTTCTGATATGCATACCCTCAGAGAACAAGAAAAGCTCATACTTGGATATGCAGTCTCAGCAGAGGAATGTATCTGTAGGAGGCAATGCGGTGAGCGTATGTGCTGTTCTGTTTACACAGAGTAAAGGTGGATTTAAATGAAAACAAGCACTCTTGTATCCCCCTGCTGATTTCATCATAAAGCATCAACCTACAGAGTGTTCTGTCTTCTTCCCAGAGTAAACATTAGTGTTTGTACAGAGATGCTTTTCTTATAAAAATGTACTTTGAAGAGACTGGGGGTGGTGAGAACTGAAGTCAGATATGCAAACTGGTTTAGCTTATATTTATTTCCCTCTTCCTGAAGGCTACAGTTCTGCATCAGTCATTTATCATGGAATGAAGCTGTGGGTGCCACCATGGAGTTGGGGTTAAAATAGAGGAGGCTTTGGAGGAGAGGAATTAATATAAATTTGTAAGATATTGCTTGCATAAATAACAGAAAACAATAGTATTTATACCCTCTTACAGCACAGTTACCTAGAACAATACATACAATAATACTATGATATAGACATAGCTGCCATTCCACTATACGTAGCTGACTTGTTCTTCTGTTTTATCAACTTCATTCTCTGTGAGCAGCAACGTATCCAGCAGAATGGCCGATGACGCTTGGATGGGTGAGCTCCTCAGCCTCATTGGGCTCTGGTATATAATGGGGTTAATCCCGTTTCTCATCCCATGCATGACAAAGAATTTGGAATTTTCTGTCACAGAGCTTCTGAAAGAGATCCTGCTGGAGCGTTTTCTAAGGGCCTTGATAGGCTGTGTGGTCCGATAGTTGCAAGTGATATACCTGCTGAAAGCTTCCCTAAATGTTTTGTTGAATAGTGTATAGACAAGAGGGTTCACTCCTGAGGATACATATCCTATCCAAACAAATATCTCCATAAGCTTTTGAAAAACCTCTTGGTTGCAAGAGTTGCACAGAACTGAACTTATGTTTGTTATGAAGAATGGGCACCACATCAACAGGAAAAGAAAAAATACAATCCCTAGAACTTTTGACGCCCTTTGTTCATTGGTTATTGTTTGCATGGACTTCCTCCCGATTGTGGATGTTCTGCAGATAGGCATGTCATTGGACAAAGTCTTGTCCTTTCTGGAGCCATTTAGCATGGCCACCTTTTCTGGTGAGGAGGCAGGTGTTGTGTTACGCTGAAGTACTGTGGACACCGTTGACCAAGTGAAACGGTGAGGTGGCTTGTTGATGAAGTAGGCCTTCTTGCGTAGCACTTGGATTGTCAGAAAATAAGTGACTATCATGATAGTGAGGGGAATGAAGAATGCAGCCACTGATCCGTACAGAATGAAATCATGAAAACGATCAGGCGTCAGGGCACACGTGATGTTTGTAGAGTTGCCATTTCCATCTTCAATGCCTCTGATAGGGATCGGAATAGCAATGCCTACAGGAGAAAAACAAAGTGCTTCAGCATATGGTAATCGCTTGCAATCTCTTTTTTGGGCCTGAAGCCTCAGGGTTTCTAAAGGAAGGTAGTTCCTGAGCTCTGGAGCTGGCACGGGGTGACAGAGGATTGAGAGCATCATGTGTGTAGTTGGGCAAATAGTACTCTGTAAGACTTGGCAAGCTCAGCTATAACAGAGCCTTTTTCTAAGGAGATTGAGCCTAACCTTTACTTATTGAGGAAGCAGGATAAAGTTGCCAACTTCTCAAGTGTAAAATACATTAATTGTTTTGACTCTAGTTGCTAGAATTAGTATGGCTTTTCCTCCAGTGAACTGTGTTTCCCTAATGCCACCTGCTTCCACCCTCCCTCCCCTGGGGTAACCTTTGCACTTTTTGAAGGGCAGTTTTGTAAATACATGAATCTTGTCTTTGCTTCTTATCTTAACCCCTTGAAGTGGCTGGACACAGCTGATTTTTTTTCACCCTGTCTTGACTCTTTCGTATGTACAAGTAGTTAAATAGTTGTTAGAGTTATGCAGTGTGTATTTAAGATGGATTTGTTGTTTAAAGTCTCTTGCATATTTAAGAGTGTTTAAATGAGAGTAGCTAACTCTGTAATTCACCACTCTTAAAAAAAATATAAAAAAAAATAATGTTAGCAGTCCTATCTTTTAAATGAATTTTTTATAACCACTAAATTGCAGTCAGCACTTTGTTTGCCAGCAGTCTGACATTACAACAAAAACAACAGGTTCCTTGCTGTCTGGTGAAGGTTATTGTGCTATGTTTCCTGATAACACTTAATGAGATGTAGGGATTTACTACATCTACATCATTACTCTGCTACTCCGCTTACTGAAGCTGGCTAAAGGCAGCAAGAGCAAAATGGTTTACTCTTCAGCCACTTGATCCCTTTCTTAATAAGAGGCACACCTTCAGATACAGCAAACATTTAAAATTAGGATTGAACCAAATTAACCTTTGATTTGGAGAACCCTGACTCAGCTGCAGAATGCTTTTGTGTCAGATAAAAAAGATATTAAGAAGTACAGCACTGATTAATTACAACAAACCAGGCATTAAAAGGTCAACTTGTGTCTTGTCATGCTAAGAGCTTCTTTTTTTATTTTTTGTGATAAAATAAAGATAGCATCTTTTCTCCTGTCATCACAGTTCTTCCTGAATTTTTTTGCAAGTTGGAATGTTTGGGTTTAGGCCTGTATGCCTTGGCCAAGATGGTAGATGTACCCATTCTCCCATGCATCATTTGCCATAATAACCCAGAAAAATTTTGTTCTTTCTCTTGCACACAGAGCATACAGCACTGTGCCTATGGCTGCCTGCAGCATGCATTAGGTTATTTGAATTAAATGTTTTCACCTCCTTAGCTCATTTAACAGATTTTTTTTTTTAATCCTTAAAGGCCGGTGAGGTGCCACATGCACATCACAGAGGTGCTAATTTAGAAGTTTATTCATTGGCTTCCTTTATATAAACTCTTCAGGGTTTGTTTAGGTTTTGGTTTTTGGGGTTTTTTTTCGCTTAGAAGTTAGCTTTTCTATATGCTGTATTGCCAGCGCATCTCAATCTTCAATGTGAATGTTACCAGCCACTCATTTATCTTTCAGTCTTTGATATAAGTAATTAACCTTTTTTTATTTGCTTCATGGGAAAATTGTAAGGCACAGATTTAGCAGCATCTACTCAAGGCTTAAAACTGTGTTCGGGATAGAATATACTACCACAGGAACATGTACTCTCGCTTTCCTGGGAGACATGCTATGCATGCAATTACTGTCTTCTGATTTTTGGACTTTTAGGACCGTGAAGAAGAGTGATGACTATCCCTACTCAATCCTTGCCCTTTCTGGTAAGCCTGATAAGGAGCGGTGGTTGAGGCAGATTCTTATGATGTAGCTATGCATCATCTAAGAGGTGGACTTCGGCCAGGCGAGGTGTTAGGGTCTGCCACTCAATATTACTTGGACAGAGTTTCCATTTTGCCCAGCAATCACCCAGTGTTTTGGATGTGAAAAGCTTCTGCATTCCTTTTCCAGTCTCTGAGTCTCACATACCTATTGAAATGAGCCAAACCACGATGATTTTGATGATTGTTGTAGCCCATGAATTGTACTGACTAGCCTGGATTGGCTTTTTAATCGCAATATAGCGGTCCAGTGAGATGGCACAGAGGTGCATGATGGAAGCTGTGGAAAAGAGGACATCAAGGAACAGCCAGATAGGACACAAGGCAGTTGGAAAAGGCCAGGTATTGTCTGAAAGAGAACAGAAAACTCATTAGAATCTAAGCTTTTTGAGAGTTTCCAGTGTGTGGTTTTCCCTTGGCCATTAGTATTTTTGAGAAGTTCACAATACTATGGGAGCAGAGCTTTGCCACTGCCTTGGCTGGATTCTGTCTTACATTTTAGTTAGCTCCTAACTGGCATGATTGCTGTCATCATATTGATCAGGCTGATTGGGTATTAAGCCTTTTCCTGTCTTTTTGTCGTTTTTAGATCATAAGGTATTTGTGGCAAGGACTTTGGATAAAAAAAGTTTTAAAGAAGTTATGACTTTGCTTGGTCCTTGTGCCCTGCTGTTAAATGATTATTTTCAGCTATGTCTCTTTGATAGTCCTATGATTCAAGGTTGTATTAGATGGAGGAGATAATGGGTCATAACCAACGTATTAGTCAATCATTGCAGAACCTTGTTTGAATCTTAGTTGATGATCTTGGAGAATCTAGTTCACATAGTTTTAAAATACGTTTGCTGTGTCACTTGACCAGCTGCAGTTGAGCACTACTGTGGCAACGCAGGGCTTTTCTGTCCCAGTAATGATTTTATAAAAACTGAAGGACTTTCATGTGCATCTTCCCTCTCCCCCGTGCCAAAGCAATGGCTTGGGTTTTAAGTATGGCATCCTGCTTCTTACAATAGTTACTTGTCTTTAATGTTAATCTTTATAGTGAACCTAGCACCTGTCAACTGCATTGTGGTTTTGTAGCGTTAAACTTTCCAAAAAGCTCGTAGTTTTGGGAGCTGGGTCTCCCCTACCAAAGTTTACCATACCAAACCAAGTGAACTTTAATGAAACTCTGATTGGTTTTTTTAACTGCTTTATATTCATTCACAAGTAGTTTTTGTTGCAATCCAGTGCTAGCAGTGTTCAGTTTGAGATGCACCTTAGTGTTGCGTCTGTAAGAATATTCTGTAGTCCTAGGGAAGAACGTATGAACATAGAAGTTTATTTCTGATGGTAGAAGTTGATGCACTATATACTTATTCTATTAAAATTCAGCTGTACTCAGTCAGTAGGCACATTGGTAGTATTGCCAGAGGAATCAGTTCTTAGTTGAATGATGATTAAGATGGGGGGGAGACATTTCTAACAAATCCAATCGTTTTTAATCTCGTTGCTCTGAATAAATAGGTCTGCATGCTGAGAGTGCCAAATGAGCTGGACTGTTGTAATGCCCAGTCTTATCAATGTGGTAATGTTGCAGTAGTTTGAGATTAAAACATGGTGTGACTGATAGATGGAACTCATAATGGTGCTGCCTTGACTTGGATTATAAACTCCAGAGAATGGAAAATTTTATAAAGTCAGACATAGCACATGCTTGTCTGCACTCTTCCCTATGTTGGGAAACCTCGCCTGTTAAAACAAAGAGAACGCGTGGATGGAGCCCTGAACCAAACCTCATCCATCCCCAAAGCAGGGGAGGATGGTATAAAGCAGTGAGGCAGAAGGGAAAGAGGCAGTCTGTTTTCAAACCATTAACCAGTAAATTTTAGTTCTAGCTGAATATTTCCTAAAATAGCTACCATGGTTGAAATTGTACTTCAGAAAATTGTTGTGTCAGACAGGTATGAGGAAGTTGTAATTAGTATATTATGAAACCCTTACTCATATTTAATAATATGGCAGGATGACACAGCTGGATTTCAAGTGACAAGCAGTATTTCTGTTGTAGAGTACTTACATGCTGCTCCCTGGATTGTAACTGCTTTGCTTTCTGGTGAATTGCAGTGTGATAAATTCTTCCCTCCCCCCTCCCCTCCTCCCCCCCCCCAGTTAATTTACTCTTTGCAGAAGAAAACCCTCAAATATTTTGCAACAAAAAGCTGTTTTCCTTCTTTTAAATATAGATGCATGTAAACAGCAATCTGGTGCAAAGCGGCCTTGTGTGTTTTTATGAGTTTTAAGAGCTTTTCTTAGTTGGTAAGTGCAACTGAAGAGAGAAAGTTTTGTCTTTTCTTTATTTTTGTCTTGTTTTGAACTGGGTGCAGAAGGCAGTAAATTATCACATTCATGGTTATGGCATTCTGTACTATTATACTTGTGTCTGAGATGATGATTTTTATCCAAACAAAATCGGAGTAGACTTTAAATGCAGTAGCTAATAAGAATTGAAGAATATGGTTATTATTTAAACTAAATATTGTGAAACTGGTACCTTAAAGTCCAGAAAGCCATGTAATTATCTAGGATTCATACTGTGGTGTATTTTGTTTTTACTTACTTTGATTTGTTGGTTACACCTGTGTCAGAAGCTCTGTGCCTAGTGCTTGAGGGGCTGCTCTGGGCTGAGATTTTGTACTTTCCTGGCGATAGTGGTGTGTATCACTGTTGGCCTATTCTGTTAGTTTGGTAGTTGGAATATTAATTTCCCCTATCAGAACTCAAAGCCTCTCTGACCCTTGAACATGATGGTGACCTGCTTGTTTGTTGTGCTGCTTTATAATTCAGATGGAAGGTAAAATGAGTATGTCCTGCCAGGTGGCAATGGGAAGCCATTAGCAGGTCATGCTTGGTTTGGATAGTTACAAGTTCTGATTCTCCTAGTATAAATCCACGCTGTTGGAGCAGACCAGAGCATTTACTGGGCTGAGATTCTCCACCTTCTTTTTCCTTCAGAGTTGAAATGCTGATTTAAGCAAACTAGTGGATTGGATTTGGGGTTTTTTTTTAATATATTTTTTTAAATGCCATAGTTACCTGACAAACGTACCTGCCTGAAAGCTTGTCTGGTTTCTCCAACTGTCAGGTGGTATAAGATAAAAAGATATTCCTTCTTCCTACAAACGTTGCCTCATATCCTCCCAGGGCTCTATGATCTTTAAGGTCCCTTCCAACCCAACCGTTCTATGATTCTATGATTTTGTTATAGGCTGCTGAAATGTGTTCCCTCTGTAGGATTTCATTGCTGTTAGATAATGATGCTTTTACTGAACTTGGATATTTTTAATCACTAGCTGATTTAAGCCTAGGCTTCAAGCTTCAGATTGGGCTGTGTGTCTGTAGCATGCATGTGTGGTGTTCACCGTTGAGTCAGTATTCTGCTTTGTGGACTGCACAGGCATGGCGTTTCTAGGCTGTCGTCTTCCTTCACCCCCATAGCTGCCTGCCTTTACTTCTCTGCTACTGTTACAGCTTCAACAGTAGTTGTTCACTGTCATGTAGTTTTTTAAATTTAGCCTAAGTATTTTCTTTTCCTTTTTTTTTTTTTTTCAAATTAGATTTGCTTTGTGACAAACCAACCTTTGTTTTCTTAGTTATCTTTAGATTTGAAATTTTAGGAAGTAGCCCTCAATAAGGAAGTTTTCTCTGGTAGTTTGCACAAGCAAGAAGGGAAGATTTGCTATGGTCATCATCAGTAATAGGGGAAGATTGAAGATAAGATGTTGATTGCTTGTGATAGATTTTAAAAACGATGGTTTGCAACCTAGGACGATCAGCATCACCTCCTGATTTTTAAGTGGATGAATATCAGGAATATTTTATATTTAAAAAATTTCTATTTTAGAAGATGGTACATGCACTGTGTCCAAGGAACCTATTGCCTACCAAGCTGTGGACAACAGGCTTCTTTCTGCTGCAGGCTTTGCAAATGAGAGGGTCTCTCCAGTTTATTTGCTAATTTCACCATGCAATGAATAGCAACATTTTTGCTTTTCTTCAGTAGTTCCGAGTGTTAGAATTGTGGATAACTCTTGAAAGCTAGGTTTCAGAGGATGCAATTATTTCGTAACATGCCCTCCTATTTTTGGAAGAAATGAGAAGAATTTAGCAAGCAATAAAAACAATGAACTATTCGTGTATCCTGACACTCACACTCTTAAATGAGAATTGCAGTGTATATTTGTACCAAAGTACATTTTGGTCACTCTGCTGAAAATAAATAATCTGCTCATGGTATTATACCTGTGAGTGCGAGTTACAGGTTTGTTTATTTATCTTTAAAAGGGGCAGCTCTTTATTACAGAGACAGTCTATTTCTGAAAATTTTTCTTCAAGCGTACCATCAGGGCATGGAGCCAGTATCTGCAGTAGGTTTTGAACATGTTGTGGTTAGTTTTTTACAGTCAGGATCATTTAATGTGACTGTGCTTTGGTTCGCACCCTTTCCCTGAAATATTCTCCACATAATTAGATATCAGTCCCAAATCGGAAGCATAATATTTGTATTCTGTATCTAGAAGCTGCATCCAGCTATTTCATTATTATGGAGACATTCCTGTGTGGAAGTGCCAGGAGGGTGGGTTTAGTTTGCTCTCTGGCTGTCAGTGATTTTTTTTACATTCGCGTAGTTAGCTGGCTAATGTAGCTTCAAGATTTAGACTTGTTATGTATTTAAATATCTGTTCTAGCTTCATTCCAGTAAATCCTCATGTTTTGCTCATGCTTTGAACTTCTGTAAACACCTCAGCATCTTCTCGCAGTCGGTGAAGAAACAAAGCAGTTTCTCTGGTTGGCTGCCAAAAAGAGACTTGTATGCAAGAAATTTCAGTTTTAACCACTGCTATGTGAAAGGCTGGTTGCAGTCTTAGTTATAACTAATTTTGCTACTCTCCAGTAAGTTTCCTGCAAGATGAGAGATACTTTTGTTTGACTTTTAAATTAAGATTCCTAGCATGCTTTAAACTGTTGTAACCAGGGTTTAGCATGAGATTAATTGAGAGATTAAGGAGCAATAGCCCCTTCATAAAGTTAAAAAGAAAAAATTCATTAGTCTAGCAAAATGAAAATAATTTAAAAAATCCAAACCAAATACCTCTACCACCACCAAAAATCAACTCCAAAAAATCTGGAACTTGCCTTCCCTTTGTATTGGTTGCTAGTCCAATTCTAGCACTTTTTATGGTTAGGAGTTTTATTATTAATGAGGCTTTTGGCAGGAACTAAGCAGTTACACTATCAGTGTGTCTATACATATCTGTTTCTTGCCTCTACACTCACATACACATACATGGCATACCAAGGTTTTCTCTAAGTGGCTGGTTTTTTCAAGTTATAAATCACTGTCCTGGTCATGTATGTTCATTTTTCTTTTTAGAAACTGTTGCTTGAAAAAAGACTATTTTTTTATTTCAACACTGAATTCTGACCTCCAATTCATACTTCTCTTTAGGGAAGAGCAGTCTGTAATATACAGAAAATCAGTCTCAAGGCATTTAGCGAATAATCACATTTGTTAATAAAGTTATACCAGTCTTCTGCAGCAAACAAAAGCTACTGATGGCCTTTCTGAAATAGAGTGTATTATTGTGTTTGCTTGTTACTTGGGTAACTCTTAGAGATCCAGGATAGAAAAAATGAACTGCTGCAGCCTTTCATTATCTAGGGTCCAGTGGTATCTGTACCTTAAGGATAATAGTGTAAATCCCCAATTTTATTGAAAAAACAGGCTTGTTGATTTTTTTGTTTAGTTGTGTGATATGAAAACAGACCACTGAAAATGTATTCTTAAAGAAAGTTTAGGAGTAAAACAGAGAGACTTTCTCATAGAGCTGCCTCTGGTTAGTTGTCAGAAGCAATATCTGAAATAAAGCTGGACATGAGAGAATATGAAAAGTCATGCTTGTTCTGTAATGACTAACCAGAAAGAAAATGTCACACCTGATGTATGCTCGTATAAAAAAATACCTATTTTATTCCATATGAACCAGACTAAATGATAAGTCTAAGTCTAAAACGTTAGGTTCACAGATTGAAGCTTCCTTGGCTCGACAGATGAGTTAATTCTTTGGGATGCTTTATAAGCTTGCCACTTTCCCCAAGGTGGGAGAAAATCGATTTATCTGAAAGTGGTACTGGTAAAGTTTGTTGTCATTGGTGCTGACAGGAGCCATCTCTGACTGCTCATGGAGCGTGGAGTCAATACTAAGGTAAAATCAGGTGCCTGACTCATAAAAAGTTGAATATCTGTTCAGTGTACTGAACAGGTACCTAGTTTTCATTTAACATTTTTTTAAGAGAAGACTGCCTACAATTGGTGTAATATTGAATAGAACAGATGCCCACATTGTGCTAAAAATAATATTACACTGTACACAATGTGATTTCCCATGTCCAGCTCCAATTTAGTATCAGTTCTAAGTCTCAGGTGATTTTTGAATGGTTTGTTTCAAAGGAAAGAATATCCAGAGTGGCTATACTTCTTATAAAGACATTAAGCTATAAGTTGGGCAGAAGAGAAGATTTAGCAGCCCTCATTCAAGGGATTTTAAAAATGGTAATGGTGGAAAGCAAACAGTATTTCTGTTTAAATTAGACCTCCCCAAACTGTACCCCATATGCTAGCCTGATGGAATAAACACGCTGTACTTACCAAATAAGATTATGAGAAGGGCAATCGGCATCACAAACAGACCCACGAGCAAATCCGCCACTGCCAAGGATGTCAAAAAGTAGTTAGTAGCATATTGTAACTTTTTCTCCAGAGACACTGCCAGTATGACGAGTATGTTCCCCCCGATCGTGGGGATTATCACCAGGAGGATCAGTAAAGCCGCCCAATGCACTTTGTTTCCTTGTTCGTCACTTGTGTAGTCCTGCTTGGGTTCTTCCGTTACTGAGAGAGGCAACAAAGATCCATTGCCAAGTCCAGACCCGTTCAAGAAATGTAAAGGATAGGACATTTTTGTGCCCAGCAGAACGTATTCAGGAGCTGTATTTTGTGCAGGAATTGCGTACGGTGTAGGAGTTCACTGTTCCTCTCTGGTCCAGGATGGTCCTGAAGAAAGGCCAGCATGGTCAGTATGGTAAACTGGTCATCTGCTATTTTGAGATACTGTAACCATCTCCGATAAAAAAGTTTCCAACTTTTTTATCATGTACCTTGCTGGGTGCAATTAAGTCTTAAAAATGAAAGTCTTGTCTTGTGTCCATCTCTGCTTGGCAGGGTTCAGTGGTCTGGTCTCCCCTTTATAGTGAAGTTCAGGTTTCAGAAGATTATAGCAGAAAATTCAGTAGCTGTGAAAAGCAAGCAGTCCATTAGCTACCCGCCCTCTTTTGTTTCCTTTCTACAGCAGTAAAAAGTGATAGATTAATTTGGATGCCAAATGGTTCCCTTTAGATACAGTGAATGTAGATTTGCTCTTTTTAAGTACAGACTGATGCAAAGGCAGATGCTCACATTGTGTGTATGCAACTCCTCCTCTCCTGAGTGTCCACTCTCCAGCAGCGTGTGCGTAGGCAGACGGCAGTTCCCATATTTCCCCTTATTAAGAATCCTGTTTCTCAACAGAGGGTCACCTCAAAAATATCTTCAGAAATTATGTATGAGGTTTCCGTTTTAATGTCTACGATTCCTGATTTATTAGGTGAGGGTCGGGAAGCCGTAGACAATAAAACACTGGTGACAGTCTCAAGGGGACCGTGAAGATTTATGGAACTGAGACATCTAAATTTACCCATTACTTGAAGGGGGAAGTGAGTAAACCGCTTGTTTTTGTAATCTGAGCAGGGCTTTTATTAAGCACAGCCTTTTCTCTCCCTCTCTCTGTCTCTCTCAACTCTGCTGAAGAGTTGAGATTATAACAGCTGTCACAGCATTAAGCTGAACAAATGCTCAGTTACTGAGTAGATGTGATGCGTTGCAATTTTCAGGTGAAGAAAGCCTTACCTCTTTCTTTTGCATTTTAGCAGAGTTCACTTTGCATCCAGGAAGATCCTTTGTAATCTTTTTCATCACTTGGTGGATTTTAGGATAAGATGTTTCACTACTTTCTGGAAAACAAGTTGTTGATTTGGTTTTTTTTTTTATAATTTTTCTGAAACTTGTCTCTCTGCACGCTTTTGTTTAGCACTTGTTTCTTCTAATACCAAGAAGAAGAATTTCTATTTTGGGAAAACTGTATTTCTTACCCAGGTATTTTCTCCAGCTCTTGAATGGAGGAGAATAATAATTCTTGCCACATTTAAAAAAGATAAAAATAAGGTTGTGTTCTTTTTTTGCTGTCCTTTCTCTTCCATCATTTTGACGATTTTACTTAAGTGATTAGCAGAGTCTGTGTGCAGTTTTCTCTTTTCATTAGCGAAGCTCCCAGTCTGCTGCTACCCTTGTTTGCTGATTGACTCGTTCCAGTGTTTTCAGCTCCAGTGCTTGAAAAGCAGGGAAGTAAATGAGTGGGGGTTTGCCTGGAAAAGAGCCAGAGAGAGTTAATTGGTTCAATGCTCCAGTACTGTAATGTGTGCTCTCTGTAGCTGCATCAGGATGTGCAGATCTTGTAAATGACCCTTCACGCTGCAATATTGTAGCTGTATGCACCATAGCGTGTGTATGCCTGCACACACGCTTGCTTTTGCTCTCTCTCTGGATGGAAACACAATTAACCCTAAAAAGTTCTGCTGACTTGTAAAGGCTCCAATTTTTTTCTTGACTAATTTAATAAAAGATTGTCTACCACACTATTTTATTTTAACCGTGTACACTGTTACTTTAAATATTTCATCATGCAGCTGCATTTTATTATGATGAGCATTCTCTTTTGTTACCTTCCAACTTTGTCAGATGTGTGTATGGTCTCTAAAAAAATCTTATAGTTCTGCATTAAAATGGAAATAAAGTTCACTTCCAAGGACATTAGCAGGACAAGTGTGTAACAGACTCCTTGAGCTTAGGGCCAGAAGAGACCATGAGATCGTGGCCTGACCCCCTGTGTGTCACTGGCCATTACATTCCATGAATTGCTGATGCTTACCACGTCTGAGCTGGGAATCAGGTCCTCGATGAACTGTGAATCAATTTATATTTGTTAATAAAAAAAAAATCAAACCAAAGAACAAACAAAAAAACCCAAAACACAAACATTCATATCTTTATAATACAGCTACTTTGTGGCCAAAGAGAGAAAGCTGCTGCCAGTAATTAATAGAAATACTTGACTTAAAGTATGTTCAGATACAATAGAATTTCCAGCAAAGTAGTTTTCATTTGTTCCTTATTTTTGCTTTCCTTTGGTAAGATTCCATGTTGTATTCATTTGCAATTGACTTTTGATATCTTTATTCTTCAGAAAAGTACATATTAGGAAATAAAGGTTAATCCAGCTACAATATTTCTGTTTCCTTATCTGACCACCTCCCCATTGTCACCCCTGACATTACTGAGAATAGAGCACATGAAAACTTACAAAAAGCAGAAATCAAGACAGGACAATACTGTGTTGGGCCAATGAGCATTCGGATTCAGATTTTGTTAAGCTCAACTATGTCTAATCAACTTCTGTTTCATAAAATAAATCTCGAAGGCTTTTCTGGCATTAATCTAGCTGTACTTTATGTCCTTACCAAAATTTCCATTGGATTAAACAGTGTTCCCTCTTCCTGATTGTACAGATGAAGCTTGTTTTCCTTCATCATTAACACTTGAGCTATTTTTTTCCCCTTGTTGAAAGGTGGCTGGAATTATTGCCACTTTCTGGAGATGGAGCTATTGGCAGTATGGCTGCATCATAAATGGAAAAGTAAAATGTTCTGAAGTAAACCCACCGAAGTATAGTAAAAGATAGATTAATCCTTTAACTTCAGTGGTTTACTTGTGGATATGTGTCACATTCAGATCTTCATGTCACATCTCTGAATTTAAAGAACAGAATTAAAACTTCTGGGGAAAAAAATAGGCAGTGCATCTATCAGAACCATCTGCTACTCATCAGCATCAGTTACTCATGCAAGCCTGTGTTGGAGCTGAAGCATTATCTTGAAAGAGGTTTGGTTTGGGTTTGGTTTTTTTTTCACTTTTTCACAGCACAATCGACACTATCCCTCAATCACGTCAGTGTGGGGCAAGTATCAGAGTTCTAGAAATGTAATTTTGTTGACTTGAGTTCTGTATTAGCTCTTTATAAATTTTTTTCACAGATCTTACCATCTGAGAAGCATCGCTGTCAGCTATTGCAGTAGAGAGTTGTTTTGGTCAAAGTGAAAATCAAGAAAATCACTTCTCTGGAATGCCACAGTAGATGTTACAATGTCATTTATGTGACAAAATAATCCCTTTAGTCACTAGAATGACTAAATCTGATAAATTGGGAGGGGGGAGGTACCTTGACGAAACACCTGCCAAAGGATGTACTGTTGCCTACAGATTGCTCTGATAAAAGCTGTATAAATACATTCATATTTAATTGAAAAGGATCATCTTTTTTTTTTTTTTTTTTAAATACAGATGAAAAAAGTTTTCTTAGAAACTTGCAGAGGAAGATGATACAGTTTTAGTCACATATAGGCTTGCATGGCATATGTACCTGCTTGGGGCATTTCTTTCGCTTTAGATGACTAGAAAACTTATCTGCCTTTTGTGATGTTTTTTGAACTTTCTCAGGTTTGAATCATTTCTAAGAAACACGTCCTCCTTTATATCTATTACAGATCTGCAGCAGGTTCTTTACTTCATGCTTCTGGCCAGGCTTTTTGTTCAGGCCTCTCTCCTGCCCCCATATTCAGCTCCTTCCGTGTGATAATGAAGATAAACCTTAAACCATGCTAGACCCCACTCCTGGTCCACTGTAACCAGAATATTTGAACCAAGCATAGATATTATCTTTTCCTCACCCCTTGCTGTTATTTCTGTTTTCAAATTGCCAATACTGTTCTATTTGAATGGAGCCAGGTCTACATTAGACGTGAGCTGACACTGGTGACAATACTGTTGAGTCGGTGCATATCCCTCAAGTTCCCCTCTGTGCCGGCTGGCAGCACTCAGCCTCATCCTCCGAACAGCAGGAGGCCTCCTAGGAGTTCTCATTCTTTATCAAGTCCTGCTTAGACAACCAGGAGGTATTTCAGAGAAAAATACTGTGGAAAAGGAGGCTGTGTTGCACATGAGATATTTGCAGCAAATTCCTGGCATTGGAATAGCTCAGATTCTTTTTGTTGAGAGGGAAAGAGATGGGGTTTACAGCCAAGCTTAGTCTACACCAAAAATGTGTCAGTTCATTGCATTTTTCTCTGCAGGTTTTCCATCTTCTTTGTTTTCCCCCCTCTGCTACACACACCCCGTTCAGAAATGACTGCAAATTGTGCAGTTAGGTATCCTCATTCCTTCTTTATTGACTGATTCATGGATGAAATGAAACTTCTGTGGTTTTTTTTTTTTTTAATCTGTCACTGTACTACCACAGCAACTTGTGGAAATAGTTGTGTACCAAATGATTAATTCATGACCAATAGTTTAGAAAGTCATAAATATTCAGAATCTTTTGAAATATGACTGGGGAGACTTAATGAGAATTTTAAAAGATATATTTGACATTGTTCTTTATTTCTCTGGCATTTCATTTTTCAATGAATTGTGAGGTCCTTAAATATTTAGATTAAAAAATCGGTGTATTTTAGTAATGCTTCAGATGCTTCCATTTTTTAGTCTCAATCACAAGACCAGTCTGATGGTTTATTTTCAGTATTCTCTTTGTTTTTTGATGCCACCTTATGCATATACAGGATTTCATGTTTAAATACTGCTAAAATATAAAGAGAGATGGCAGTAGTCCTCTAACCTTCAAGATGTGCAACTTACAGAATTGGAGATAAACAGCACAAAGATATTTGGATGTGATTCTAATGGGGCTGTGATCTAAGAAATCAAGTGGAATGTGCTTCAGGATACGGCAAGCTGAGTTTTTAGTTTGTCTTGTGATGGTGTTGCATACCTCTTGGAAAAAAAGATTGAAATGGATTGTTTAAACAGAGTCAATGTATCTAACAGTGCTCCTCAACTTTCAGGAGCCCAGTAAGGCTCTTGTAGGCAAAGCCTACTAAGAATTATGCTGTCTGCAGAAGTTGCAGTTACAATTACCTTCAGAAAAACGAGACAGTTTAGGTTCCTTACAGATATCTTATAATGCTGCTGTGAGAAATGTTTTGTGGTGAAAAGGAAATACAATTTCAGGGTTTTCTGCAACGAATGGAGAACCTTCCATGGTCCATGTTATGCACTGAAAGGAAAACTGACCACCTTCTGTGTCCAGTTGATCACTTGATGGGATTGTTTTGCATTTTGTGAATTTTATTTATTGTGGGTTGGGGTTTATACGGGCTAACCTTTGGCAACAGCATGTAGGACTTTGTAAAGCCTTTCAGCAATAAAGTGAGCAAGGAAATGTTATTGCTTAAGCATTGATACCAAGAGTGCTCTTGTGTACTTCAGTTCTGTTCCCCGGTAAGCATTTTTACAAGACTCTTGCTTCCTCAACCCACCTGTGGTTCTGCCTTCTAATTCTCAGACGCTTTCTGAAGATTGCAGATTCGAGAAGACTGCATTGCTGAAGAAAGTGGTGGGACCCCGTTAATTAGCTTTAACTCCCAGAGTGGATTTACAGAAGGCCTCCTGTCAAAATACTTTTTTGTATGTTTTATGGGTAGATGTGAGATAAAAGCATTTAAAAATAATGGCCACAAATAATTTAAACCTGGCTAAGAATTCCCTAATCAATTAATGTAGATTAATCCTGATTTTATAATAAAAACTGTTTTGGAACTTCTGAGCCTGCAGACACAAAGATATGTCCAAGTCAGTGATTCTGTAAAACCCAGTTTTCTGAACAGGAATTTAATGACTTATGCTTCAAAGTGCATAACCACATCTTTGCCAGAAAATGTTTTTTCTCTTCTTTGGCTCGCAATCTGCCTGTTTAACATTTGCTGAAGTAAAGCAAACACAAAGGTGTTAAAAATCTTTGTGCAAGAGCTGAAAGACTTCTGTGCAGCTGAATGATTGGACTAATTTATTGCAGGATTTGTGACTCCTGGTCTTCACATCACCTCATTAAAAAAAACCGAACCAATACAAAACACCCACCACATTGTCAGCATCCAAGATGTTATTTGAGCAAGAGGCTAACAGATAGTTTTAAATGTGTCTTTTAGCTTATAGTCTTCACTTCTGCTTGCTTGCAAGACAGAATTGTTCCGTTTCCCAGCTCTTCCCTCTTTCTTAATATTTGTCATCACAGCTGCATCTTAGACGCAGTAGTTTCCAGAAAATTTGTGTTTGTTCCTTTCTTCTTTTATGTGTTGGGGTTTTTTTCTGTCTTTGTTTTTTGCGGTTTTTTTTTTTTGTAAGTTGGTGGTGGTGGTAGTAGATGGGATTCTTTTCCTAAAACATATAGATTATAAAGTGGTTTGTGTGGCATCAAAATTAATGGAGTGATAAATATGACTGCAAAGACAGGAGAGAAATAAATATATCCACACCTGTAAATGAGTTCTGCCTTACTTCAGAAATACTCAATGTTTCCAAGACTGTTTGCATTAGCAACACGTGCTTCTTGTTGTAGGAAATTAAGGGTTCCTTTCATCTCCCCCAGCACTGGGCTAGAAGTTCTGTTGCTGTAATGACCAAATAGCACACTGGTTCCCAGCTGGCGAGGCATGACTATCTCTTAAAAGACAGCAACGTCACAGCACGATATTGTAAGGAGGCAACAGCAGACATTGCTGATAAACTGATTGAAAGTGTGTGTTGTATTTGAGTTTCCTCACATGCTTAGGTTTACAGCAGTAGGTGGGGTGAGGAGGGGAAAGCAAAAGCAGTGATTGTGAAAAGGATTTTGGGACCCACCAACCTTGAAGGTTGATTGAATACTGGAGTTAGGGTTTGTGTCTGCTAATGGGAGGTTTAGTACTGTGTGTCTTATTCAGCATAAGTCTCTGCTAGTGGAAGGTCTCACAACAGCATGATTTCTAGAAATAAAGACGTCAATCTCAGTAGATACGTCATTCTGTCATTCTGTTGGGTGATCTTTTGAAGGCAGAAAATATGCACTCAAAAGGAAGACTTTAATAGTGAGAGCTGTGTGTAACATCTGCAGTGATAGTGAAGATAATTCATTTGTGCACTTCCCTGTTCTCTTCTTAATCCACTGGTTTTGAGAGATGAAAAACGTGGTGTGGAAGGACAATTTTAATTTTTCCAGTGTGAACAGAGTGAAGTCTCCATATTTTGAAGAACAATAATAATTTCCTTTTTTTTTTTTTTTCCTCTTTCTCTAGGACTCCTGAGCAGTGTCCGAGCGTGGTTTCTTTGCTGTCAGAGAGCTACAATCCCCATGTGCGTTATGGGGCTGCCATGGCTTTGGGTATCTGCTGTGCGGGCACTGGAAACAAGGTGAGGACCAGAAGCATCCATTGCCAGTACTGTTCCTGCTCTGTCCTGACACATCTGTGTGGAAATGTCACACACACACAGAGCTTTCTCACACATGTACACTGTTAGCCAGCTGGAGTAGAGCAGTACTTCTTTAAATTCTTTAACTGTCCTGGGCATAGAGATTTTTTTCCTACTTGTACAGAATAGATTTTTATACAATAGATAATGGTTTTATACGTTATTGCCAGATTCTTGGAATTTTGTCTTCAAAACCTTCCTTAGAGTTTTCGTAGTTGTCAAATTGCCACTGAGCTTTAAATGTATGTTCAGTACTTCAAAATCAATACTCCTTTGCCCTTGGAGTTGATCTTTTAGAGATTGCTTTATGGGGAACAAGGGGATGCCAGTGTCAGGAAAACAGCAGGTGTTTTGCCTAACTTCTAGCTCCTTTCTTCTGTCCTGTGATACACAGTTCATGGAAGATCCATGTAGTATTTGATAAATCTCATGCTTATCTGTATCATCCCTTCCTCAGCTAGTATTAAACACTTGGTCTGTGACTCTTGCAAGTGAGCACTCCCTAGCATGACGCTCATATTGTGAAATGCACAGGATGCTGACGTGCTCTGCCTGCCATCTTTAGTATCTACGTCATGCAGACTTGAAAGCAAATTGGAAGTCCTATTTTTTTATCCAGGTTGCTTTATTCTCAAGTGGAAGGTGGAATCAAAGAACTTTTAACAAAGAATTTAACAAAGAATTTTTAATGTGCTGCATCTGACAAGTTCATTTAAGTGGGAAATGCTTTTTAGTCGCACAAATAAGTTTGTTTTATTTCCAGATACATTGTGTGATAAAGACATAAACCATCTGATTACATGCAAACATGTCTTCCAGAGCTTATATTAGTAGGTTTTGAAGGCCCAAATATATTCAACTTTGGAGATTGGAAAATTCAGCTTTTTGTCATAAAGGAAGTTCCATATGTGGTATCAAATATGTGCGAAAGAGTGAATGAGTCACCTTCAGGTGGAGAAGCACAGTCTCCAAGATAGCTCAGTTGGCAAAAGCAGTCTAAGTGAAGGCATGATATTTTTCTAGAATTGAGTCTTAGAAATAGTGTTTTGTATAAAATCAGGTTCTTCTTAAAGGCCTTGCTCTGACAGAAGTAGCACTGGGAGGGGTCTGTGGTGAGAGACTCATGCACTCATCTGCATTTGCTAATGTCCTCAGTTTAAGTGTGGACAGGAGGGAGCTCCGTAAAAGAGTTTGCCAAGTGATTCTGTCTGACTTCTGTAAATCAGATCACATAACAGATTAAAAGAGCTCTTTGAGCTTCTTAGGGTGGATGTCTGACTGTTATCTCTTCTGTTCCAAAGAGTATCTAGCAGCTTGCTTCACATACCATTTCAGAGTGCTTTTAGAATGCCCCTGTTTTGCCACAGACCAAATTTATCTGTGCAGCCTGTTGCTGTACAAACGACTATCTTAGGTTTATTCTGCTTAGATCTGAAGAGCATGATTGCTGAAGGCTGGCTGAGCCCACTTGCTGCTATTGAAACTGGTAGTGTTGGTCCCTCCTGCCATCTTTTGTTCTGTCTCATGTCCAGCTCCCTGGTGAGCTGATTCAGACACAAACTCACAGAAAGCTGACCCAGATAGCAACAACAAAAAAGAGAACAGTTCTCCCTTGAATTGTCGAGCTGGAAAAGCTCACTGGGAGGTGAGACAAGGGCTGCAGCTAATGCAGGGAAAAGGCTGGGTAGCTGAAGGGAAACTGAGGAAGGAGAGGGATCTCATGTTGGTAACAGTGAGTTAAGATGAGTTCGCTTGTCCAGAATAATGTGCACTGAGGACCTTGCATGTTTAGAAATAAATTTGTGTCTGTAATAATTCTATGTATGTTGAAGTCATGGCTTGCGAAGTGGTAGAACTGTAAATGGAGGTCAAAAAATGTGCCTACAGAGATGATTTAGTCAGAGGTGCCTGTAAATTCCCCATGCTGGTCTGGGGTACATCTAAGCAGCATTTGTTACAATAGACTCTCTTAAAGCTTTTCATAATCAATGACTAAATTGAAAGGAATACTTATTGATAGATCATTCTGGATCATGTATCTGAAGGGGGTCTGCAGGGATGCTGGGGAGGGACTCTTCCTTAGGGACTGTAGTGGTAGGACAAGGGGTAATGGGTTCAAACTTAAACAGGGGAAGTTTAGACTAGATATAAGGAAGAAGTTCTTTACAGTGAGGGTGGTGAAGCACTGGAATGGGTTGCCCAGGGAGGTTGTGGATGCTCCATCCCTGGCGGTGTTCAAGGCCAGGTTGGACAGAGCCTTGAACCACGTGGTTTAGAGCAAGGTGTCCCTGCCCATGGCAGGGGGGTTGGAACTAGATGATCTTAAGGTCCTTTCCAACCCTTACGATTCTATGATTCTATGATTCTATGTTCCTGTTGTGCCTAGCTGGGAAGTTACTGAATTTGAAGAAGCAGTAGAACATTTTGAAATGTTCTAAAATTGTAGATTTACTATTTGGGGGCTCAGAGGCAGCCTACACATAGGTTTGAAATGAATGCATTCATGTGATGCTAAACATTACAGGTTCTAACAATAAAGTGAAAGACCAAGAATTTGGGATCTGGCTTGTTTTACCATCTCATTTTCTAACCTCCAACATGTTCTTGAAATCTCTGGTTCACTTGTTCCTTACGCAGAAAATGAAGGTAATGCTGATGTATTTTGTTGGGAAGAATGGCAAAGAAAGTGTATGAATAATTTATGTGTCCTGTTTAAGGCATGTCAGTAGTTCTAATGTGATGAATGCATCTGGTGCTCACAACGACTGATGTTTATCTGTTGCCCTATTTCTGCAGGTAGGTCTTGTATCATCCATCACTAGTTTTTGGTGGGATTTTTTCTTCCCGATTTTTAGATTAAAGTCCACAGAAATAAAGATTTCTGCTTCATTTACCAAGAACAGGCAAGATATATTAAAAATATATCTGACAGCATCAATCTCATAACCTCCTATTAGAGTACTGAATCCTAGGATACTAAAAGGAATAGTATTAACTTTGCAACTGCTTATTTCTTTATTTTTCTAGGAAGCAATTAATTTGCTTGAGCCAATGACAAATGATCCTGTGAACTATGTACGTCAAGGAGCTCTGATTGCATCTGCCCTTATCATGATCCAGCAGACTGAGATTACCTGCCCAAAGGTAGTGTGGCATACCTTACATACCGGCTTGTTAGGTGGAAAAATGGTCTTGGATGCAAATCTTAGTGATTTTCACTGCATATAAGGATTGGCAAGAGAGTGCATGTGCCTTGTAAAAAGCCAGAGCTGAATGCACAGCAGGAAGGTCCTGCATGGTGCAGAGCATGCGCTGTTGAATGGGGGAGTGATACATGCTGATCAAAACACGCCTGATAGATGGCAGTGTTTAACTCTAGGCGTTACAAGAATAAATGCTCTTTCTTACAAGGTCTAAAAGCATCTTGTAATGATATAAAAGTGACCATCATCCACTAACATGCACTGAGGCCTGTATGCTCACAATTTATGTGAAAACCATTATTTAGTAAAGAAGTTGATTTTGATGACAGTAAACTTGGATTTGGATGTAGTCACCCAGGCAGGAAGTCCTGTTATGTTCTTTTGTAGCCCTCAGGTGAAACAGTTTCTTTAGGCTGTTCAGGAGAAACAGTGTCTGCTGTCAAAACTGGCTTAGTGGCTTAATAGCAAATGCTTCTTGTTTTTAATGGAGTTTTTCTTTCAGCTCAGAAGGCAAAAAGGATTGCATATGCTGTGTTTAGCTTTTAAAAATAGATTGCCATGTGAATATATGACAGATGATGATATGCAAACATTTGTACAGACTAAAAGTCCGCATTAATAGAAGCTCTGAGGTTCCACATTTCACCTGGTGGTGCTGGTGAGTGCTGGGGCAGAGCGGTAGCTGGTACTTTGTTACTCATCTGTCATATACAGGTTGCTTTTATTGATGTCATTTTAGAAACTGAACTGTGATAAGAACAGCCACTTTTTTGCTGCATTTGGATGGGGAGGAAGAAATAAACCTCTTTTCTTCCAGTGGAAAATGTTACTTGGGGAAGTCAGTGAAGGAAATCTGCAAATATAGGTGTTTGAATATTTCCAAGTCATGGAAGATGAAGATTTGCTGGCAGACAGTTTGTTCCTTTTATTTACTGATTTTTATTTTTTTTTAAGTTCAAAGTTAAAAACCAACCAGTTACTTTTTACTGATCAGAGTCTGGGAGCATTGTTTGTATTATCAGAATTGTTGTTCAAGTGGATAAGCCGGTGGAGAACATTAGAGTTATGTTGGATCCCCTCATCTTCCAAGATACAAAGCCTTAGTAATGTGAAGCTAAATTGTCTTTCTATGGAAACAAACTGCAAATATGGGATGAGATGTATAGCATGGGGTTCAGTGACTTGTTAAAAAATGGGGAGAGGAACTGAAAAAGCTTTATGCCAGAGCCTTGTTTCAGCCAAAATTTGTTACATAATATAGATACAAAAGGCAATTCATTACCCAGTCGTAGAAACACTGCAGATATTAAAAAACAAACAAACGCCCTAAAACTACAGTTTATAAAATAATAAGTAAGCCTGAAAATATTCTGCTAATTTAGGAATTAAACATAGCATATGGATGTTTTACTTGTTTTGAACACCCCAAAAGTTGGTTATAACCATCATAGTTTCTTGCTCAAGAGTAAAAGGAATATTTTGAAGAGTGTGCTGCCAATTAAATTATTTATTATCCATGGGAAACTTACTTTGGAGCGCTCTGCCAGTCTGAAGAAAAACTATTTTACTCTGATGTGAAAGGGTGAGTTCAGAAACCCAACCATTTTTGGATTACAGTGACATATTTTGATCTGATTAGATTCCTAAGTGGCATGCTGGTGCACTGTGTGCCAAAGTGTCTAACCTGATGTATGTGAGTATTTGCATTGCTGGATAAGCAGCTAGTAAGAGGGGCAGGATGGGTTTCGTATCCCACAAGCTATATTTGTGGTCTTGGTGGGGTTATAGAGATGCTGAATTTTAGGTGTCATCATCTCACTGCTGCTAAATACTTCATGATGCATGTCAGAGATGGTGATTTTAATGAAGATTGTGACATATAGTTTGACCAGCTTCCCGTCATGACTTTTCTGTTTTGTCTCTTCTTGGATTTTTTAATATATTTTTTTTTTACTTCTTGCTTGTGAGCTTTGGGTTAGAAAGACTTTAAATTCTCTAGTGACAATTTGGGATGAAGATGGTAGCAAAGAGTCTTCCTTGAATAGATTTAGATTTTTCAGGAATAAAATAACTTCAGAGTTTTGAGAGCTGAGTATTGCAGTGCTGAAATGCCATCAATAAACAGAGATTTAAGAATCTAAATACTTTGATTTAAAAAAAAGCATTTTTGTTGTGAGAGAATGTAGGCGTATGCCTTTGAATCACTTTTGCTGTGATTTCCTTTGTATTCGTCTTCCTTTTAGTTGTGTTCACTCTTTATTTAAACAAATGATTTAAAGAATTTCATTAAAGAGTTTAAATAAAGAATTGTCATTATATGGAGGTCCCTTGAACTTGCAAGTTGCTTAAGTGTCAAAAAGGGCAGCAAATCTTGTGTAAAGCTGATTTGGACTCTTTGGAGTGGAAACACAATTCCTCCATGTGCAGCCAGCATGATTTTTTCTGACCTCTTGATACATTTAAGAACCACAATAGTGCAGGATACAGAACAATAACAAGTTTATTTTGTGAAATGGAATCCTAAATTACAGATGTGATGAGGTCATTGTAACAAAAATCAATGACAACTTCATTATGTATTTGTGACCTGCAGAACAATTAAGACAGCAATTTTGGAGACAAATTACACATCTAACATCTTGAATTTAATTTACTTTTTCCTGGGTTTGTGTTGGGATAGTCACCGGCAAAATGAGAAGATAATAAGCAAGGTCAAGGCTTTTCCTCCATCCTCTTTGATCATCTTGGCCTATTATCTTTAAGATGTAAAGAAACCAGAACCAGATTGTCTTTTTTTTTGTTTTCATTTAGATGAAATACTAGGTTTTGCTAGGATGCAAGAATGATTTTTTGCTATATTTTAGTAGCATCTTCACATTCCTTCTTGTAAGCTTGTTACTGTTAGATGCTCCTGCATACTGTGTACTGTTTCAAGAGAGTAAATGTATGCAGAAGAACTTCAACTTCTGAAGTAGACAGAACACGCAGTTTAAAACCTATTCTATTAATAATAGATTCCTAAATACTTTTGTTCTTAAGAACTTGCATTTGCAAAAAGCCCATCAGGCACATCACCTGCCACTATTTCCCTTAGCTAACTGTTTACTAGCTCTTCACAATCTCATGGGCTTCATGTGCATGAATGTTGACTGGTGGAGAGAAAATTGCTAAATAACCCAATAAATGACAGCCCCTTAGGTCTGTGGTAGGAAATGGTGCTGTATCATTCTCACGTCTTAAAGCCTCTGTTGTTTCCTCAGCGTTTCCAAGGTTGCACGTTTGGCTTCATTTGAAATCAGTAGTGTGTTGTTTTGGCCAGCACTAATTACCAGAATGGTGTGTGTGTATTGTTAGTAAAGACAAAATGAGTCACTGCCTACATTTTAGTGTTGCTCCTGGAAGTCACCCAAATAAATTTCTTGGTAGCATTTCGAAATGCTATAAAATTTTTAAAGTGCTTGAAGATTTCAAGGGAGAAACAGAGTTTGTGGATTTCATAACATATTAAATAAACCCGTTCAGTAGTTTAGGATGTGCTTGTTGCTGTGGTTTGAAGGAAAAATAATAGCAGATTAAAGGTCTGTACTAGACAAACTCTGGCAGGTTTTGCTTCAACAACTTAAGAAATTACTGTCTGTTGACATCTTGCTCCATTCTGTAGGAAGTGAGCACCCCAACAGCAAAGGCAGAACTGAGCTTTTGTCTGTACTGCTCTTGCTTTCTCCAAAGAGATGGAGCAGTGGCTCCATGTGAGGATGATACCTTCCTGAACCACTGCAGCTAGAGCTGCCAAAGCAGGCTTTCCCCAGCAGCAAAGAAGTTTTTCAGCTGGGACCTGATCCAGTCAAAAATCCCATTCCTGTGAAGTGTTTGATTTATAGGAACAGCCTGAATAAACTTGCAGGTCTGCTGTGCATTCGAGTGTTGAGGCAGTCCTTCAGTCTGAGTTTGCCTGATCCATAAGTCCAGGAGGAGTAGTCTCCCACCCTTTCATAGAACTATTTTGCTTCCACTGGTGTTGCTGGTGGGCTTGTTGCCCAGGTGTTTTGTTCATCTGCTCTGGACTAATGTACATGTGAGCAAGAGCTGTGGAAGGCATATTAGGAAAGGGTGCTCACAGGCGCACCATGACCAGGGATGCGGATGACTTCCCCTGCTAGCCCTGCCTTGCTGTTCCTGGGCAAGCTGTTTCTGCCCTCCGTTCCCAGGTGCTGCTCCATCAGACTTCAGACACCAGCGTGAACATTAGCAGTTCTGCTGAATGTCTTCTTCATTCTTGCTTCACCCAGGAAGAACTCTGAAGATTTGATTACAGTGTAAATTACAGATTACCATCCACTAAACGAGCTTTGTAACATCTCTCTGTTTATATTTATAAATATTACAAACCCAGAAGCTGAGCCCAGAGTCACAGGAATGATGTGCTCTAAACAGAGGCACTGGAATTGTATTGCTCTGCTCACCCAGAGGAATAGTTTTACATGTTGTTTTAGTGTCTCTGTGTCTGTCCCAAATAATATCTGAAGGCTTTGGTTCACCTAGTGTGGATATGGTTGCCCTTGATACTGGATGAGGCCCTGTTCCAGGTTGCAAATGCAAACTAAGATATTTTTCCAATGTACAAGAGGTCAGGCATAAGAAACAAACTATTTATATTAAACCTGTAAACCTCAGTGTAAGCTTTTGTAAATAAAAATCGGGAGAGCGTGAAAAAGCATAAATGGAGTGAAGCAAGAGCAGAGTGTGGTCAGTATATCCAGAATAAACCCTTTATTGTGCATGGAGTATCTCCCTTCCACACATCTGTCTGTGTGGCTGCCCTGAAAATGTACATTGCTCTTTTTTCTTAGCTTTAATAAATACAAGGAGATTGTAAGTCAACTCCTTCTGGGGACATGAACTAATAACTAAAATCTTTTTAATGCAAAGGGAAATTGGTGAATAGAGAACCAATATTAGCACACAGATTGTTGGATTTGGACTGAAAAATGGAAATAGGTGCTGTTTTCTCCCTGTCAGTTTTAATAAATGTCTTGTGCCCTACTGGAGAAGTGTTGTTTTGTTAAGTTTTGCTGCCCCTCTTTAAAAGTGGCTGGCTGCTGTGGAGCTTCATGGTTGTGAGACTGTCCATTTCTGTGAAACAAAGTAATTTTAATACAGTCATGTTTAGCAGGTCACGATTTACTCATATGAGTGTTAGTGCCTTCTGCTGTCACATACTGATTTAAATTTCATCAGGTTATATGCCATCAGTGCTGAAGGAGTTGAGGTAACAGTACAGCTGGGTTATAGTGGCTGAAAGAGTGAAGGCAGGAAAGTTATTAACTGGAGAGTGTTTGTTCTTTTAAGACTGCCTGTGTTTTAGGCAGTGTGGTGAGTTAACAAGAATTGAGAACTACTTTGCAGAAAATATGCAGTCTTAATCTGAACTGTTCACTAAGTGTGTAGGGCAGCCAAGCAGCTGGTGGGTTGGAGAGGCAACCTCTGTCTTCTTTCCATCCCATACATTGGGCATAATCTCTCAAAGGTATGGTCTCAACTTCAGACTGCCTCTGGTCAAAAATTCACACGTGAAATGTGGTGAAATTTATTGGTAGTGTTACCACAGCTGCAGGATTACCTCATGGCTCTGATGTGCTTTTACTTGCGAACTTGATCTCATGCTTTGCTGAGAAACCCCTGCAGTCTAATTTATGCTCTCAGTTAGATCTTTCTTCTGTTTTGATCTTTTTTTTATTGTTGTTGTTGACCGTGATGAATTCCAGTGTAACAAAATGTTACTCCCAGCACAGTTCTCATGTCACTGAGTCAGTTGTATGAATGTTTTTTTCGTGGGTGTGAAAACTCTTTCTCTAAGCACTTTGAGATTCCCCAGTGCACCCCAAGACAGGCCACGTGCTGGGAGTGATGCCTGAACCTTGCTTCTGGTGCTCAGTGCTGCTTATCCTTAGCACAGCTCCGGAGCTTGTGGTGTCCTGCATGGATGTCCTGCCTCTTTGCTGGGTGCTGTTATCAGCCAGAAGGACCTCCTGAGTATTGTAGTCAATGTTTAAGCCTCCCTTCACTGGGAGCATTAGAGGCTGTGCAGGAGGGCATTCCTAATGGTGGTGTTGGAGCTTGGCCTCTTTGCCTGCAGCAGACGCCAAATGTGTTTCACAGCTGAAAAGTAGGACCTTTCTTTAGATGCTTGTCACTGAGCAAATACCACCGGTGTCCCTAGAGAGGCACATGCTCTTTGGATGTGAAAAGTGGCTAGGGAGTTGTGTGGTGGTAGAGTTTTATACTTGGAAACTTTAACTACATTTGCAGTACTAGGAACTGCTCAGTATCTGGTGGCTGTGTCTGGCCCTACAGCCTTAAGCTAGAAATTTGCCCTCTCATCTATGGCTGCAAACATAGGAAGAGGACTTGGAATACCAGCATCGAAGTAGACTAGTAATGGGGAGAAGCTTGTTCAAGCCTTTCTGAAAAGATGTCCTTTACTTTTGAGCATGTCAAGTGAAGGCTTAGTATGAAAACAGAAAAAAAGAGAACAGAAAGTCACGTGGTATCTCAATTAAAATTAATTTAGTGAAGAGGTATAACAAAATGTCCAGACATGCTGTGGATGGCATGCAGCTTCTCAGGTTTTGACTGGCTTGCAGATTGGGATTTCCTGGTCTGATTTTTCAGCTATAAAAATTAATGGAGCTGTATTGTTGCTTCACAGTATATAGTAAGAGAATAAGTTATTAATTTGAGATAAAGCCTTAGATATTGCTGGATGTGATACTGTTCTGTCTCCTCAACACTTAGTGAACCAGTGAAAGATGAAGCTGTGATAATAGTATGAGCAAAGGTTTAGCAATTTCCCTTACTAATGTGTACTTAAGATATTGTGGTGAACATACCAAGGCATAAACTGTTAATTTATTAAATATTTTCATTAACGATTTTCATTTAAAAGCAACAAAATTTGCTGATGACTCACCATAGGGGCATTATCAATACAGCAGAAATATTGTACAGGAAAAATGGAATAGGTTTGAGATTTTCAGCAGTAGGAATTGAAGGAAATTTAATACAGTTGCAATGTCACACACCTAAGAACATGTGATAGTTCTTGCTATAAACTTATCAGTTGGTCTTTTCGTCCAGTGGCACTCCAGAGATTCTCAGGCTATTCCCGTGAGGCCTACAAAATGTGGTTTGGATACGCATGTTCATCCTGACTATTTTATAATTGCTGTATGGATATCTTCAAGCGAGGAAAACATTTTAATGAAAGATTATTATCAATTAAAATCAATTATAAAATAATTAATTATTAGTGGGATGACTTGTAACACCAATGACTAAAGCTGTGGAAAAAAAATGTCGTCCTAGCGTGCAGAAATCTAGGATGCTTCCACTAAAGACAGAATATTTGACCCATGCAGTCAGTTTTATAATCTTTCTTTTTTATTTGTTTTTATCCAGGTCAGCCAGTTCAGACAACTGTATTCCAAAGTGATCAATGATAAGCATGATGATGTTATGGCAAAGTTCGGAGCAATCCTGGCACAAGGCATTTTGGATGCAGGTAATTCCCCAAACATTTAAAGCAGTGAAAATTTCTTAAACTTGTTTGGCTACAATAGCCGTAATAGCAAATTTCATTTGGGAGATTAAATGCTGAATTTATGCCTGTCATGTAATAGCAGAAGACATCTCAAATTTCAAGTCATTTAGCTAATTAAATAAATAAACCCTATTTTATAGTTTCAGCTTGTATCAGTGTGCTTCTGTTAGGAGAGACTTAACCCAGTCATTGAGGCAGAATTCATGTCCAGAAGTCTGGACAAGTATGATCTTTTTGCTGTAAGTCTGTTGTAACCCTGAATGTGGATTTATACCTGATAGGTTGCTCCTTTACTTTTCTAAGTAAGCACCTGCTCCAGAAATTTGGAAACTTTGTGGTATCCAGTCCTAATATTTTGCTTTTTCTGTTAAAACTTGATGTAGCCAGGGTTTTTTTAATAGATATGTGTGTATTAAATATGTTTTTAATAACTAGGTTTTGCCTCTTTCCTGATGGAGAGGCGTTGCTCAAAGAGGGAAGCATAGTGCCTCTGTTACTTCAGAAGACCCAGTTAGTTTCACCTTCTAGGGAGGAAACATCAATTTCATGACTAAATGTTGAGCCAGGGGTAGGATTCTCTAAAGGCATTAGCATTTCACAAGGACTGAATTGCAGGACCTATTAAGGAAGGTTTCTGTAAGCAAAGAGGACAGGCAATGTTTTGCTTTGAATTTTTCTTCCTGCTAGAGTCAAGACTTGTGCAGTGCTGTCAATAGCACCCCCTTTCCAAGATTCCAAACGCAGTTTATCCCTTGTGGTGTCTTGTACTCTGGCCTTTTCTTGCCATGCATCTCCTTATTCCTTGTGGTAGATAGAAACAAGCTGATTTTCCCTGTACTCTTGAGACCAAGGTTAGTCGTGAAGTCATATAAGCAAAGGAGTCTCAATACGTTTGTCTCTGTGCATGGCTTCAGCACAGCACCATATATTGTGGTTACACAGTGTTTGTATGAAATTACTACATCTCCAAGCCATAGGCCATGAAAACATGCTTTAAAAACTTCCTGGTGGGCATGTGGCAGTCAGGCTGCTCTGTGCCCTACGACTAGGGCTACTTAGAGAAGAAATCAACAGGAACCTCCTTTTTTTATCTTTCTTGCCTCTCAGGTACCCCTCTTGGAGCCCAGACTGAGCAATATTCTTGGCACAAGACTGTTAGAATAATTTTGGTCATGCCCATACTCATACTGTGTTGCTGGGAAACCAGAGCCCAGCTGGCTTAGATTTTTCTCTCAGCAGTACAGACCTGCTTCGAATTCTAACCTTTAAGATTAAATCATCAAAATGCAGCTAAAATCTTATTTGCTTCCTGTGTCACTCGTGTTGTACGATGACTTGGAAACCAGAAGCATCCAATTTTAATAAACTACATATGAATTTGTGCCAACTTTAACCTCTTTATTTCTTGCTGAGTTGCTGGGGGAAGGCTGTGAACTACCCGTTCTTAACCTATTGCCACTTTCATTAGAACCTCTTGAAAGAATAAATTCTTTTTATCTCTCCCATACAAGTACAAATGCTTATCTGAAACAATGAGCTATAGAATTTAATTATCAGTACCAGGAAGAAAAGGTTCTTTGTGTCATCTGCCATAGTTGAGGCAATTGAATTTAGGGGTTTTTTTCTTGGGTTTAGGTTTTTTTTTGTGGGGGGAGAGGAGAAAATTATAATTTTCTTCCAGTGACAGGCTTTGATTAAAAGTGCAAGATTTCCAGTGCACAACTGGGAAATGATGCACAGGAGGTGGGGTTTTTGCTCTGACAATGAGGCAGTCATTAGACTAGTGGTTTTAGTGGTGGAGCAGGGTACCTTGGGAGCACTGAAATTAAGAATTTGGTTGTTGTCTAATTGTTAGGCCCCAGCAGCTACATTTTTGCTTCTTTAATAAAATAAGAAAAATGTAGACACTCTAACTTACGGAATTTTTTTCCCCCCCCCAAAAAAAACCTCCGAACTTTTATAATGCTCCCCTTTGTGTACAAACATGGTCTTTTGTTCCAAGCTAATGTATCCCTTTCTGTTCTTTGCAAAATCATTACGCTTTATCTTCTGGACTATGTATTTGTAAATGTGAGCTATAGAAAGGATATACTGATCTTAAATAGATATCAGCATTTTATGTGCTTGAAAACTATATTGCCCTCTAGACTCTAGGTATCTTCTCTAGTTCTTAATGCCACATTTCTCAACCAGTGAGAAAAAAGGAGCAACAGTCATTACACAAATACCTACGTAGTATATCTGGAAGATCTTTTCTCGATATTTAGAAAAGGTTTGGGTGGTTTCAGCAGTGCAGTGGCTTGGGGACAGAGTGTAGCATTGGGCAGTGCAGACTGAAGCCAAAGAAGATGTTGACAACCTGATGGTGAATGTACTGGATTTTCCACTGTTTGGAGACATCTTTAACGAGTGATAAAAAAGAAAGTGTCATCCAAATTAGAGAGGAAAGAGTTGCCTATCTCCTCATTGCTGTCTCTCCAAATATGCATCTTGCATGATGTGTTATATTTTGGATGTTAAAATCTTTATTACAAATATAAACTAATGCATAAGGTCTGCTCTCCCATGTGTTGAATTTGGTTTGAATTTCGTGCGTTTCTGCTGCCTGTCTTTGTTCATGAGCTCTTCATGTAAAGTTGGGTCTAAGTCTCTGGTAGTTAGGAAAAAAAAACATTATCCCATGCTAATGTTCTTGTCCATTAGATTAGAGCTACCTTGTGTTTCATTGCCCATATGAATCAGGTTGCTGGCACATGCTGAAATCAACTCTGCCAAGGTTTTGATGGTTGGTCTGATGAGATTTTGACTTCTCGGTGCTGCTGCTAATAGTTCCATTTGTCTTCGTTCACTAAATGGATGAAGTGGATTGTAAGTGTTTGCTGATAGAGAAAGAAACAGTATGATACTGTTTGAAAATGGGATGCTGCCTAGGCCAGGGTTGGAAACTAATTTCCAAAGTCCACAAAGCATTTTAATGACTGTTGTGCTGGTGTGTTGTCCTGGGCTACACTGCCCAAGTATTACCAAGTGCCACCATGACTATATAAAAAGTGAGTTCATCAAAGTATATGTCATCTTTGATGAGCTCACTTTTCATCAGTAGGGATGAGTGCAGTCTGCTTGCAGCACTCTCCCTCTTGTTAACTGACATTAAACTTGAGCCAGCAAATCTTCGTAGTCTTTAGAACAGCCACTTTAATTCAGCAGACCTTGCCACATTTGCAGTGTAAATTCTGGGAGATGAACTTTGTAGTTGTACCCAAGGAGCCCTGAAAATTTTTCTTGGTTTTTGAAATTTTTTTTTGCAGGCATCATGTCACAGCTTTCATCCATCTAGGCAAAGGTCTGGAATGTGTTCACTTCCAGCCTGTCAGGGCTGCTACTTAATCGTGAAGATAAATCACAGTTGTGCAATATCATATCTCCCCACCTTTCCTGCTCCCTACAAAACTCAGGGAGAGAGGGTGGGCTGTGTGTGGGTGTAAAACAGCAGAAAGAAGTAGCATGACAGCATCTTTTGAATATGAAATCTGTTACTCATCCAGGAAATTCCAGAGATTGGATAATAAAATTCTAAAGGTTAAAATAAATTCTGAGAATTAAAGTCCAAAAGTTTGATAAAATCTAGTTAAGCTACTTGTGCAACATTCACTGGGCTGCTTGATCCAGAGTATCTGCAGATTACTGACGTGGCCTGTATACAGCAATGCAGTGAAGAAAAGTTCAGAGTAAAGATGGGGGAGAAGACCAGTAATTTGAGTGCACAGTGTTTGACATGTTCATGTTAAAGGATAGCACAAGACCTCAGGCAGTCTCTCCTTAATGCTGTGGCAAATTCAAGTATAAAGGCGAGAGATTGTTATCAGAGAAAATAACGAGAAGCAGAGCAGGCCTAGCAGTAAAAAGTCTAGTAAAAGATGAGACTGTATCATTGTCTTTCTTCAAAGAGATGGTGGGAAGGAGTTATCTAGTCAAACAGCAGGAGATCTGTTGCTACCACAAAAGCAAAAGTAAGGACATACTATGTATGCAGACTATCCTACAGGAGAGCATCAAAATCCTCCATCTTCCATTGCTTCTCCTGGGACTAACACTGCCAGATACCCAAGATGAGATTACTGCTTCATTCAGAGCTTTCATGAGTTTTGGCAGCAAAAATTAATTTTGCTTGTCTTTAAATCTCATCTCCATTGCTTCCTGGCCCTGTTGAGGTAGATATCTGTATGAGGCTGGGTAGTGTTACTCCAGCTTGGGATTTTCAGCTACAAAATGCCCTGAGTTTGTAAGGAGCGAGTGGTTGTATTTTAACAAAGTTAACCTCCCTGCACTTGGTCTTGTCAGTGGTAATGGACTTGCCTGGTGCTCTCCGCAACCCAAGTCACTGTGTTCATCAGAAGGCTGAAGATCATATTAACACTTTCTCACTCTGTCTGCAAACCCAATCTTTCAGTTTGGTTTCTAGCTGGATGTTTCTGCACTACATCAACATATGGAGCTGTTTTGGTCTCTGCTTTGAAAGTACAAAGCTAAGACTTAGTTGTCTGGCAGAGATGGAATTCTGCTGCAAAGACTGCCGGAGCTTGTCTCTGCTGCTTAGATTGATAACCTCTAGAAGCAACTTCTGAAGTTGCTGCTGTTTACATTTTTTTCTAGTGAGATGGTGTAGGATAAAAACCTAGGCATATTTCTTCTGAATAACTGACAGTTCAGGGAGGCAGCCACAGAAAGAAAAGTTTCTGTATGCTCTGCTTTATATGCACTGTTTTTCTTGTGAGTCTTGTCTTGAGGATCATCTGTATGCTATGTTTTAAAACTGCTTACAGCAAAGGTTTGCCTTTTTCTTCCTCTCTCCCTGCCTTCTGCATTGTAATTCTGTTTAACCTGTATCCTGGCAAAATAAGTGGGCGCAGGCTGTATTGATTGTGTTTAGGTAATACCTAGCAGATAGAGCTGCCCATCTGTTTAACTGTGTAAGCTGAAATCATGGTAATGGAGGGAGGTATGTTCCAGAGGAGAAAGCTGACAGCATTGTGGCCTGGCTTTCGCTGTGAACAGCCCCTTCACAGCAGCTGTTTTAGAGATGCATTGCTCAGGTGTCTTTGTGGAATACCCAGGAATGCATTCATTAACTTACTTCATTTATGATTCCTTACAGGGGGCCATAACGTAACTATTTCACTGCAGTCGAGGACAGGCCATACTCACATGCCTTCTGTGGTAGGGGTTCTGGTCTTCACCCAGTTCTGGTTCTGGTTCCCCCTGTCACACTTCTTGTCACTGGCTTTCACCCCAACCTGTGTCATTGGTCTTAACAAGGATCTTAAGGTATGTAACTAGCAGAGAGGAGAAAAGGCGCTGATAGCCGCTTGGAAGACTCGAGCGGTCTAAGAGGGGTGTGCATGGATTTGTTAGTTGTCTTTGCATGTTTCCAGCTTGTTTGTGTCAGAAAAGTCTTTATCTGGAAGAAGTCTGAAAAGCAGGTTTAAATTGCAGAGCTGGTGGTGGGAATAGGGACAAGAAAAATGTAGAGAGCAGACTTTGACCCCTTTATTTCAAAGTAGCTTATGAAGAAAGGAACTCTAGTCAGTGTATGTGGGCAGAGACCACCCCATCATCACTCCAGAAGGTCAAGGTTATTTAAATAAAAAATAGTTTGTTGCCCCACCGCCCTCCCAAATAAATTATGTGATATTCTCCCCTAGGAAAGCTAGCAGTGGGAAAACAGGATTTGTTCGGATTCCTTGGGGAATAAATATTAAACCAGGCAGTCACGGGTACCACGCTTTTCTTATGCATCTGCTTTTCCAGCTGATGAGCTGTGCTATGGCTGCTGCAAGCTGTGTACCATCCAGGGGCTCCTGTGCTGAAGAACTGAGCTCGCAACTTCCACAAAAAAAAACTTGTGAATGTGGCGGCACAGGGGTGTGCAGCACCCTCCTGTCACTGCTGCAGCCTTATTCTGTGATGCGCAGAGCATGTGTAGGGCTCGGCTGCTCTCAGAGTCCCTCTGTGGGACTGGGCCAGCATACTGGCTTGCAGCCCCTGGACCAAAACCTCAGGGATCTAGGTTGCTCTTCTTCAACTGTCTCAGGCTGGGCATCAAGTCAAATTACACACCACTCTCAATTCTTGCTCTTTAAAGAGAGAGGGTTGTTTTTTCTTTCCCCTCTCTGTCCTGAATACTTCATTGTGGCTGCATTGCTGCACCTCCTCAGTGGTAACAGGCTCAGCACCTTTTTGGCTGTTAAGCTGAACTGCCATTTTGACTCCCTCTCCCCATTCTTTAGAGTTTCCAGGGAGCCCAAATGGCTGTAGGTCAGGTTATGTTCTAGAACTTTGCTTGCACGCTAAAGCCAGCTACAAGGGTGGATGTACATTATGGGCTGCACCACACCCACCTTGCTTCCTCAGAGCAGTCCCTGTTCTATTGTTGCTTCTCGATGTGTTGCAAAGGAAGAGAGTTGAGATACTGCAGAAATTAATTCAGTTTAAGTAAGAATTTGGATTGGCTGTCAGGAGATGCTTTCTGCTCTTACTTAAGTAGCCGAGAGTAAAAGAATATGTGAGATTGGTAACCCACCCCCAAAATGTACTGTACTTTTGCAAGAGGTGAATGTCAGGCAGTGATTGGTTTGCTCTAGCATGCACTGACAAAGCAGGTCTTGGATCTTAAACTAATTTCGTGTTCATACAAGCAGGCACAGCAATAACATTAAAACCCCGAAAGCTTTGAAGCAGTGAAAACAAGGCATGGTGTGAATAGCATGGAGAAGCGTGTATGGAGAAGGCTAGGAGAGCTTGCCAGAGTTGAATTATAGAATAATTAAATAACATTGTTCTAGTTGAACTGTTGCCACTGATAACAGTTTCTCAGCTTCCGGAGGGGGAGAAGCGGAAGCTTGTATTTTTTAGAGGATCTGTGTTTCTCTGGAAGGAAAATGAAGCTAAAGTAATTATTCTGCTGTGGATTTTTTTCCCCTGCTTTTCTCATCTCTAACAATGTTTTGAACTGTTTGTCTTAGATGCCAAAAGTCCAGTACAAGTCCAACTGTAAGCCGTCCACATTTGCATATCCCCCACCTCTTGAGGTACCAAAGGAAAAGGAGAAAGAAAAGGTATGTGGGCTAGCTTTCTGTGTGGTAAAGACCCCTTCTCTCCTAGTATAAACATTGACTTTAGTGGCACTAACAGGGAATCTAAAGAGCGAAAGAAGAATTGTCAGGCACTGTTGTCTCTGAAAGAGAATTCTAGCTATTTTTTCCTGCCGTGCCTGGGACCGTTTCTGATCATGGCATACAAGTACTTTGCTACTGAGTTGCTGGGACCTCCCTTGTCTCCAGTGGTCAAGCAGAAGCATTGATTAAAAAAAACCCAAACCAAAATGCTTTCCATGCCATACTGATTTGTATGTGTGTATCATCTTTGCACAGCGCCTAGCACAGCAGGGTTCTTGTCGATGACTTGGGCTCCAAAGTGTTACTGCAGTACAAACATCAAGAATATTAGGTGTGATGCTTCTCAAATAGTCCCATATGGAAGGACAGAGGTGTACCTGGTCTTGTGGCAGTGGGCCCATGTGCTAGAATAGTAGCTGTCAGGACCATGGATTGCAAAACAGTGAACATGGAACTGAGAATAGGTATTGAAAAGGAAGAGATGAGACCTGTGGGGTAACAAGTGGAAGCAATTTGTCTCCTGGCGCAGGATGGTAAAAGCTATTGAGCAGACCACAGTAGCAGGCAGAGCAGCCCTTAGGGAGCAATTGCAGTAGTGGAGACCTAAGGCATGTCATGCTGATGGATGACATTGTGTGAAAACTGTAAAACATTTTGCCAGAATTGAATGCTGGGTGGGACAGTTTTTTGAGCCACCAAGAAATGAACCCTGATGAAAGGCAAACATCACTACTCTGAGAAAACAAAAGCTGTTTTCTGACCTTTGGAATAGGCTGGGAATTTGACAAATCTTTCTCTTTTAAACTTTCCTGGCCAAAATTAAAATGTGTGAAAAGCCTGCAGCCTAGAAAGCTTCACCAGCAACATGGCTAATGTGGTTGCTTCCTGCCTCTTAGAAAGTCACTGCCTTACAGGGACAGTTACTATGGATAGAGAGATGTGCTCGCTGGAAGGGAGACAAGCTGAATTCTTGTACTCAAGTATTGCTTCTGGGTACTTTCTGGCTCAGGAGTGCCAAAGCCTCCTGAGGGCTCCTCCATAGGGCATTTTGCATATGCTCTTCTTTAAATCAATGAGAAACACAGCTGTCTGATTAGGACAGCGGAACAGCTTTAGGTCATTTCTAAAGAGTATCATATACATGTTTCTTTATATTGGAGACTCCAGCAACAGATTCTCCTCTAATAAAAATTCAGTTTGTTGCTCTGTTAACTAAAGAAACCTCTCATATAGACACCAAAACAGTAGTGATTATTCTCTAAATTACGAAGTTTGTTCTCCTTTTGCATATGTGGCTGGAGCCTGTCTGCATTCATGTAAATTTTTTTTCTGTCCCAGCTGTGCCATTTATTTGCTTTGGTGTGGGTAGGAAGTGGAATTGTTCTCATTGACAGCTACACTGAGAACTAACCTAACATTGATCTCCTTTTGTTCCCCTGTCTGGGGAGCTGAAGCACAGCGTACGGTGTTGCAGTTATGGTGAATACCTCCTCTGTTTAAATATCCAGGTTTCCACTGCTGTGCTGTCCATCACTGCAAAAGCCAAGAAGAAGGAAAAGGAGAAGGAGAAAGAGAAGAAGGAAGAGGAGAAGATGGAAGTGGTGGGTGCAAACATTGAAATTTAAATGTATCCTTACAAATTTGGAAGGTGTGTCATGAAAGCTGGCACCCACTGAACAGCCCCCCTACACCTGTGTTAGTTCTGAGCAAAGCATTAACACACTTTTCAGTGTACTGCATACACGGGTTAGCATCTTTACACTGTGTGTGTGCACTGTTAAAAGCAAGGGGTATTATTATTTCTGAGAAATAAATCTTCCTCAGTATTGTTAAGTAACTGAATTCCTTAAAGGCAGAAGCTTATTTTGACAAATTTATGTGCCTTTAACTGCGTGAACCTTTTGTGCATTATTTCATTGCCAACTGTTTCTAGACCAAATTTTATCTCTTATCCATGTACTTTTGTTATTAATGTGGAAAAAGACTTAGAATTTTATGTCCTTGGGACTCAGCGTTGTAGCAGTTGCTTGGTGATGTCTAATTCAGTTGAGAGCACTGAAGAGTTTTGAACTTTCTGGTTTTCACATGCTTAACTCCCTATTCTGAAATGTTCACCTTTTTGGCAGCAATCTCTTATGTGCTTTGCCCATCTATCAAAATGCCAAACATTTATTCACACCCAGCTCAGAACCAGCTGAGCTTTGAGCACAGAATCCATATGCTGCTCAGTAGTTACGGTGATTGCTTCAGTTCTCTGATGATTTCTTTCAGCTCATAGACCTGACACTAGAACTTGTCATCCTCATGTGTCTATAATGTGTCATCCTGCAGCAAGATGAGGGATAGAGAAATGGCTGGTTAATGAATTCTTGGTGGTTGCTGTAACTTGGAAAACATATGGCAGCTAAAATTCTTGCTGTACCTTAACAAAGGACCCTTCCTTTTGTACTCTTGAAACAGATGCAAATATGCCAAGAACAACTGTAAGCTGAAAATGTGTTACAGAATCATAGAATCATTTAGGTTGGAAAAGACCTTTAAGATCAAGTCCAACCATTAATCGAGCACTGCCAAGTCCACCACTAAACCGTGTCCCTCAGTGCCTCATCTGCACGTCTTTTAAATACCTCCAGGGATGGTGACTCCACCACCTCCCTGCACAGCCTGTTCCAGTGCTTGAGAACCTTTTCAGTGAAGGAATTTTTCCTAATATCCAATCTAAACCTCCCGTGGTGCAACTCAAGGCCATTTCCTCTTGTCCTATTGCTTGTTACTAGGGAGAAGAGACTGACCCCTTCTCACTACAACCTCCTGTCAGGTAGTTGTAGAGAGTGATAAGGTGTTCCCTGAGACTCCTTTTCTCCAGGCTTCACTTCCTCAGTTTCCTCAGCCTTTCCTTATAAGACCTGTGCTCTAGGTCCCTCACCAGCTTTGTTGGCCGTCTCTGCACCTGCTCCAGCACCTCAATGTGTCTCCTGTAGTGAGGGTCCCAGAACTGAACACAGGATTCGAGGTGCAGCCTCACCAGTGCTGAGTACAGGGGGATGATCACTGCCCTGGCCCCGCTGGCCACACTATTGCTGATAAAGGCCAGGATGTCATTGGCCTTCTTGGCCGTCTGGGCACAAGCTGGCTCATATTCAGCTGTCAGCCAACACCCCCAGGTCCTTTTCCACTGAGCAGCTTTCCAGCCACTCTTCCTCAAGCCTGTAGCATTGCATGGGGTTGTGGTGGCCCAAGTGCAGGACCCAGCACTTTGCCTGGTTGAACCTCATGCAGATGGCCTCGGCTGGTTGATACAGCCTGTCCTGATCCCTCTGCAGAGCCTTCCTGCCCTCCAGCTGATCAACTTTCCCAGCCAATGTAGCATCATCTGCAAACTTACCGAGGGTACACTCGATCCCCTCATTCAGATCGATACAGATATTAAACAGAACTGGCTCCAGCACTGAGCCCTTGGGAACACTGCTTGCGACTGGCCACCAACTGGATTTAACTCCATTCACCACCACTCTTTGGGCTCAGCTACTCAGGCAGATTTTATGCTGAGAATGGTTCACCTGTCCAAGCCATAAGCAGCCAGTGTCTCCAGTGGAAATGGTGTCAAAGTCTTTACCATAAGCTCACTAGAAACTTTTCTGATTCCACTTTAACATCTATGTGAGAAAAGGAGAATGGTCAGAGAATTTTTGGCCTCTTTAATTTTAAGAAGAAACACACAAACAGTATGTGAAAGGAGTGTGGCATAAGATCAGAGGTGTATGTGTAAAATAACCTTCCTAGACCTACTAAGTGTGGCCATGTTGTAGGCACTGAACTTTATCCAGTTGGCTCAGAAAATGAATCGTCTCATGCATGCAAGGTCAAACCTCTGGAGGTTTGTTCATTTTGCTCCTTTATCAAAGTTTCCTTCTCACCAAACACTGCCTTTCCTTTGAATTATTCTTGCAGCACTGTATGCTAAGCAAAATGTGCTGAACAGATGCATGTTTCTTCTAAAATTGCTACAACCTATAGTTAAGTACAGGTGTTGAGAGGAAGCAATATATTACAAGATTCACGTGTTGTGTCTGTACACTCCAGATGTCTGAAAAGTTTTGTTGGCTGAATCGAGCAGAAAAATGAGGATAGTAAAAAGGGAGCTTGCTGCCACCTGCTGTGTTTGAGTTGAGAGTTTTGCCATTGTCCTAATGTTTTAGAAGTATAATTGCTTTCCTGTTTTTTCTCTTATGCCTGTTATATGACAAGTAATCCATAGCTTCCAAGAGATCTGCACAGCAACGAGCAGTCACTGTGACAGAGAAAGTCCTGTCTGCTGTTGCAGGACGTGCCGTGCACTTAGTGGGGCTCCTGATTATTTCCTATTGGTTGTTTCCGTCTTTTCTGCACCATTTTTGTTTGCACTCAGATGTTCCTGAGCAAGGGGGAAAACACAATCCATGTTCTTAAGTACATGAAGGATGCTGTGTTTCTTCCTTCTGAGCTTTTCCCTCTAGCTGCTGAGTCATTGGTAAAGAAGGGTTTAACTGCAGTTCCCTAGTGAGTCACTGAGGTCAAATCATTCTGGTTGAGTTCTCGTCACTACCAGTAACGTGAAATGTCAGTGACAGCTTTATAACTGCAAAAATACAAGGACTGCTTTTAGCAATTTTCATGTTCTCAGTACTTATGCTGAAGAATCTTCAGTTGTGACCAGAAAGTGGTGGGTGAGTTTACAGAAAAAGTATGAGAAAGGGAAGCCAGAGGTAAACTGTTCCATTACCACCTCTTGCTGAACTTACTTTCACCTGTAGTTGAGAGTGAGGCATTGCCTGATGAGAACACTTTGATCCACACTGGCATTGCCTGTGCCAGCTGACAGATAGGTGTTAGCTTGTTCCTCAGCAGAACGGTTTCTCACCACACTCTGGGATTTGCTGCCTGAGTGTACTTTACCCTCCTGAACTATGAAAGGGTTAGAGATTACTGTTAAAATAATGTTAATGTTCTCCTCCCCCTCTGCAGGATGAGACTGAAAAGAAGGATGAAAAAGAAAAGAAAAAAGAGCCTGAACCCAACTTCCAGCTTCTGGATAACCCAGCCAGAGTCATGCCTGCTCAGCTCAAAGTTCTTACTATGACAGAGAGCTGCCGATATCAGCCTTTCAAACCAGTAAGTGTCACCTTCCTAGTCCATGTGCTTGACAAAGTGTTCCCAGGGCTGGGCTTGTGCGTAAGGACCCAGAAGTTCTGTCTGTGCATGAGAGTGCCACTCTCAGCTGGTGTATCACTGTAATGTCTGGCAGAGATTTGCAACTTCACTGTTGTTATACCTTCTTTTTAGTCTCTCTCTCTCCAAATGATCACATGCAATTCTAGTTGTAGGAAAGCCAGAGCTGCTGCAAACCTTTTCACCATGCTAATGCTGCTTTGTTTTTTTTTCTTCTTCTACATATGACAAATGCTGTGACATGAAAACCAATCAGATGTACTCTGTATTAATGACATTGCTGGGGACATAAAGACTGAGCCATGATTTTTACAATTGGATGAGATGCTGTAGAGGCTTATTGTCAAAGCAGTGAAGTATATTATGACTTCTACTGGGGCTTTATTATCCTGCAGTGGGATTTATACCTAAATGGAGGGGTTTTTCCATTAAACAGATTTCCTATTCAGTTACATCTTACCTTAGAAAAAGTGCCTTTATCTCTGCTTAACACAGAAGAGATAGCATGTGATTGTCAGGTGGATGATGGAAGAGATCTTTTAACATTAAGCCTAAGGGATAACTAACTTTTATGTGGGATGCTCAAATATATTGCAAGCTAACAAGCAAGTTGCTCTTGCTTTCCTGATCTCAAAATCTCCTGAGTCAAATTCTTTTGGCCTTTATTTTTGTTCAAGAAATAACACTTCTTTCAAGTGTTAAGTCAAAGGACTTTCTCCTTTTGCAGGATTACGCATGGGAAAATGGTGTTCAGAAGAAGTAATATTTTTTTCCAGGAAAATAGTGATTTTTTAATAAATTGATTTATTGGAATAATATCAGCACATCGGAATTCTCTGTGCATCATCCCCTTTTGAAATGCCTCCTTTAACAAAGCTGTGGAAGGATTTTTTAGTTTCTACCCTTCAAAAAGAGGAGGTGACCCAAGTGATATTTGGATTGGGAAGATCTGTTACGCAGCCCAATCATTGCCCACTCATGCAGCTGAAATGTGGAGGTTATCTAGCTGTTTGCTTCAGTTTCAAAAGAAGTCAAGTCCTTGGTGAGGGGAGTGCAGTTTCCTGCCTTTAGCTCCCATAAATAGGTTTTGAAGAGAACAGAACAGTGAGGGTTTTTGCTGGGATTAGGGTGTGTAACCAAGGAGGCTTTTGAAATTGAGCTGTTCCAGACCTTTGCTCTGCTTTGGGGAATGCCAGAGTAAAAGGCCTCTTTTAAATGCTATTTATTGCCTGGAATCCTGCTGTGGTCAAAGCCCTGATCCCAGACAGACATGACACAGCACTGCCTCTTTGCACCTTGTATTTCAGTCCTGGAGACACACAAATTTGCTTCAGCCTGCCAGGCTGTTTGGTTGTGATCTTAGCAATTAATTTCCTTTTGTTTTTATGAGGTTCTGCTAGATAGGATTCCTCACTTGGTGGAAGCTGGTGATCAGATTATGCTCTGTTTCACATAGCCTCTTGGGAGGCAGCTACACAGAGAGGCTTCACTAAGCTTTGTTACCCTGAAAAGATGAGCCTTATAAAGCAATTATGGTTTGATTAGTTTACATATGGAAAGCCCCAGACTGGGAATGGGGTAAAGCTGTGAATCCAGATTCCATTTTCTATGAAACTGAGACTTAGATAGTGGAAATACAAAAGGTGGCCTGGATAGACTTGTGCCGTCCCCTTACCAGGCAGGGACCCAGGTGAGTGTCAGATGCTTTGCTCTCTGAAACTCATTGCTGCTGAGGTGTCCTGGTTTTGGCTGGGATAGAGTTAATTTTCTTCCTAGTAGCTGGTACAATGCTGTGTTTTGGCTTTAGTTTGAGAATAATGTTGATAACACACCAGTGTTATAGCTGTTGCTAAGTAATGCTTACCCTGATGAAGGACTTTTCAGTCTCCCATGCTCTGCCAGTGAGGAGGGGCACAAGAAGCTGGGAGGAAGTAGAGATAGGACAGCTGACCTGCACTAGCCAAAAGGCTATTTCATACCATAGATTGTCATGTTTGGTATGTAAACTGGGGGGAGTTGGCCAGAAGGGGCCAGTTGCTACGCAGGGGCGAGCTGGGTATCAATCAGCAGGTAGTGAGCGATTGTATTGTGCATCGGTGGTGTTTGTTGGGTTGGGTTTTTTTTGTTTTATCTCTCTCTCTCTTTCTGTTGTTTCCTTTTTTTATTATTATTAGTAGTAGTAGTACTATACCTTATTTTAATTTTTAAACTGTTCTTCTCTCAACCCATGGGTTTTATCTTTTTTCCAATTCTCCTCCCCATCCCACTGGGGGCAGGGGTGAGGAAGCAGCTGCGCAGTACTTAGTGGCCAGATGGGCTTAAACCACCACGCCAAGGATAAAGGTGTGGCCACAAACACTCCATCATGAGGTAGAGGCAAGCAGCTCTAATGCTCACTGCATTCATCTTGCAGCTTTCCATCGGAGGCATCATCATTCTGAAGGACACCAGTGAGGATATGGAGGAGCTGGTTGAACCTGTGGCAGCTCATGGTCCGAAGATTGAGGAAGAGGAGCAGGAACCTGAACCACCAGAGCCCTTTGAGTACATTGATGATTAAGACCTGAGGTACAGTGTATTGTGCAGAGTCACCTTTATTAATCCCAGTGAAAGAGAAGCCTCTTTGGATCAACTGAAGCAATTACCAGCACACAGCACTCTTGTTTTAGCTCTTTGACAGCTTCTCTGCCAGGTTCAGAAACATGCTTTATCCTGATTTGAAGAGTTTGGCAGCAATAAAAGAGAAGTCCGCTCTTCTGGGTCATGCCTGACCCAGTTGTACTGGATCTGGTCTCTAATCTCACAGGTCGGGCTGCTCTTGGGTAGAGCCTCACCGGGCAAAGTTAGAGCCATGCATGGGGTCACAGGCAACAGCTGACCTGGGAATAATCAGCTCATGAAAACAATCCCAGAGGGGCGAGTAGTTTATGTAACAAAGCTGTCATCTGCTTGACCTCAGTTGGCAGGATTGGTTAAAAGAGAACTACTAGTCCCCTTTCTGGGGTTGTCTTGTCTTCCCAGCAGTTCTTAGAAGAATTTAAAGACACTCCAGTCATGGGCTCTGTGGTGCTCTCTAAGCCTGACTCGTAGATCTGTTTCAGGCAGTGAATGGTGTGAATCTCTGGTTCCTTGGTTAAAGTGCCTGAACTGGTGTGCAAGTTCCTCACTGACAGGGAGAAACCCAGTTGCTTTATTTCCAAATATGGGCTGGCATGTCCCAGTGCTCCCAAGAGCAAAGATTATGCACTCGAATTGGTGGATGGGCAGGAAAACAAACTCCTTGTTAAAATCCATAGATGTTGCGTCAGTGGCAGGCTCGGGTCAGTATATGGGGCAAACCACAAGAAGCCTTAGTTAAATAGATTTGCTTTTCTGGTTTCTCTTTCCCCCTTCTCCAGGATCATGTCCTCTAAAGAAGACACTATGCTTGATATCAGAAAGACAGACATGAAGACCTTCCTATCAAGATCTGCTGTTCAGTGCATGCAGCCCCAATCTGTGCTGAGCTAAAACTGATAGTCCGTGTTTTATGGCTGAAGAACAGATATATGCTATTTAGTGTACTCTTTCACAAAACCTTGTTTTCAAATAAATATATTAAAAATTCTTGACAGAAAACTTGCTGCTTTAAAAAAAAAAAAGCCTAACAACCTTCTGTTTCACTCACTCCAAATGTTAAAAACTAGACTCAAGTTGTGCATTTTCCTCCAGCAAAGCTTGACTGACTCTGCTCTTCTGTAGAGTTGTTAGAATCTGTGCAGATCTCTACTTTCTTGAGCACTCATATAGGCTGAACAAGGTCACCAACTCTGGTCTGGCACAGCGATAGCACTGCTGCTACAGAGAGGGCAAGTCTGTATTTGGCAGCAGCTGTCCAGATGAGGTCTGCATCCAAATTATCTCTGTGATACTAACTTTGCGCTGGTCTTCCCCCTTTTTCATCCTGGTATTCATGTGGTGGTGTGGGGCTGACAAAAGGGCTGTGGGTGTTAGTGACGGGGAAATGGGAGCATGTTTCTCTTTGTTTCACAAAATCCCTTGTCTTTTTCCTGTGTGCTTTCACGAAATATGAGCATAATAGCTCATGTGAGCAGGCAGCAAGAAAACATTACAGGCCTAGATGGTGTGAATCCAGACATGCAGGTTGTTACATTGCATCGTCAGCCAAGGGGGGATTTACAGTTAGGGGTATGGCATGAGCAGCAGTCAGAAGGAAGGAATGCTGCTCCACCATTCACTGTGCAGCCAGCCCTTCACCTGGTGAGCTGCAGCGCTTCAAAGGATGCACACCGGCGAGCCAGAGCCTGCAGCCGTGGTCAGCTGTAAGCCAAATGCTGGACAAAGCTCCATCAGTTGAAACAGCACTTAAACAGAATGAGGGGTTTATTGTATGTATGTTGGGAATATTTTGCTCCATGTGAACATACCACAAGCTCATGTGCATCAGTAATAATGGAAGACAAATCTTGCATGTGGTGCCTGGGAGCTTTTCCAGCCGATGGTTTATTTTGGTGAATGTTACTATAGCAATAGAATAGTCTGCCTTTGTTCTCTGAAAAGCTTAAGCAATACAGAGCAGAGGTATGGGGCCAAAAGCCAATTTTGAGTCTTAGGCTTCAGTCAGAAGTCCCTGAAGTTGAAATGTCTCAGTAAGGGTCCAGATCTGTTCTCCCATGGAGCAGAGCCAAGAAATGAACCTGAAATGGCTACAGACAGTGTTACTCTCAGTGAAACTGGAAACAAAGAGGGGATTGCTACTTCAATCCCATGGACATTCAAAGTGAGACCTGGTATTGTGGTGGAAGAAACAGAAACTGGATAAATGTACCTTGTGTAAGTCTTTCTGGTGCTGTAATCCCTTCCCTCTGAATGGGTACCTGGATCCCTTAGTCCTGCACATTCTGCTGATACCAACTGGTGTGGTATATGGAGTTTTTCAGGTAATTTGTTAGTAATGCCTTGTGTCTTCTTATAAAATATTGTATAGGGGGGAGGACACTGGGAGGAGAAAAAACCCCTCATTTCAGGTCACTCAGCAACCTGCCAGATATCGCTGGGAGATCTCTAGAGTCTGAGTAGAAATGCTGGCAATAGCTGGCTCAGAAGGACCTAAAGTGCTATATTGGTGCCTTGGCCAAGCTGTGAACAGTCTGCTTCTATTCAAAGGACCTTTTGCTGAGCCTTTGATACTAGAATGGACGTTTCAGGGTAGCCAGTGCATTCCTGGTGCTTGCTACAGGTTTAGTTCTCAGTGTGGCTGTGTAAATCTGTATGCACAGAGCAGTTCCCACTGAGCCGTGTACTGCCTGGGGCACCATCCAGAAGACTTGATTCTTCTGCTAAATGATTTTCTTGTCCCTGTAAGACCACTCCTGCCTCTGACAATGATGTTTCCCAGAGCTCCCTTGGCACAAGCAAATGTAAAAACCTCAGATACCCCCAAACTGATTTCTGAGCTGCTACTCTGGAGCCAGGCACTAAGGTTACCCTTGGGCAGTCAGATTTTTAGAAGAGCTTTTGATGGCTGTGAAAGAAAAAGGCCATGTGTGCCAGGCTGGGGACACCAGGAGGAACATCTGGGAGTTGGCCTGCCTGTCCTCACTTCCCTGGCTCTGCTGTTTGCTGTGTTTTCCTCTAGAAATGTTCTGAAGATACAGCAGAAAACCTCTAGAAAGATTAGAAAAACTTGTAGGGAATGGCCAGGAAACCTCCAGAAATCTTCTCGAAAGGTGCTAGAAAACCTCTGAGAAGGCTCTGGAAACCTGCCTGGGCTGGATCCTGCCCCCATGCTAAGGTGTCTGACCGGTTTCTTTGGGGACAGATGTGGCCAGCAACTGCAGGACCAGCTCATTGCTGTGCTTGGGGGATGGAGGTCACTCCTGGCTTTTTGATCTCTAGTTTGGAGGATGCATGGTGGGAGCCTGGAAAACTTTGGTGCTGCTTTAAATAATGTCATTTAGCCGCAGTCTCATGAGCACTGACTTCTTCAGAAGTGCTGCCCTCCTGAGCCTGGCTGGGGATGCTGCAGAGGGACCCACCCCCGGGCTGTTTGCCAGGGGCTAATTGGACCTAATGCTCCTGGGTTTGCCAGAGGGAGAGGCCGAGGTGGCAGGAAGCATGCTTCTGTCCCTCCTGACTAATGGGCTTCATCCCCCTTAACCCTGGGAGAAATAAATCACTTCAAAAGCATGCTGCTTCTGACAGATCCCAGAGTCCCTCCAGGAGGCCCTGGACATGCCCTCGGTCTCTCCTTTCCACTCGTTAACTTGGGTACAAGCCCCTTGCTTGGGGACCAAAGCGGAGATGAAGATGTTGGAGGTAAAACTCCCAGGGCAGGTGTTCTTTGACGAGGGGGACAACAGGCCTCAGCATTGCTCCTCTGCCCCAGCAGGCACTCGGTAGGTCTTGTCCTCCCACCTCTCCCCATTACAACAATGCCACCATCCCCATCTCTCCCCTTTTTTCCAGGGCCAGGTGGAAGTCTTGCTCCTCCCAGTTCAACACAAAGGTTGGGCGCTGCTGATAATGATGATGACACTGGCCATTTATCTACCTGTATCCTGGAGGCTGGAACATCCCCCACCCTTGCCCCTGCCAGACCCCAGCCTGCCCCAGCGCCTCCCCTGCCTGCTGCTCTCAGTGCTGGTGACAGGTTGGGTTTTCAGCCCACCTTAACCCTGCAGTAGCAGCAGGATGAGGGAGATGGGGAGCACAGACACTGCAGGACTGTGCAAAGCTTGTGTTTACTTGCAACCTCTGATGGGACCAGTGGGCCTGAAGGCCTTCCCCCACAGGTGCTGATCTTTCCCCAGTGTGACTTCACATGGGAGCATGGGTCTTTGCTCCCTCAGTGAAGATAACTGGTTTTGGCAGACCTGGTTCAATGTGTTTCTCCAGCACTGGTGCGACTGAGCTGGCCCTTGCTCTGCGTCTTGGGAGGAGAAGCTGCCCCAGCCCCTGCTGCTGGTCTTCAGCTCAGGTCTGGCTTGACTCAGCCTCTGAAGTTCTACTCTGTGTGGGCAAATGGTCCAGCCGTCGTTAGTCCAGGTCTCGAGTTTTGTTGTGAGGCCTGTTCCTGGCATTGGCTGCACAACTAAAACTCTGGTTTTGCTCAGAAGTACTGTGCAGATACTCAGGTGAGCCATCGGTGTCTCCTCCAGCGGGGGGGAATTGGCACTGCAGAGACATGACTCGAGGCAAATCCTGTTTCTGTCCAAGTCCACTGGAGATCAGCTAATCAGAGGTTCTAGAGACCATAACCCTGATGTCCCAGTTTTGTACACTTGGTCTGATGGACCCTGCTGCCTGACACCCCTATGCATGTGTGTGTTTAAGCAACACTTATGTCTATACTTTGCATATACTTTGCAAAGTATATGCAGAAAATGGACAGTGGAGGGTCTATACACTAAGGGTCCAGGTGAGGCAGGTCCTGGCAAGCATGGGGGGACACTCTAGGGCTCGCTGCCCACCACCTTGGTGCAGGGTTGGTCAACGGGAAGGGCAGTCGTTTGGTGGCAACAGCATCCCTGGCCAAGGATATAAATAGCTGTTCTGGTGACCCAGGGAAGAATTGCTGCACAGGCAAGGTTAATTTTCAGCAGAAATTATGGGGACATTGTTCTTCCAAAGATAACCTGCAAGGGGTGAAGCATGGAGCAATTTTTTCCCCTTCAGAGTGAAGGAAAAAGGCCTGAAATATTGGTGCAGTGTCTTTGTTCTCAGCTTTAGGCTGGCTCTGCCATTTAATTGTTTTTCTTCATTCCGTGTCAATGAGAACCAAGATGGATTAACTTTTTCTTTCCCCCCGATGTCCTCCCAGAGGAGAAGCTGAGATAGCTGCTGTAGGGCTGGGCAAATAACTTCACACACAGATCTTTTTTATTTTTAGTTTAAGCCTGAAATCTGAGGTTCAGGGATGAAAAAGAAGCAGCTGGAAATAATTTGCTAGAAACACCTACATTGGACAGCAGAGTTCATGGGCTCATTCACAGATGAAACCTGCTGCTTGCTTCTCTTGCAGGCCCAGAGGTTTTGTGGTTTGTCCCCAGGTGATTGGGCAGGTGATCACTGCTCTGTGTCGGTGGCAGCATCAAGGCTGTGCCCATGGGATGAAGGCAGTGAGGCTCCCTGGCGCGGGGGGTGTTTCTCCTGATGATGAAACTCTCTGTCCTGCTGTTTCTGTGCACCCAGCCTTCCAGATTATTTTTGCCATATTTTGGGTTTTTTAATGGAGCATCTCTAGCTCTTCCTTCCTCCCAGCCCCCTGCCATTTTTGGCTGGAAATCCTTGCTGTTACTGCAAGGCAAGCCCTCTCATGCATTGGTGTTCACGTTGGGTGGGGGCTTAATGACCCATGCCTGAATTGAGCACATGCCAGAAAGCCCTGCTTGGCCGCCTTCGGGCCCAGGGCACTGAGCTGCGATCATCCCCCATAGAGGCACCCTCCTGCAGTCGATCAGTCTCTCCTGGTTGTCAGCTCTGTTCCTGTAAGGATCTCTGAAGGATGATCTCTGCCACAGCTGAAAAGGTGCCATGGGCTGGTCTGTTGCGAGCCTCCTTCACCATTTTGCAATGGAGCAGAAATGAGCTTTTTGGGGACCCACCAGCCAGTCCCTCTTTCTTCCCTGCTTTGTACTGAGTAGGTCAAGAGGCTTCTGGATCTCAAGGAGAGCTGAATTCACCCTGTTGCCTCCTTCATGCATCCCGTGGCACAAAATCAAAGTCTCCGTTGTGCCTCTCCCTGGTCAGGGACTTTGGTTACCGGAAATTACTGAAGAAAAGGCTGCATATAAACAGCCTGGCAGGGGCTGACCGCATCCTTCTGGGGAGAGGTGGGGAGAGGTGAAACTTGAGGCTTGGCAGCAGCTAAACAAGCCCCATCCATGGGAGACAAGAGCAGCTTTATGATAGCCTGAAGCTGGGGAGAGCAGAGAAGTTTTGCAATTCCATTGCCTTGGTTTTCCTTTCAGAGGGCCCTGGGGAAGCACTGCTGTATAATTCCGTATGTGAGCAGTGTCTGAACTGCTGGGCAAGTGCCCTGCCTGAGCGCAGGACATGAGTCCAAGCAAACCCCTCTGTCTCCCAGCCAGTCCCAGTAGGAGCCAGTCCATGCTCCAACCCAATCAACAATAATGTGTCATCAACTAAAAACTCAAATGACTTCTTATTTATTTATTTATTTATTTATCCTTCAAGGTGTTAATTGAAAACCCAAACCAAAATCTGTTTTGGCAACTAAAAGCTGAAGTTTTAGTCAGAAAATGACAGGATGTTAAAGCTTCAAAAAGCATTCCTCTCCTGCCTGCTTGCTTTTATTTTTAATGCAATCACTTGGAAAGGCTTCTGTGAGAAGACATTTCCTGCAAAACTTTCCACCTGGGCACAGCGAATAGCCTTCTGGTTTTTTAATCCAGCAACAGGCTATGATCCAGTCTGGGACCTGCAGAGTGGTGTGGTCTTCACTGGGGTTTCAGGAATCTGCTCTTATGTGCCTTTGCCCTTGCCTGTTGTGATGTGCTTGCTGGGAGTGTGGAGGAAGGAGGAAGCCTGAAGAAAACTGGTGAGGTTTCTCCCGATTTGCTGGCGAAGCTTTCCCAGCAGGATTTCTTTAACTGAGAACATCTCCCAAGCACACTGAGTTAGGGAATGAGATGTTTACAAGGGCATCTGGCACAGGCAGAGGTGATGGATGAAGTGACCTGTTCCTGGCACCTTTTCAACCATCACATGGAACATAAGTAAGTCGAAACTGGGCAGTTTGGCACAACTCTGGCTCAACCCATGGCTCTGTCCCTTATCAGGACAAGCATAATTTGAAGAAGCAAAGCATGGGAGGGGGCATAGATTTGTCAAAGCTGTTTCTGCCCTTCTTAAGATATTTAAGATCTCCCTTTCCCAAAGCGTAGGAGTCTGCCTCAGTATTTTATTCACAAATACCAAACCAGAGGTGAAATAACTCCCATGGGTTATGGATGGAGCGCTAGTTCCTGTTCACCATCCATCATAACTCTGCTTCCCATCACCTCACCCTTTCCAAACATTTCACCTGTCAAGCTGATGATTTTAGATCTGGCAAGAATGTTCAAGAGTTACTTTTTTTTCCCCTGTTCCTTAAATGTTATGTTTGTTGTTCTTGGTTTGTTGGGGTTTTTTTTAATTACATGAGGAGAAGAATACCCTTAGATCACGAGCCAAGGGAGGGCTGTAGCCTGAACTGCATTCACCCGCACTGGTGTTGGAAAGTTAAGGTTTGACTGGGAAATGGTCTCTTTGGAGAGCAGTGCCCCTGAGCTGAGTGGTCAAATTAGCTTTTGGGGTTTGTGAGATTACTGAGGGTCAAAATCCCAGTGTGTGTGTCAGATGCGAATCTCTGCATTCTGTTTCGGCTGCCTGCTTATGAGCCTTTTAAATGAAGAAAGATGGTGCCATGCTGTGTCTGGTTGCAGGATGTGCAGAAGACATGGGTCTTCTTAGGTGTTAACGATGGAAACCAAGACTGGGGGGGGAGAGACCAAAACCCCGCAGGACATCACTGGCAATACAATGTCATTTTGCTGTGTCTAGCAAATGCTTGCTAGAAATTTGCTGTTAATACCAAGAGGTTCATTAACACCAGTGTTAATTAAAAATGGGACAAAGCCTTGATAAGTGGCTCGGTCGATCCCTCTATCTGTTTCGGTCAGGATTCTATGAGGTAATGACATGTCGTCTGTGTGCTTGCTGGTGCTGTGTGTGCACAACCCATGGGGTCGGTCTCGGTGTCCCTTGCTCCGGCTGCGCTGGGGCTGCAGTTCAAGCTCATCGTGCAGTGCTCAGCCTTGGCAGGGATCTCACTTTTTCCTCTGACACCTTTTCCAAAGGAACCTTCCAAGCGGTGAGGCAATGCAAGTGACCATGGCCACAGGCTGTTCTAACCACAGTGGGAATTACTCCCAGCATTTGCTGCCCAAGAAAGCTGTGAATGCTCCATCCCTGGTGGTGTTCAAGGCCAGATTGGAGAGAGCCCTGGGCAACATGGTTTAGTGCTAGGTGTCCCTGCCCATGGCAGGGGGGTTGGAACTAGGTGTTCTTAAGGTCCTTTCCAACATATTCTATGATTCCATGCCCTCAGAGAACGCAGCGCTCAGTGGCAGATGTGGCGGGGTCAAACACTGCCGGATGATTGTAATTAAGAAATCATGTAGCTGTGCAGCAGAAAGCTATGGGCCTACAGGCAAGCACACCACAGGGTGCGCTTTTGGAAGGCCTGCCCATGGTGGCGAAGGGGTACAGACACATAAGCTAAGACAGTAGGTAACCAAACAAATGGACTTGGCCCCACACTCCCCCCAGGGCGGTCAGACCCCGGGAACCCACAACAACCGACCGGTGCTCCAGGGGCGCGGCCGCGAGCACGGAGAACACCCTCCACCACGTGACGCACGCTTCCCAGCCTGGGATTGGCTGAGAGAGATCATGTGCAGCGGGACGGGGTGTGGAGTGGTGAGAGGCCGCGGTTGCCAAGGCGACAGGAGGCGGCGGCGCGGGGCTGCGGGTAGGCCGTGCCGCCGGGCCGCGGTGGTGCCGGTGGCGCTCGGTGCGCGCTCGATACGCTCCGGTTCGCTCCGGAGCCGGCAGGGCCGCATGCTCTCGGCCCTTCAGTGGAGGGCCGGAGTCCCCCGGTCCGGGTAGGGGTGCGGCGGGCCGCGCTGGCGGTCTGCCGGGTGAGTAGCCGATGTGACGGCCCCGCGGCCTGGCGAGAACAGCGGTTCGGGTCGGTGAGGACCGGCCGCGGAACCTGCGTGGAGGTGCCGTGCGGGGGGTGGGTGTCCTCCTCATGCGCTTTGTTTGGAGGCGAGATGGCTGATGGGCTGTGCGTGGCTGGGGTTGTGCTAACCTCTGTGCTGTCTGATAACCCCTTCCTTCTTTACGATTTTTTAGGTTTATCAACAATGAACCACAGCATTAATGCTTAGCGATGAGTAACGGTCAAGTTTATGAACCTGAGTTACTCGGACTAGTGAGAGAGGTTGGTTTTCTCTCTTTTTTTTTTTTTTTTTCTTTTTGGTTGAAGTGAGCGAGGCAAAATTTCATAATGCTCATATTCAGAGCCAGGCATTGTAACTGCGGTCTAAATTCTGGAGTTACTTATCTGGGCAAGTGTTTGCTACACCCTGAAATCGTATTGACTCCTGTCATGCTCTGTAGATTCAAAGGGCTTGACATCCATTAAATGCCAATAGTCAAATATAAAATCAGTCTGGAATTATCTGTTGTTCATTGCAAATGAGGCTTTCATTAAAGGAACAGTTAAGTTGATTAGATCCACAGACAGTTTTAGGGCCCAGGTCCAACTCGTGATAATAGTGAGCTCTTTAAAACATTGTTTAGCTACCACTTTGTTCCATATGTATATAAATCACAAAGGCATATAAAAACCCTTGAGCTGACAAAGCCCAGGCTGATGTCCTGAGACTACTGGTTTAATGCCTAAGCAGGATTTTCCAGCGAGTCACTCGTCTTATAGGCAAATGGGTAGAAGTAATCAGAATGTATTCTAAAGTGGGAAATGGTCCTGTGAAAAAGACAGTGAGAGACCAGCTTTCAAGGGCAAGCGCCTCTATGGTAGTCTGTACTTCAGCCTTCTGCATAAATTGGCTAAAATGGGACATTTGTGATTTGGAACAAGAACACGAACTGTGATCTCTGCTGCTTGTTACTGCTCCATTCCTTTAATTGACACTGTGTTGGTAGCCTAGTTTAGGGCCCTAAATGAACACCAAACCAACAAAACCTAGACCCCCTGCCTTGTGTGATCCACCTATTGCAGGACAATCAGGAATGGCAGTCAGTGCCCAGTTTCACCAGGCTGTCTGTTGAAAGCCTGGACAGAGAGTCTACCAAATGGCAAAATCATACACAACTTAAATCGTTTTGTGGATCTCAGAAAACAAATCTAAAAAGAGGCTCAAGTATTTAGTCATTACTGTATTGCTGTTAATGTCAACAATGGAGAAAGTAAACGATTCTTGTTCTCTGTAGCAAATCAAAATGAATGGATTTGCTACAGATTTGAGTAGATCAAAATGAAATGTGATGCCTTGCCTCAGCAACCAATAACTAAGACTCTCGAGGTGGGGGGAGAAGGGGAAAGTTGTGTGTAATATAGTGACCGTGCATTGTGGGAGGAAGAGGCAGGGCTATTTATCTCTTTCTCAGAAGAACAGTGCTTGATTAGATGGTCATTAATTTGGCTTGCACAGCTTCAGATGAGTGACCTAGCTTAGAATTCAAGCTGTCTGTAGTGCTGTGGAGATAAGAGTCATGCTTGAGAATTCTGCCCTCTGAGAATGCTGTTTGCAAGGAAGTTACTTGTTTCTTCAACCAAGGTATAGCATTAATGAATTTCAGTTCTCTTTCTTGTTTGGTTGAATGAAATTACTGGCTAAATTGAGGGGCATCGTTTTCTCAGAGAGGATGTGCTTTGTTGTCAGTAGTATTCTCCAGGATGCAGGAGGAAATTTAGTTCTGAGGCAGTATTTCCCTACCATAAGGTACCAGTTCTTGATTTGTTGCTGTGCAGTCTTTGGTGTTTATGGACCCTGCTACAGGGAAACTTTAAAGGACTTTGGCAATTCATGGGTCACTCACTGGAGCATTAATAACCTAAAAACATACTGTTCCTGTATGTTTTTGTCTTGTAGTATTTGGATTTTGCTGAATTTGAAGAAACAGTGAAAGTATTTACAAATGAATGTCAAATAAAAGGGAAGACACTACCTAAACCAGCAGGTGTTTCCTCAAGAGATTCACAAGCTTTGGCTGTTCAGGTAATGCATAGTTTACTTTCAATAATACTAAAACCAGTTAAAGGCTACTAATTACTGTGTGAGATTACAGCAGCTATCTGAGCTGTCTGAAGAGATTCTTGATTGTTTGAAGAAGTCTGCTAGCAGTCTTCTTCCAGTGCAGGAATCTTCAACTTTGGATTTGTTGGTTGGTTGGTTGCTTTTGGGTTGTTTTGGTTTTTTTTCAGGACTCCAGTCCTTTTGAACCTGAGACAGTAGTTTTGATTCTGACTATTTTAGGTTTTTAGCTTGCCATACTTTGGTGAGACTGATTTTTGCACATTGTAGGATTTGTTTTTCCCTTTTAGTAAAGGTAGGTCCCCAGATCAATATGTTTGAAAATTTGGACTTCTCGAATTGATGGTTGATTCAGGCTCTCAAAGATATTAAAGAAAAATATTTAGGTGGCCACTGAATGGTGAGAGATTTTGGATAAAACTTTTAATTCAAAGTGTTCAGATGGCACTTGAATTCTTCATTCACTAACCTACCGTTGGAAAAATGTAGTGCTTCTGTGCTTGGTTTTTTTCACTGAATGCTTTTCCCCTTTGCAGAAAGATCTGCTTACAGCATTTGAAAATGGTGAACAGAATGTTTTCTTCCAGCTCTGGGAGGAGCATATTTCATCTTCAGTCCTGGACGATGAACCGGCTGCTCAGAAGCTGGAGTTCTATCTTCACATACACTTTGCCACCTACCTCTTGAAACACAATATTGGAAAGCCTGTAAGTTTAGTTCACAATTTAAACTTGAAATGGCTTTTGTTTGGTTTGCTTCATTTGTTTGTCTTTAATGTGCATGAGGATGGAATGTTTACTAAGAAGAAATCCCAGTCTTTGGGCCTAAAATGCAGTCTGCATTTCAGTTGAACCAGACCCATTGTATTGTGAAGTACAGAGATGGAAGTTGGAGGTGTCCTTATCCTGGAGCTCCTAAAGTATTTTAACTTGGAAAGTACCAGCATGCTGATTCTTTCAGTCTGTAGGAGATTCTTAAAACATTTACTTTGCTTCCAGTTTGGACTGAAGCTGTCTGTTGAAATACAAACATTTATGATAAAATGAGAAAGCTGAATCTTGACCAGCTGAAGATATCATATTGAAAGCTAATACCAAGCTGTCATAAAATAAAATCTCTGTTACATGGGACATTTATGATGAAGAGAACTTTAAGTAGCCTGGAATCAGCCAGGGCTTAATAGCTCCTGCCTTACACCTGTCAGCTGCTACAGGAGTATTTGGATGCCTTCAGTTTGTTTTCCAGCCTCTAAGGAGCTTTTGTTCTCTGTGCTAGCTCCCCTTCCTAGTGCTGTATGAGTGAATTTTGTGGTTCTGCACTTATCACTGAAATGAAGCATGGCTAAAGTAGGTGTTTCCTCTCTGCCCTGAGTATGGAAATGCACTCTGCTTTAGAAATCTAGCTTGACAGGGGAGCAATAATTTACATTCAAAAAGCAATTTTCCCTTACTTTTGTTGGACTTGGGGGACAGAGACAACATTGGTTTAAATTTTCTTTATGGAGTGGCGAAAGCAAGATAGAATGCTCTCTAGTTAAATAAATCTTGCTTTTTAGAGAACAAATATTCTGGGATTTCAAATTTGATATTAATGTATTTAGGTCTCTTCTTGTATTTGCCAGCATTACAGTGTGTTCAGAGTGGTAGTTTTCTAAATAAATATTTCTAAATAAATATTTCCTAGGACAAAGCTGAACTTGAGGAAAGGATTTCTCATTTTAAGGCATACCTGGAAACAAAAGGAGCTGCACTGAGCCATACTACAGAGTTTCTTCCCTTCTATGCTTTGCCTTTTGTTCCAAACCCCATGGTACATCCTTCTTTTAAAGAACTTTTCCAGGTAAGTATCTGTTTTGCAGAGATGGTTTTTATGATGATTTTTCTGATGGGGTAGTAGATGTTGAATGATATTTACTTTGGTAATCATTTTTGTTTCCTTTAAAAGAAACTATACAATCATAAAAAAATCAAATATTTGATGGAGGATGGGTTGCGAGAGTAATATCAATAACAAAGTACCATCTTAAATATGTATTTTCCATTTGTTTGAGTTCTAAATGGTATGCTAGCTTTGTGTCCAGAAATAAGAATTGCTGTCTCTCCTTCCTTTCCACAGAACCCTGAAATACACATGCTTCTGGGATCACTATTTAGTAGTTCAAGTCCCCTTAACTTGTTTTGAGGTTGTTGTACAGCCCCACTAGCTGTGTGTAAATATAGCTGGGTTTAAAACATGATAGCTAGGCATGAGGAGACTGAAGCAGTTTCATTTTATGTGGAAAAGAGAAAGTCAAGTTTATAAGTAATCCTCCTGTAAAAGACTCAGTGTTGCCTGCCTCTCCATCCCCTCCCCACCCCCCAAAAAAAAAAAAGTACTGGAAGAGCAGAGCTGTGCTTAGTGGTTTGGTGACTCTTGCCACAGGCATTTTTCCTGGCAAATTTTTTTGTTAAATATGTTTCAGCCTTCGCTTTGGCTGTTTCAGAGTTGAGTTCTTAGGTTTGCATGTGCAAAGTGAGGAGAGAGTGTAAAAGTTAGTGTGTTTGAACTTGAACACATTTGCAGGTGCACTTTCAATATGATGGTGATCTACAGTTATTCTATTGATGAAAGGGTGATAAAACACCCTGACATTGACTGCTTTCTGAGCACCATGCAGGTAGATGATTAGGAGATGATGGTTTGATGTTCCAAAGCATTGGTGTACCTTCCCCACATTTCCTCTGTGGTGAAAAACTGTGCCTTAACTTCTTGGTTATGCTGGAAACAGCTGGTTATTCATATATCCAGTGGTTGGACTGGATCGAGGACCTGATCTGCTTTATTGCCTGTGAATGTGTATATATACAGCTCCCATGTACACAATTGAAACAGCACACACAGGTACACAAATTTGTTTGTAAAATATGTACAGTATTTTGCAGGGTTACGTATGCTTGAAATGCTTCACCATCCTACCTCATGGACATTTGTGCTGGCTTTTATAAGCAGCTGCAGGCAGTTATTGTGGTAGGAGGGGATATCTTCAGCCTGCATTGCTGCCACACATTTTTTGATATGACATCAAAGCTTAAGTGATACTTGCCCTAGGGCTGGCTTTAGATATACCAACTGATGAGGAGCTCCAGTTTAACACCAAAAAAAGGCATATACAGCCATTTTCCTTTGGGACTAGCTATAAATACCTAGATGTACTGGTTGACCTCAGAGGTGGGATATGACTACTCTTGTTTTAATTATACTTAGCAGCCTTCCCCCCCCCCCAACCTCCCCCCCAGCCCCAAATGCCTTATCTAAGACGAGATCCTCAGGTTTATTCATAGTAACCCAGTGTCCAAGCTCTTAGTCCAGTCACTCATATTTTCTTGTGGGAATTGTACAGCTTATTCCATGCTGGTGTTGAAACACAGATTGTTTTATGTTTGAGAAAGAACAGCAGTGAGTCACTAGTCTGCTAAGCAGTGTTCTTAGCTTTTTTTTTTTTTTTCCTCAGGCGTCCAATGCTTTATATAGCTGAGTTCCTGCCTGTTTGTGTAATACATCTTGAAAAATAATATACACTCCTCTCTGTAGGAGACATGTTTCCTTTGGTAATATACAGCATACTGCGGTGCACCACTGTCTGGATATTGAATTGGTAAATGCAGCAAGTAAACTCTGTATGCTCTCCAGCATGGTGAAATAAGGGCAAATCTGAGCCGTGAGAACAGCTTGCAGCATATACGTATACAGCAGTAAATTTAGGAAGCTCCTGCTCTTTGTTGGAAGATACTGCTTTTTCATTTGCTGGCTTGCTTTTTGTCAAGCAGAAAGGAACTTAACTGAAGGTTTGAAATAGATTAAATGAGTATTCAGTGAATTCTTAGCTGTAGTTTGGCCTTTTTCCTTAACCATTATTTTCTTGTGCTTATGAGATATTATGTCAGGCAGAAGACAGCATTCCAGTTAGTGGCTGATATGTTGGTCTGGTTTTTTGTGTATGAGTTATTTTTCTCCAAATCCTTATTTTAGAACTCTTGTACCCTAATCACTGATGTCATATCATGGCTCTTGCAATAGTTATTGACAAAATTTACAGTTGCCAGATGTTGTTAGGAGTGAAAGATGTCTAGTGATTACTTTTAAAAAACTGAGCCATGGAAAATTATTCATTTCATACTTTATTTCATAAATATAAAATTCGCTTTATTTTTATCTCTTTTTCAAGATGCTTGTATTTTTTAAGTACTTCTAATTTAGGGGCAGTTGTTGCATGTCATATGAGGCACTAATATTATATGTTAGTTTTACCCTTTAAATAAAGCTACATTGTGTTTCTAGAACTCTCATTTAGGCATAATACTGAACTCTCTTCTATCTTCTGTACACTGGTATGGGTAGCTAACAAACCCATTCACTTCAGTAACAGCGAAGGGAAAAACATTTCAGTACAATGCTGGCTGCCTTGTTCAGTAATAGTGGAAGGTTGCTGTGATCCAAACAGTACTTTCAGCAGAGTGTATGTATTTACTGAA